>NC_058083.1:224518472-224861472 GCF_014858855.1 Bufo gargarizans | reverse complement strand
CAGGAATAGATGCAGAGGTCAGGGTGACTGGTATCAGGAATAGATGTAGAGGTCAGAGTGGCTGGTATCAGGAATAGATGCAGAGGTCAGAGTGGCTGGTATCAGGAATAGATGCAGAGGCCAGTGTGGCTGGTATCAGGAATATATGTAGAGGTTAGGGTGGCTGGTATCAGGAATAGATGCAGAGGTCAAGTTGGCTGGTATCAGGAATAGATGTAGAGGTCAGTGTGGCTGGTATCAGAAATAGATGCAGAGGTCAGTGTGGCTGGTATCAGGAATAGATGTAGAGGTCAGGGTGGCTGGTATCAGGAACAGATGTAGAGGTCAGGGTGACTGGTATCAGGAATAGATGCAGAGGTCAGTGTGGCTGGTATCAGGAATAGATGTAGAGGTCAGTGTGGCTGGTATCAGGAATAGATGCAGAGGTCAGGGTGGCTGGTATCAGGAATAGATGCAGAGGTCAGTATGGCTGGTATCAGGAATAGATGTAGAGGTCAGTGTGGCTGGTATCAGGAATAGATGTAGAGGTCAGGGTGACTGGTATCAGGAATATATGCAGAGATTGGGTGATTGTTATCAGGAATAGAGGCAGAGGTCAGGGTGGCTGGTATCAGGAATACATGTAGAGGTCAGTGTGGCTGGTATCTGGAATAAAGGGCAGAGGTCAGGGTAGCTGGTATCAGGAATAGAGGCAGAGGTCAGGGTGGCTGGTATCAGGAATAGATGCAGAGGTCAGGAAGGATGGTATCAGGAATAGATGCAGAGGTCAGGGTGGATGGTATCAGGAATAGATGCAGAGGTCAGGGTGGCTGGTATCAGGAATAGATGCAGAAGTCAGGGTGGCTGGTATCAGGAATAGATGTAGAGGTTAGGGTGGCTGGTATCAGGAATAGATGTAGAGGTTAGGGTGGCTGGTATCAGGAATAGATGCAGAGGTCAGGGTGGCTGGTATCAGGAATAGATGCAGAGGTCAGGGTGACTGGTATCAGGAATAGATGCAGAGATTAGGGTGATTGTTATCAGGAATAGAGGCAGAGGTCAGGGTGGCTGGTATCAGGAATAGATGTAGAGGTCAGTGTGGCTGGTATCTGGAATAAAGGGCAGAGGTCAGGGTAGCTGGTATCAGGAATAGAGGCAGAGGTCAGGGTGGCTGGTATCAGGAATAGAGGCAGAGGTCAGGGTGGCTGGTATCAGGAATAGATGTAGAGGTCAGGGTAGCTGGTATCAGGAATAGAGGCAGAGGTCAGGGTGGCTGGTATCAGGAATAGAGGCAGAGGTCAGGGTGGCTGGTATCAGGAATAGATGTAGAGGTCAGGGTGATTGGTATCAGGAATAGATGCAGAGGTCAGGGTGGCTGGTATCAGGAATAGAGGTAGAGGTCCGGGTGGCTGGTATCAGGAATAGAGGTAGAGGTCAGTGTGGCTGGTATTAGGAATAGATGTAGAGGTCAGGGTGACTGGTATCAGGAATAGATCCATAGGTTAGGGTGGCTGGTATCAGGGTGGCTGGTATCAGGAATAGATGTAGAGGTCAGGGTGACTGGTATCAGGAACAAACTTGAAGAGGAACCATAGAGGCTTGACTAGGAGTGGCAAAAGGCGAGCCAGGCTGCCATCAGGAACAGACTTTAACATTAATAATCAGGCATGCGGTTTTGCACATGTTTTGGTTATGTCGGGATCTTAAAGCTTACTGGGATTCAATTCAGAATTTTATCACTCAAAAATTGAGGGTACTATTTCCGTTTGGACCTGAGTGCTGGATATTGAGTGAGTTAACCAGGGTAAACTGCCATAAGGAGAAAAAGATTTTTTTTGATTATAATTATGTTTTTAGCCAGACTGTTGATCGTTCGAGTATGAATCTCACAAAATATTCCCAAAAAGAAAAAGGAAAATAATCAGGCAGGCAAGCTGGCATCAAGATCAAACTTGACTAGAAACTGATGGGGCTTTGCTAGGAGTGGCCTTAAACCAGTCAGGCTGCCATACAACAGAAGCTAAATAACACACTAACAAGCAACTGGACACAGAACCAAAGGAGGGTTTAACCCATGCAATGCTGGAAAAAAGGGTGAGGATCAGTAAAGAATAGCAGAATAGATTCTCATCAATGAACACATGCATAACCCACAGGAATAGGGGATGTCCTCCATACAGGGGTACATAATAAACACCCAGGTAAAAGGGTACATATAATAGGATAGATTCAGGTACACAATGCATGCACAAGATTGCAGGTTTATATCCCAAGAGCCCTTCCCTTAAAATGTAAGCCCAGAAGGTTTTCAGGATGCAAGTTCCAGGTAGGTAAAGGGTACAAGTACATACAGGGTGCAGGTCTAGTATGGAAATTGATAACGGAATTGATAACAGAAGAGCAATTAGCGGGAGTTGTGACAGTGATGTACAGTACAGAGTAATGGTACTTAACACTATGTGCCATTATAGTACATAATGGTCATGACGCAGGCTCATGAGCTGGGCCTATGCTATTACTTGAGGTGCTGGATGCATTATACATCAGGCACTTGCCAGAATTGGAGATAACTTCAGATCCATGGTCAATAGCGACCACAGCATCTAAGCAGTTAGACAGAGAGAGGTAACTTTTTTTTCCTCCGAATTGGACCCCGCAGATGTAATCACGGGTTTCCAAGTACTTGTAATGGCAGCCAGCCTCTGGCAGGATGAAACATGTACTGCCATACAGAGTATTACAATATATAGTACAAGTGATCAAAAAGATAAATGCATCTGCAACAACCTAATATATTAAAATTCCCCACTAGTGAACTTTAAAAAAAAAAAAAGTGTTAGAATTGTTGTTTTTTGATCATCTCGACTACCTCCAAAAATGGAATAAAACATGTTCAAAAGCTCCCATGTATTCCAACGTGGTATACCAGCTGTAGCTCACCCCTCAGAAAATGAACCCTCACAAAGCTCCATCAGCAGAGATGATGGCTGTCAGAATATGGTGACACAAGGCAATCTTTTTTAAAGCATTTTAATTTGTTAAAAACAGTAAAACCCATAACATTTGGTACCTCCATAATCATACTGACCTGCAAAATTAACTGCAATGTAACATATTGGTGGAATTGTGTTGCTGTTTTGCACATTGTCCTCAAATATTTTTTTTAAGTTATACAATTCACATGATGTAACCCAGACTTTGAAAGAGATTAATCAGTTCTTGTAGATAGGGAGCATTTCAATACTTTTGTTGATATAGGTATTTCGTTATATACCAAGCTTTGAATGTGCGCATACACAAGGCATCATATAGTAATGCCTGTAACATCTACTTGTTTGAGCATTTTTACCCATTGATAATGAGACGTCACGTTATTTATAAAAACTAAAACCGTCCAACAGCGAAGCTTCACATAGAAGGACCATGGGTCCATATCTACATTTTCTTTCACTTTTTAACTTTCTTTTACTGTGTAAACTGGAACGGTAAACAGTGAAATGCATTGGAAAGCATATGATGCAAGGGTGTAATGAGCAATATATGTTTTGACAGCTAAACCACAGACCTAACCTTCACAAGTGATAACAAGCTACACCTACATTTACCAGAGCTCATTTTACGGATGAAATAACAGAAAACCTGACACTGCAGCACTATGAAGCCTTGAGATGCCTATGTCAGGTCGATGTTGTAAACTTTGCGCTGGTTTTTATTAAACCTTCTTCTTTTGTTATTTTATATATTTAGGTAAACTGAATAATACATGAAGAAATTCCTCCATGCGTGCAATATCGTGTTGTCGATAATGTTATTCATTAATCTATATGGCACAAACACTTGGAGCAGGTCGATGTGGTTAAAGGATAATTAGCAATTGATTAGCATCTGTGGAGTCAAATGAAAAGTCACATTTCTCCTTCCAAATGGCTTGAGATGTTGGATTGCTATAAGACAAGAAACTTTTTTTTCTAAGTTTGATCTAATTCCTTAGCACTGTATCTGATAATTGCCTTATATCATCCCATTAACTATGTGTTGTATGTGTTCTATAAGTTTTATTTTTCCAATGATATGATGAAACTCTATGCTAAAAGTGTTGACTCCGTTGACGCAAAACCAGTCCATCTGTCAATAAACAAAAACTCCCAGTATTCCCAGACAGCCATAACCTATCATGACTGTCAATAGTTGTGGTTACTCAACAACTGGAGAGCCATAGGTTGGAGACCACTGATCTACATAAGGGTCTTGTAAGTAGAGCGATGGAGCACCAATATAGAAATACAGTTGAAGGATCTGTGGGACAGACATAGGTAATTGTGATCAGTATATCTACCACTAGGGATCGACCGATATTTATTTTTCAGAGCCGATACCGATAACTGATAACCTATACCGACATTCTGTGCATTTTCATAAAAAAAAATATAATAATTCTGTTAGGCGTTTGCCACATAGGATTTTTTTTTTTAAATATATTTTAATAGTTTGGACTTTTCGGACGTGGCAATATGTAATATGTTTGTTTATTCATTTATTTATTGTTTATATATTTTATATGTAAAATTGGGAAAGGGGGTGATTTATACTTATATTTATTATATTTTGGTGTATTTTTTTACTTTTTATTTAATAACTATTTCCCCCCTAAGGGGCTAGAACCTAGGATCTTTTAATTCCTTGTCCTAATTACCCTAATAGAGCTCTATTAGGGTGAATAGGACTTCACATACTCCCTGTGCTTTGTGCACACAGCAGCAGGGAGATTACCATGGCAGCTAGGGCTTCAGTAGCGTCCTGGCTACCATGGAAACCGATCGGAGCCCCAGGATTACACTGCTGGGGCTCCGATCAGAAGCTGCCACCAATGAAGAGGAGGGGACCCTGTGGCCCCTGCCACCAATGAATTTAATACTGGGGGGAAGGTTGGGGGGCACACTGTGCCACCAATGATTTTAATACTGGGGGGTGGGGGTTAGGGCGCACTGCACCACCAATGTTTTTAATACTGGGGGGTGGGGGGGAGGGCGCACTGTGCCACCAATGTTTTTAATACTGGGGAGGGCGTACTGCGCCACCAATGATAATTAACGTTTAATACAGGTGTTTGGGCGCAGAATTACATAGCCGTCACACTGCCTCTGACAGGGAGCTGCGATCAGCGGCAGCAGTTAACCCCTCAGGTGCGGCACTTAAGGGGCTAACGGCGGCTGATAGCAGCTTCCTGTCATATAGGCTGGGCACCACCTCCTGTATTTTTATTAGACGTTAATTTTCATTGGTGCAGAATTGCGCCCACCCCTCTTTCTACTGTCTCTCCTCATTGGCAGCACGGCACAGGGGGAGGGAGAGAGTGACTCCTTCTCCCCTGTGCTGCTGAGGGAACATGGCGCACTGACAGCAGCACGCTCATGTTCTGTGATAGCGCGCTGGACGCATTATTGGTGTTGTCGGCAAGGTTAGATGCCGATACCGATAACTTTGAAAACCATGAATATCGGCCGATAATATCAGTAACTCCGATAATCGGTCGATCCCCATCTACCACCCATCATAACAGGTGCTTATGGGACCTGTAGACTGCAGTGCTAACTCAGGTGCAGGTGAGGAAACAATCACAATGATCCATGCTGTAGTATCTCACTTGTGCTTCTGTTTTTTTAAATGGATACTACTACCATAATTTTTTGGTATCACATGTTATCAGTCTTTATGTGAATATATAACATAAAATATCCAATATATACCCCAACCATGGGATGATTACTTATACAAGTAACTACTTAAGCCTACCTTATACAAGTAACTATATAACCTACATAGAGAATGCCAGACCGCTTATGCTGAATCAATACTTTATTACAAAAAAATCACAAATGCATTACAGACATGATCAAGAGAAAATGGTGCAGGAGATAAAAAACGACATCACTGGAGGAAACATACAGTGGATATAGTCCATCATGATTGTATCATTCAGTAAAGTGCAATTGCAAACAATTCATCAATTAAAGAGAACATCGGACATTTACCCATGCTGTGTCTCCTCCAGAATGGCGCCAACCCCAATGCGCGTTTCAGCGTACCTTCGTCTGGGGGTAGCGTCATCACTGGGGGACATGGATTATATACAGCTGCCAACCTATCAATGCCTACCGCTTGTTACTGGGTTCTTCCGTCATTGTCGCTGCGCCGTAAATGACCTATAACATTAGATGCCGGCGTCATAAGGATCACGTGACCTCGCTGGATCACATGATCTTAGCGCGATCATGTGATAGGAATGATGTCACGTAAACCGCGCACATGAATGTCACGGGTTCGTGACCGCATCCTAGTAAACTAATGCGCATCTCAGAATCGTAGTTAAGCAGTTACATCACCACATTGAATATATATATAACTGGGTATGGAAAAAGTAGAGAAAGGATAGAAAGGCGGCCACCATCGTTAGATATGGAAAAAATAAACATACAAATAAGTAAAATCAGTGAATTATTTAAAATGTGCATGACGCACATATTCCATACAGTTCAGACATGCGCACGACTCACATGGTTGCTTAATTCAAAACCAATAACATATATAGCTGTGAACAATGACCAATTGATTTACGTGGGTTTAACCACAAGATAACTAAAAGTGAGAGTACGTGAACACGTTAGAGTTATAATGTCAGCAAATAATGAAAATGAACTGGGTTATCTAAAACCAGTGGCGAGACATTTCAAGTCATATCACGACTGTAACCTTGTGCATTTGAAAGTACGGGCGATCGACTGTGTTATGAAAAATATCAGAGGTGGCAACATAACAAAAAGATTGGGGCAACATGAATGCAAGTGGATTTGGAAGCTAAATACACTGCATCCAAATGGCTTGAATGAGTCCACTGGCTTCTCCTCATATTTATAGGATCATGGGGTTCACATGGGTCTCCACACACAAATTTTTTTTTTTTGCGGTTTTTAATATTATGTTTTAACTATTTCTAACCCCCTTACCTTTAGGGTCATCACTGGTTTGGTCAATGACCCTGTGACCTGAGGGATAAAATAATACATCTACAAATACACCACGGGATAAAGATGCGAGGGATACCTAGGTACATGTGTAGAGTATGCAGTCAATGGGCTGACCAATATGGATCATCATTTTTGTTTTTTTTACTTCCCACCCCCCCTCCGTCCTCTCGTTTTTCCAACCCCCTTTTTTCCCCTCCCCTGTTCCTCCCTCTGTACACTGCATTTATTTAGGCACAAATTTGACACGTATATAATTAATGATTTCACTAATACCTTTTGTTCTTTTCACCATTGAGTATGCAATGGATCATACACAATTTGTCTATGATGTGTCTATCGAATCTGGTAGAGATATAAACAGTCACCACCATTTTGGTGTAGCAGAACTTATTTAGTATATTCACCTACTTAATTTTTACGCACACATGCATCTAGAATGACCTACTTAAACCATAGAACAATAAGCAGCATGTATTATATTCCGAAATTATATTAATCATAAATGAATTTGGTAAAATTGCTAACTAGGTAAACATGCATTTGTTGTATTTTTTTATTTATTATTTTTTTATATATTTTTTTTAATTATGTGGTTTGAGAATCTGGAGGTGGAACATATATGGGGTTTACCATCTCGCGGTACAGGTCCGGTATACTTGCATGTAATACACAAACACTATTATTGGTCATTGTTCACAGCTATACAGGGAGTGCAGAATTATTAGGCAAGTTGTATTTTTGAGGATTAATTTTATTATTGAATAACAACCATGTTCTCAATGAACCCAAAAAACTCATTAATATCAAAGCTGAATATTTTTGGAAGTAGTTTTTAGTTTGTTTTTAGTTTTAGCTATTTTAGGGGGATATCTGTGTGTGCAGGTGACTATTACTGTGCATAATTATTAGGCAACTTAACAAAAAACAAATATATACCCATTTCAATTATTTATTTTTACCAGTGAAGCCAATATAACATCTCAACATTCACAAATATACATTTCTGACATTCAAAAACAAAACAAAAACAAATCAGTGACCAATATAGCCACCTTTCTTTGCAAGGACACTCAAAAGCCTGCCATCCATGGATTCTGTCAGTGTTTTGATCTGTTCACCATCAACATTGCGTGCAGCAGCAACCACAGCCTCCCAGACACTGTTCAGAGAGGTGTACTGTTTTCCCTCCTTGTAAATCTCACATTTGATGATGGACCACAGGTTCTCAATGGGGTTCAGATCAGGTGAACAAGGAGGCCATGTCATTAGATTTTCTTATTTTATACCCTTTCTTGCCAGCCACGCTGTGGAGTACTTGGACGCGTGTGATGGAGCATTGTCCTGCATGAAAATCATGTTTTTCTTGAAGGATGCAGACTTCTTCCTGTACCACTGCTTGAAGAAGGTGTCTTCCAGAAACTGGCAGTAGGACTGGGAGTTGAGCTTGACTCCATCCTCAACCCGAAAAGGCCTGGAGCTCTCTGCCCTTTACCAATCCAGCCACGGGCCCATCCATCTGGCCCATCAAGACTCACTCTCATTTCATCAGTCCATAAAACCTTAGAAAAATCAGTCTTGAGATATTTCTTGGCCCAGTCTTGACGTTTCAGCTTGTGTGTCTTGTTCAGTGGTGGTCGTCTTTCAGCCTTTCTTACCTTGGCCATGTCTCTGAGTATTGCACACCTTGTGCTTTTGGGCACTCCAGTGATGTTGCAGCTCTGAAATATGGCCAAACTGGTGGCAAGTGGCATCTTGGCAGCTGCACGCTTGACTTTTCTCAGTTCATGGGCAGTTATTTTGCGCCTTGGTTTTTCCACACGCTTCTTGCGACCCTGTTGACTATTTTGAATGAAACGCTTGATTGTTCGATGATCACGCTTCAGAAGCTTTGCAATTTTAAGAGTGCTGCATCCCTCTGCAAGATATCTCACTATTTTTGACTATTCTGAGCCTGTCAAGTCCTTCTTTTGACCCATTTTGCCAAAGGAAAGGAAGTTGCCTAATAATTATGCACACCTGATATAGGGTGTTGATGTCATTAGACCACACCCCTTCTCATTACAGAGATACACATCACCTAATATGCTTAATTGGTAGTAGGCTTTCGAGCCTATACAGCTTGGAGTAAGACAACATGCATAAAGAGGATGATGTGGTCAAAATACTCATTTGCCTAATAATTCTGCACTCCCTGTATATGTTATTGGTTTTGAATTAAGCAATCATGTGAGTCGTGCGCATGTCTGAACTGTGTGGAATATGTGCATCATGCACATTTTAAATAATTCACAGATTTTACTTATTTATTTATTTATGTTTTCTGGATATCATTTTTCAAAGTCACTCCGTGTATTCTACTTCCTGTCTTGGCTCTTAAATGTCCACCTTTGTTTGGACTTTTAACACAGGAAATAATCTGCCTTGACTTTGTTACTGAGACAATTTACTAGTGAAATAACAATAGGATCCCTATCTATATAGAAGTTTTATCACTTTGTGCTGCTACAAGAGAACTGTAACAATTCAAAACATTTATACTTTATGAAATCAGTACAGAAAGAAAAAAGGGAAGGAAAAGGGAAGAAGTTAGTGAAAACCAAGACATCATAAAAAGGATATGAGTCTTAATAGGCCTAACTGTACCTATCTAAGAAGAAAGATGAATCTATAGTGGTGAGAATATACTAAATAAAGGCACTAAAGATACTTTTAGCCATGGGATGTAAATATAATCTAACTAGGGCTTCAGAAAAGCACCCACTGTGTCTGAATGAAAGGTGTGGATTTTTTGCATGGATTTATTTCATCTTGATGACCCTGGCTACCACAGAGCCTACTGACAAATGTAGAGATTTCCACCTGGCCTCCAATTTAGACCCGTCCTCCATATAGATAAATTGTGAAAGTTTGTGAAATTCTTGGGTACAAGTAGGTGGTTTATCCGCTAATAAGAGCACACACCTTTTTTATGAAATGAGAAATGTCAGATTAAAAACAGAAGTGCTATTTATGTGCTGATGACATTAACGAACACCCAGAAGTGGAGGCTGTAGCCTCAAATGGAGAAGTCAAACAGATCCTCCCAGCATTCTGCTTGACTCTTCTATCCGAAGTCAATGCCTCCACCTCTGGGTGCACATAATTGGTGCATGCGCAGTAGGTATTTGCGCTTGTGCCATTACTGGAACAACAACACAGGCACAGGAATACAGGCCTAGGCGAGATGTCAATCAAGGGGAAGGGTGGAGTGGCCAAAGATGCAAGGAGTTGATGATATGGTACTCTGAGGGCTCAGGCCAGGCTCTCACTGTATATTAAGAAAAACATAAATTTCTCAGGAACGGCAAACAAAGTATTTTGTCAGAAATTGTCTTGTTTTCTCATCCTTATAATCATGTCTTCTTGTTACATCAAGAATGATATTTTATAGCACAAGTATTTATGTGATGGAAATAATGAGGCAGCTGTATTTTCTGGATCATAAATCAGTCTTGTTGACAATCCTATTTCACAGACACGTTGTGTTCTTTCATTCCATGAAGTTCACATTTATTTCAGCATGAACTAAAACTGTCAACTGCAATGTTTATTTTTTTACATCTCTTAATTGTATGAAAAACTAAAAACTAATTAGATTAGTTTTAGCTCCAGAGGCATTATCTAATACTTAAAAATATATTTTAGTTTCAATTGTTGTAGCTCAAAATGATCCTGTGCAGGTTGAATAAATACAAATTAGAAAATACTTCTACCAGTAGCTGGGCCCTATGGATCAACTCCAATTTTTGTGTTTGTGTTTTAGTTAGATTTAATCTTAACCCCTTCAGGACTCTGCCATATTTCACCTTAGGGACCAGGCCATTTTTTCAAATCTGACATGTGCCACTTTATGTGGTGATAACTTTAAAACGCTTTTACTTATCCAGGCCATTCTGAGATAGTTTTCTTGTCACATATTGTACTTCATGACAGTGGTAAAATTGAGTCAAAAAATTTCATTTTTATTTATTAAAAATTATCAAATTTACGCCAAAATTTGAAAATATAGCAAATTTTCACATTTCAATTTCTCTACTTTTATAATAGATAGTAATACCTCAAAAATAGTTTCTACTTTACATTTTGTGAATGCCATTTTATTTTTTGGGGACGTTAGAAGGCTTAGAAGTTTAGAGAAAATATATAAACGTTATCTGGCGTGAAAATAATGGACCACAGCAGCGGTACCCTTAAGGGAGTAGGTTCAGTCTCCTAAATAGCAAAAAAACTGAAGGTGTGGGGACCGCGCTCTAAATGAACAGTTTATGTCAGTTATTGAATCCTATAAGGACAGAGAACTGAAATATCATCCAGCCATCAGAGGCAATAATCGCAGAGACGTATTGTTCATACGAAAAAGTTGTAATCCACCTCCTACTGGTCCGCAGATCTCGTAATGAGTCACCAACCACTGATTTCAGACACCGAACCCGAATACCTTTGAGAAGGAACAGAACAGATGGTGCAATACCCTCGATATCTTTAAGGTAAAGGGGTTTATTGTACTCACAATTTTAAAGTTATAAGCATGCTCATAGAATTGCCCGACCCGGGTTTCGCTATTAGCTTCTTTAGGGGCTGCGGTGCAAACATTGGAAAAGATACATCGATGACTGCATCGGTATCTGGCATGGTACTGAAAAAGGATTATTCGATTTTATTTCACGCATTAATTCTAATGCGTGGAATATAAAATTCACTGAAGACATCAGTAGAAACACCATCCATTTTCTGGACCTAGAGATCAGGCTAGAACAAGGTAAAATTATAACCAAAACTTACTTCAAGCCGACTGATCGTAATGGGTATATAGAGAGGAGTAGTTGTCATTACAAGCCTTGGTTATGCAATGTACCGAAAGGACAGCTACAACGTATCAGAAGGAACTGTACTAACATAGAAGATTATGAAAAACAGAGTAACATTATTATAGATGGGTTCATCGAAAAAGGATATGAAAGGGAAACATTGTATAATCAGAGGGAAGAAGTGAAGCTAGATAATTATAAAACTAAAAACAAAAATAAGGACCCTAGCGAACACACAGAACGGATAAGGGACAAATACCAATTTGCTTTTTCTACCTCTTATTCCACTTTTTGCCCTCAAATTAGGAAGATTATTCATCAAAATTGGAATGTCCTGAAAAATGACCGGATCATCGGAGACCCCATCCCAAAAAAAAACCTGTTTATTTTTAAAAGAGCCCCCACTGTTAGGAATCGCATTGTACATAGCTATGTGAAAGATGACCTTATTACACCTAAACCCCGTAGTGTTTTCACCTGGTGCGGCTTCTGCCCTTGCTGCAAAAACCGCTCCAGGGAAGACAAGAAAAAATCCAGAATAGAGGAGATTGTGTCCACCTCCAGAACATCCATATTAAAGATAAAAGGAAACATCTCATGCGAATCTATAGGAGTCATCTATATGTTGGAGTGCCCCTGTGGGCTCCAATATATAGGTAGAACTCTAAGGAAGCTGAAAGTCCGGGTGGCGGAGCATATTAGAAATATTAAGAAGGGGCTGGAGAAACATACACTACATGCAGAATTATTAGGCAAATGAGTATTTTGACCACATCATCCTCTTTATGCATGTTGTCTTACTCCAAGCTGTATAGGCTCGAAAGCCTACTATCAATTAAGCATATTAGGTGATGTGCATCTCTGTAATGAGAAGGGGTGTGGTCTAATGACATCAACACCCTATATCAGGTGTGCATAATTATTAGGCAACTTCCTTTCCTTTGGCAAAATGGGTCAAAAGAAGGACTTGACAGGCTCAGAAAAGTCAAAAATAGTGAGATATCTTGCAGAGGGATGCAGCACTCTTAAAATTGCAAAGCTTTTGAAGCGTGATCATCGAACAATCAAGCGTTTCATTCAAAATAGTCAACAGGGTCGCAAGAAGCGTGTGGAAAAACCAAGGCGCAAAATAACTGCCCATGAACTGAGAAAAGTCAAGCGTGCAGCTGCCAAGATGCCACTTGCCACCAGTTTGGCCATATTTCAGAGCTGCAACATCACTGGAGTGCCCAAAAGCACAAGGTGTGCAATACTCAGAGACATGGCCAAGGTAAGAAAGGCTGAAAGACGACCACCACTGAACAAGACACACAAGCTAAAAAGTCAATACTGGGCCAAGAAATATCTCAAGACTGATTTTTCTAAGGTTTTATGGACTGATGAAATGAGAGTGAGTCTTGATGGGCCAGATGGCTGGATTGGTAAAGGGCAGAGAGCTCCAGTCCGACTCAGACGCCAGCAAGGTGGAGGTGGAGTACTGGTTTGGGCTGGTATCATCAAATATGAGCTTGTGGGGCCTTTTTGGGTTGAGGATGGAGTCAAGCTCAACTCCCAGTCCTACTGCCAGTTTCTGGAAGACACCTTCTTCAAGCAGTGGTACAGGAAGAAGTCTGCAAGGTAAGAAAAACATGATTTTCATGCAGGACAATGCTCCATCACACGCGTCCAAGTACTCCACAACGTGGCTGGCAAGAAAGGGTATAAAAGAAGAAAATCTAATGACATGGCCTCCTTGTTCACCTGATCTGAACCCCATTGAGAACCTGTGGTCCATCATCAAATGTGAGATTTACAAGGAGGCAAAACAGTACACCTCTCTGAACAGTGTCTGGGAGGCTGTGGTTGCTGCTGCACGCAATGTTGATGGTGAACAGATCAAAACACTGACAGAATCCATGGATGGCAGGCTTTTGAGTGTCCTTGCAAAGAAAGGTGGCTATATTGGTCACTGATTTGTTTTTGTTTTGTTTTTGAATGTCAGAAATGTATATTTGTGAATGTTGAGATGTTATATTGGTTTCACTGGTAAAAATAATAATTGAAATGGGTATATATTTGTTTTTTGGTTGCCTAATAATTATGCACAGTAATAGTCACCTGCACACACAGATATCCCCCTAAAATAGCTAAAAGTAAAAACAAACTAAAAACTACTTCCAAAAATATTCAGCTTTGATATTAATGAGTTTTTTGGGTTCATTGAGAACATGGTTGTTGTTCAATAATAAAATTAATCCTCAAAAATACAACTTGCCTAATAATTCTGCACTCCCTGTAGTGTCTCAGCCCATTTTAAGAGAGTTCATCAAAAAGATCCCACTGGTTTGAAATTTTGCGGCATAGAACTAGTTAAACGGTATTGGCGAGGAGGCAATCCCGCCACACAAATTAATAAGAAAGAAGCGCAATGGATATTTGAGATGGACACCTTACAGCCACAAGGATTAAATATTGAGTGGGATATAAAAGCAGTCTGTATGGTTTGACTCGTCTGATACTATTACTGCTTTTTATATATTTTCATAAATTTTATACCTATATTTTTATATTCTATATATATATATTTTTATATGTGTATTTATATGAGATTGATATTGTATATGTCATTGTATATTTCATGTGATTTTATATGTTTGTTTATGTTGCACATTTTGTATATGTCTGACATCCGACATCTATTGCTTGATTGACACGATATTGGACAACGGAAGTCCGTTTTAGTTCCGGGGTAGAAGTGATCTTTTACTCGTGGTTTGCAGCGGCGTTTGCACCACAGCCCCTGAAGAAGCTAATAGCGAAACCCGGGTCGGGCAATTCTATGTGCATGCTTATAACTTTAAAATTGTGAGTACAATAAACCTCTTTACCTTAAAGATATCGAGGGTATTGCACCATCTGTTCTGTTCCTTCTCGAAGGTATTCGGGTTCGGTGTCTGAAATCAGTGGTTGGTGACTCATGACGAGATCTGCGGACCAGTAGGAGGTGGATTACAACTTTTTTGTATGAACAATGCGTCTCTGCGATTATTGCCTCTGATAGCTGGATGAGATTTCAGTTCTCTGTCCTTATAGGATTCAATAACTGACATAAACTGTTCATTTAGAGCGCGGTCCCCGCACCTTCTGTTTTTTAGAAGTTTAGAAGCAAATCTTGAAATTTTTCTACACCCCTCAAGTTATTCGAAACTGATTTTGCAAACTTTGTTAACCCTTTAGGTGTTCCACAAGAATTAATGGAAAATGGAGATTAAATTTCCGAATTTCACTTTTTTTTGGCAGATTTTCCATTTTAATCCATTTTTTTTTAGTAACAAAGCAAGTGTTAACAGCCAAACAAAACTCAATATTTATTTCCCTGATTCTGTAGTTTACAGAAACACCCCATATGTGATTGTAAACTGCTGTACAGCTGATGGTGATGGATCATGTGACGGACCATGTGATGAGCACAGTGACCTCACCATAGGTCCTTTTCCTGTGCACAGCAAAGATGAAGACAGAAGAGAAGCAAGTGGATTAAGGTGAGTTAAATTATTTTTTATTTTTTTTAACCCCTCCAGCCCTATTGTACTATGCATTCTGTATTAAGAATGCTAATATTTTCCCTTATACCCATGTTATAAGGGAAAATAATAATGATTGGGTCCCCATCCCGATCATCTCCTAGCAACCGTGCATCAAAATCGCACCGCATCTGCACTTGCTTGCGGATGCTTGCGATTGTCCCGCAGCCCCATTCACATCTATGGGGCCTGCATTGCGTGAAAAACGCACAAAATAGAGCATGCTGCAATTTTCACGCAACGCACAAGTGATGCTTGAAAATCACCGCTCATGTGCACAGCCCCATAGAAATGAATGGGTCTGGATTCAGTGCAGGTGCAATGCGTTCACCTCACGCATTGCACCCACTGAAATCTCACCCGTGTGAAAGGGGCCTAAGTCATCTGAATGGTCCTGAGAAGGAAAGGCTTCCATCAATTTCTGGCTGTTAGAAGCGATCTTGAGTAACCTCATGTTAGATAGGGAGAGCATCTCCTGGGCTATTTTAAGAAGACTAATTGCAGTCTCATCTGTGGGAGAAGCACTCCTAAGAGCTTGTTGTTTAGATCCAGGCCTGACAACAAAACATCATTCAATGAAATGCCTTCATACATGGCACTTGAGTCAAATACTACCCTGATCTGACCTGGCTTCTTTGGGTGATAAACCCCAAACATGGGCAGGTACCAATGCTTTTCCGAGTCTTCGAGTATGGGTGCTAACTCTGCATGACCATTCTGGAATATACAGTATTTTCCATGAAGGTAAAGAAGTGATCTCTCATCTCTGGTTTACGTCATAGGCTGTGCCTGAGACAGGCAAATTATTTGTAAACGTGTTCTCTATTGTTGGGTAAGCATTGTCTTTGAGGCTTAAAGGGTAGAGGTGCAACCCAGCTCTTTGTTTCATCCTGCACCATTCCCCGATCCATTATATCTAGTGTGACACAGGAAAGGGAGTTGTATGGGGAGGCAGGTATTTTCCTCCCAGTGTGTGCTGCTGGGCTGATTAGCGGCCATGTGGGGTCCAACACCGGACTGGACTCATGTGCTGGTACGGGTTTTGACAACACCTAGCTGCCTTTAAAAGACAGCCGGGTTCAGCAGAAAGGATCTCTGTATTGGGATCTGTGGCTTGTGCTGGGCTTGGAGGTCTGAGACCAGTGGGAGGGGAAACAGATCGCCTAAAGTCTGTTCATGGACTCTTTGAGGCAGGACTGCCAGCTGGGTGTAAACTAACACCAAAATTAAAAGGTAACTTTTTGTGTTGCATGTGACTTTTTGTTTATGAACTTGCCAAGAGTTTGAATAAACACTGAACTGTTTGATTTAAGAACTGGTTGGTGCCTCTATGCTGCGTCCGGTTATCCTGTCTACCAGAGTGAATCCCCACACTAGGAACAGTCTATCTTCTAATGACATCGCCATACAATTGTGCTCTTTCATCTTGCAGAAGACTGTGGATCCCAGATGGTCTTGGTTGCCATCCCAGATGTAGTCATTATAGGCAGGACCTACAAAAGTAGGTAGTAAAGCCACGGCACTCCAATGGATATTTTCAGTTTCTTTATTACACCTTAATCAGTAGCGACGTTTCGACCAGACGGTCTTTATCAAGCTCAAATTATAACAATGACACAGTGAACATTTAAATACCACCCCAGGGCCTCACATTGGTTACAGCTTGGCCCATCCCATTAACCCCCTGTGTACCTCCTAGACACCTCAATCCATGTTTTTTTTACATCCCCATTTACCTTCCAATCATATATGGACATTCAAGCCCTTGCATACCATGTACCCATGCTGTAGGAGCCTTCGCCGAACCTACATCTCCAGGGTTTATCTTCATACTTTCGCGCTAGTTCTTTCGTTACTGGCGTCCCTCTATTCAGTTTGCGCATGCGCCATTGTCGTCACTTCCGACCTTCAGTCGACGCTTCAGCCAGGTCCAATCATACTGTCATGCCCTGGTATTTCCGATCACATGACTAGGTCTCCTGGTGTCGTTACACGTCACATGCTATCACCTGACTTTCAGTTGCTAGGTTACATGGCGCCAGATCATCATAGAGGCTGGCGATCAGATTTTTATTTAATTCCAGAGCAATCTCTTAGTGGAATCTCTCAGTGCCATGATGCGGACAACCCGGTACATCACCAAGCGGGAAATGTATTCATTTAATATTATATACGGCGGGCTTCTTTATGGGTTCACTGGGGGCATCATTAACCACCTCCGGACCGCCTAACGCAGATGTGCGGTCCGGAGGTGGCAGCGCTGCGCAGAGTCACGCATATACGCGTCATCTCGCGAGACGCGAGATGACGCGAATATGCGCCCGCACATGCGCAGTTCGCGCCGGCATTTCGCACAGAAGTATTTAGTCAGCAACCTGCCAGCCGTGATCATTGGCTGGCAGGTTGCTGATTTTTAAAAAAATCCAATCAGAGAGCCGAATAACAGATCATATTTGTAAATATGATCTGTTATATGGCTGCCTGCTCCTCTGCTGGTTCTTTTCGTCGGTTGGATCCAGCAGAGAAGCAGGCTTCACAGTGAGTACACCAACACTACACACTTAGCCCCAGATCACCCCCCTGAACCCCAATTAACCATTTGATCACCCCTGTCAATCACAAGTGAAAAGAAAAAAGTGATCAGTGTAAACTGTCACTTTTTTTTTTCACTGGTATTGACCGTTAGGTTTCAGTATAGTTTAGGCCCCTTGGTTAGGTAGTTTAGGGATCGGTTAGCGCCCAGCCCACCGCACCGCAGTCCGTTATTCGCTGATTAGCGTATCGCTAATCAGCATTTGTACTTTTATAGTATCTGGAAGTGATCAAAACTGATCACGGTCAGATCTATAATTGTACTAGTGTCACTTTAGTTCTCCCTCCACCCAAAACGCAGTGTTTGCCCGATCAGGCCTGATCGCTCGCCCACACGTGCGTTCGCCCACACCCGCCCCACCGCAGTGACAAAAAAAAAAATTTTTTTTGATCGCTGCACATTCAATTTACACGCACTGCGGCGATAAAAAAAATCAGTTTTGATATTTTTTATCAACCGCAGCAGCCTCCGGTACTTCGCTAGGCTCCCCTTTGTAAGACAGGCTTGCTTTTTTTTCTTGGGTAGTCTCAGGGAATACCCCTAAATTTAGTTGCCCACATGTCTAACAGGGGGTATTCTTCTGAAGAGGCCTACAGGCTTCTGACCCAGTCGGATGAGGAGTGGGAACCCTCATCTGATGAATCCAGCGGGTCAGAATACGAACCTGTAGAAAGCAGTGGCTCTCTGACCCAAAGTTCGGACGAGGAGGCTGAGGTCCCTGATAGAACCAGGCGTACCCGGCCCCGTGTCGCTAGACCGCAGGTTGCGCAGGATCCGCTTCAAGAGCAGCAGAGTGGGGCTGGTGCTGTCGGATTACGTGGTGAGGCATACACAAGCAGCCCAGCCCTTCCTGGACCTAGTACCAGCACTGCCGTACAACCTGGTGAAGTAGCGAGCACCAGAAGGGCAGTTGAAGCTGGTACGGTGGCACGTGCAGTAGTGACCCCGTCGCAGCCACCGCAAAGACGTGCCCGTAGAGCCCCTAGAATCCCAGAGGTGCTGGCAAACCCTGATTGGCAGTCCCCAACTTCAGCCGCACCTGTAGTTTTCCCTTTCACCGCCCAGTCTGGAGTTCGGGTTGAGACAGCTCAGATCGGTTCGGCCCTGGGATTTTTTGAGCTGTTCTTGACTGCGGAGCTTTTAGACTTAGTTGTGGCAGAAACAAATCGGTATGCCACACAATTTATAACCGCTAACCCGGGAAGCTATTATGCCCAGCCTTTCCGGTGGAAACCAGTCCAAGTTTCCGAAATTAAAACTTTTCTGGGCCTCCTCCTCAACATGGGCCTGACAAAAAAGCATGAATTGCGGTCATATTGGTCCACGAACCCGATTCATCACATGCCCATGTTCTCTGCTGCTATGTCCAGGACACGATTTGAGGTCATCCTGCGTTTCCTGCACTTTAGTGACAACACCGCCTCCCGTCCCAGGGGCCACCCTGCTTTTGACCGGCTCCACAAAATTCGGCCCCTCATAGACCATTTCAACCTGAAATTTGCAGATATTTATACCCCAGAGCAAAACATCTGCATAGACGAGTCCCTAATACATTTTACCGGGCGCCTTGGCTTCAAACAATACATCCCAAGCAAGCGCGCCCGGTATGGGGTCAAATTGTATAAGCTCTGTGAAAGGGCCACAGGCTATACCCACAAATTTCGTGTCTATGAGGGAAAAGATCAGACCCTGGAGCCGGTCGGTTGCCCTGACTACCTGGGGAGCAGTGGGAAGACAGTTTGGGACTTGGTGTCACCCTTATTCGGCAAGGGGTACCATCTTTATGTGGACAATTTTTACACAAGTGTGGCCCTCTTTAGGCATTTGTTTCTAGAACGGATTGGCGCCTGTGGTACCGCGCGAACTAGTCGCGCGGGCTTCCCCCAACGGCTCGTTAGCACCCGTCTTGCAAGGGGGCAGAGGGCCGCACTGTGTAACGAAGAACTGCTCGCGGTGAAATGGAGAGACAAGCGTGACGTTTACATGCTCTCCTCCATTCACGCAGACACGACAATACAAATTGAGCGAGCAACCCGTGTCATTGAAAAGCCCCTCTCAGTCCACGACTATAACCTCCACATGGGAGGGGTGGACTTCAATGACCAGATGTTGTCTCCGTATTTAGTTTCCCGCAGAACCAGACGCTGGTATAAGAAGGTGTCTGTATATTTAATTCAATTGGATCTGTACAATAGTTTTGTTCTCTACAGTAAGGCTGGGAGAACTGGATCCTTCCTCAAATTTCAGGAAGAGATCATCGAGAACCTCCTGTACCCAGGAGGTTCCGTGGCCCCATCCACCAGTGTAGTTAGCCGTCTACACGAGCGACATTTCCCCAATGTCGTTCCTGGTACCTCAACCCAACCGTCACCCCGAAAAAGATGTCGTGTCTGTAGCAGGAGTGGAATAAGGCGTGACACCCGCTATTTCTGTCCTGACTGTCCTGACCACCCTGCCCTATGCTTTAGAGAGTGTTTCCGGAAGAACCACTCACAGGTACACTATTAGCATAGGGATCATCTCACCAGGATAGGCACACAGGGCTATTAGGGCCCATTCACTCACTGCTGCTGCAAACGTCTCCTTTCACATGGGACAAAGTGCATAACGCACTTCGCCACATCTTTGGGCGATTTGCGCTTTGCACATTGACCCATGGGGAAGGAGAGGTTTGTTCTATAAAGGTAAAAAAAAAAAAAAAAAAAAAAAAAAAAAACACACCAGCAAGCAAACACGTTAATGTTCAGTTCAAAAAGTTAAAGTTACATGTTCTGTTGCAAAGTTAATAAAATTATTGCGTTGCGGCCTGTTTTTTTTTTTTTTGTCTTTTTACCTTCCAGGTGGACCAACCGATCGACCAGCTGCAGCACCGATGTGCATTCTGACAGAAGCATTGCGCTGCTGTCAGATTACACGCAAGTCGGTGTATGCGGCGCTGCAAGACGGGATTTTCTCCTCTGCAGTGACAGATACGTTTGCCGAGGCATACGAGCTGAGGAGGAGGCGGCGTTCCTATGCTTTGGCAAACACTTTGTATATATATAAAAAATAAAATAAAATCCCGGCAATGATTTATTCATCCACATCGATTGATGCGAATGGAGAAATCTGGTTTGCCAGGGCATACGAGCTAAGTGGGTATGGATGTAGGGCGGAGCTCCTATGTCCTGGCAGACGCCTTTCCCCTCCATTTTTTTTTTTTGGCAGAGATTTTTTCATCCACATTGATCAATGCGAATGAAGAAATCTGTGCCTTTCATTTTTTTCTTTCAGCCCAGAGGCTGAACGGAAAAAAAAATCTCATTACCTGTATGCTCAATATAAGGAGAATAGCAGAAACTCCTAATGCTGGCCATACATGTAATGATTGCGGAGACCCTCAAATGCCAGGGCAGTACAAACACCCCACAACTGACCCCATTTTGGAAAGAAGACACCCCAAGGTATTTGCTGAGGGGCATATTGAGTCCATTAAAGATTGAAATTTTTGTCCTAAGTTAGCGGAAAGTGAGACTTTGTGAGAAAAAACAAAAAAAAAATCAATTTCCGCTAACTTTTGCGAAAAATTTTTTTTTTATATGAACTTGCCAGGCCCCTCATTGGATACCTTGGGGTGTCTTCTTTCCAAAGTGGGGGTCACATGTGGGGTATTTATACTGCCCTGGCTTTTTAGGGGCCCTAAAGCGTGAGAAGAAGTCTGGGATCCAAATGTCTAAAAATGCCCTCCTAAAAGGAATTTGGGCACCTTTGCGCATCTAGGCTGCAAAAAAGTGTGACACATCTGGTATCGCCGTACTCAGGAGAAGTTGGGGAATGTGTTTTGGGGTGTCATTTTACATATACCCATGCTGGGTGAGATAAATATCTTGGTCAAATGCCAACTTTGTATAAAAAAATGGGAAAAGTTGGCTTTTGCCAAGATATTTCTCTCACCCAGCATGGGTATATGTAAAATGGCACCCCAAAACACATTCCCCAACTTCTCCTGAGTACGGCGATACCAGATGTGTGACACTTTTTTGCTGCCAAGGTGGGCAAAGGGGCACATATTCTAAAGTGCACCTTTCGGATTTTGCAGGCCATTTTTTTACACATTTTGATTGCAAAGTACTTCTCACACATATGGGCCCCTAAATTGCCAGGGCAGTATAACTACCCCACAAATGACCCCATTTTGGAAAGAAGACACCCCAAGGTATTCCGTGAGGGGCATGGCGAGTTCCTAGAATTTTTTATTTTTTGTCGCAAGTTAGTGGAATATGAGACTTTGTAAGGAAAAAAGAGAAAAAAAAGAAAATCATCATTTTCCGCTAACTTGTGACAAAAAAAATAAAATTCTAGGAACTCGCAGTGCCCCTCACGGAATACCTTGGGGTGTCTTCTTTCCAAAATGGTGTCACTTGTGGCGTAGTTATACTGCCCTGGCAATTTAGGGGCCCATATGTGTGAGAAGTACCTTGCAATCAAAATGTGTAAAAAATGGCCTGCGAAACCCGAAAGGTGCACTTTGGAATATGTGCCCCTTTGCCCACCTTGGCAGCAAAAAAGTGTGACACATCTGGTATCGCCGTACTCAGGAGAAGTTGGGGAATGTGTTTTGGGGTGTCATTTTACATATACCTATGCTGGGTGAGAAAAATATCTTGGTCAAATGCCAACTTTGTATAAAAAAATGGGAAAAGTTGTCTTTTGCCAAGATATTTCTCTCACCCAGCATGGGTATATGTAAAATGACACCCCAAAACACATTCCCCAACTTCTCCTGAGTACGGCGATACCAGATGTGTGACACTTTTTTGATGCCAAGGTGGGCAAAGGGACCCATATTCCAAAGTGCACCTTTCGGATTTCACCAGTCATTTTTTACAGATTTTGATTGCAAAGTACTTCTCACACATATGGGCCCCTAAATTGCCAGGGCAGTATAACTACCCCACAAGTGACCCCATTTTGGAAAGAAGACACCCCAAGGTATTCTGTGAGGGGCATGGTGAGTTCCTAGAATTTTTTATTTTTTGTCGCAAGTTAGTGGAATATGAGACTTTGTAAGAAAAAAAAAAAAAAAAAATCATCATCATTTTCCGCTAACTTGTGACAAAAAATAAAAAGTTCTATGAACTCACTATGCCCATCAGCGAATACCTTAGGGTGTCTACTTTCCGAAATGGGGTCATTTGTGGGGTTTTTCTACTGTTTGGGCATTGTAGAACCTCAGGAAACATGACAGGTGCTCAGAAAATCAGAGCTGTTTCAAAAAGCGGAAATTCACATTTTTGTACCATAGTTTGTAAACGCTATAACTTTTACCCAAACCATTTTTTTTTTTTGCCCAAACATTTTTTTTTTATCAAAGACATGTAGAACAATAAATTTGGCGAAAAATTTATATATGGATGTCGTTTTTTTTGCAAAATTTTACAGCTGAAAGTGAAAAATGTCATTTTTTTGCAAAAAAATCGTTACATTTTGATTAATAACAAAAAATGTAAAAATGTCAGCAGCAATAAAATACCACCAAATGAAAGCTACATTAGTGAGAAGAAAAGGAGGTAAAATTCATTTGGGTGGTAAGTTGCATGACCGAGCGATAAACGGTGAAAGTAGTGTAGTGCCGAAGTGTAAAAAGTGGCCTGGTCATTAAGGGTGTTTCAGCTAGCGGGGCTGAAGTGGTTAAGGATCCATTCTAATAATCTTTATTTTCATATTTGTATTCTTGTTGATATTTATAGAGTGAATTACATGGTTCTAGTTACAAAGCTGCTTAGCTGGTCCTCCACCATTCATCAAGCGGCTGGTATATAGACCTGATGCTCTGGGGGGGTCAGCCCCCAGCTCACAAGGTCATCCAGTCCTTAGTTACCATTCATTCTTAGGGGATTTAAAAGAATGGGGGGGCTACAATCCAATTACTAGATGAGCCCTCCCCTTTCCCTTTGTCCCTCTTAATTATTTGTGGGTAGAACTGCTACTTCAATATTCAGCTTAATCACCATATCACTCTTTTCATATATATTATATCCATCCTTTTGGTACATACCGGGATGGCTGCATATCCCCTTCCAGAGACTCCTATGATCAATTCTCTCACTCCGCAAATTCCCTAAGGGTATCCAATTTGGAGTCTTATTCTATAGTCCAGGTGCAGTTCTCCCATAGCATGTACACAGCTGCATCTACAAGTAAAAAAAAAAAGATAAAAAAAATGAGGGTACATAAAAGATGAGGGTACATAAGACATGAGGGTACATAAACAAGGGGGTTAGGTTTTTTATCTAGAAACAAAGCACACATGGCTTTTAACCTGGTGCTTAAATTACATTAACACACAACCTGATCTAAATCTGGGTTCAGAAGAGGGAGCCCACCTTAAATTCCATATTAAGGCCTTTTGGCTCCATGGTCTCTAATTCATAAATCCATCTCAATTCTTTCCTTTTTAATAATTTTTCCCTGTCTCCACCCCTCCTAAGTGCAGGGACACGGTCTATAATTCTGTATCTTAATTGTGAGACGTTATGGCTATATCTCCAAAAGTGCTCTGGTACCGGTAACTCTACCTCATCCCCATTATCTTGGTTTTGTTGACTCTCTTTTTTAGCTAATAGCTTACGTATTGTGTATCTATGTTGGTTTATTCAGTTTTTTCAGGGCTGTGTCGTCTCTCCAATATAGAGAAGGCCACACGGGCACTGCAAACTATAGATGACAAAATCCGTATTGCACGTGTAGTGACCTCTAATATCATATTTGACTCCTTCTTCCACCCATATGGCGGTCCATATGCGAATTCTGGATTTTATTGTATGGAGTTTTATTGTTGTTATCTGTCCATTTAATGTACAATCATATTGTTTGGTTCCAAGTATTAGTTAGTGCCCAGCTTGTTGTATACATTTGTCTTCTCAGTATAGTGGTGGCCCAGGGTGTAGAGCTTTGTTATGTTCTGCGCTGTCACATTCGGCACACTTTGCACTAACCTCACAGTCCCTGGCGAAGTGCAAAGTTGAAGAGCAGCATTTGAAGCAGATGTTGTTCTCCTTGAAGAACGTCTTGCGGTCTTCCAATGACTTTTCCCTGAAGGTCCTGCAATTAAGTAGGGAATGTGGCTTCCTGTGTAAGGGACACTGTCTGTTAATTTTGTGGAACTCCACCATTGCTCTACGACAGGCATGCTCAACCTGCGGCCCTTCAGCTGTTAAAAAACTACAACTCCCATCATTCCCTGACAGCCTACAGCTATCATTCTACAGAGGGGCATTGTGGGACTTAAAGTTTTACAACAGCTGGACGGCCGCAGGTTGAGCATCCCTGCTATACGAGGTTTACTAACAGGAGTGGTGGCACACAACAGCATTAAATCAAAGCTAGGATCATTCCTAATTTTTGCTTGTTCAGACACAAAATCTACAAACGCATTAAATGGAGAAAATGGTACCGAGAACCATAAATAACCCACTTCTCTTGCAGGCTGTATGGGAGTTTCTGAACTATGGGATTCACACCTCTCGCTGTGTCAAGGAATGTCAATCCCACCAAATCTCCTTCTGCCTTTGCTATACTAAGCTCCATTGACAAGTCACTTAACTCCCTAAGCTTTGAAGAGCCTTTGGTCACTATTTTACTAAATTCCTCGATTCTCTTGAATAATGAAGTCTATGCCAGACCCTTTTGAGACCAATGTCTGGATAATTTACATTGATGTCTTCGATTCTTTTAGCGTGTTCGGCAGACTTACTTCACAGCCATTTTACCAGGAGCTCCAGTTTCTCACTACATGGTAGACCCTTAGTAGTTCAGTCTCTAGTAGTATTTTGGAAAGAAGCTCACCAAGCTCTGTAGTTCTCAGCACGATTGCTGAACTTTACAAGTCCTTTGGTGACCAGCTCACGTCGAACAAGAAACCTGGCAAAGTCCATTGTGGCTTGATTGCCGCTGGAACTAGCTGGTGGTGTGTTGTCAGAGTAAATGTGTGGTGTGTGGCCATACTTGTTGGAAGTCTCTGGTTTAATCCAATCTGTGTAATACTAAGCAGAAGCGGATTTCTGATTCTCTGTTCTGAAGAGAAGTTGTTGTAGCCGGTTTCACTCTGATGTGTATTGTCTTGTTTGCTGCAAGGAGACTGATAGTAAATTTTCTGACAGTCCGAATAAGCATGTTGGCTTGGCTTGTCAACAAATCGTTTCGTATTAAACTGTGGATCTAAATTGTTTGACTTGGAATGCTGGTAGACATATTGTAAGGTACGCTGTTCTGGATCTTGGTGTTCAAGTTCTGGCTGGAGAATGCTGCGATGATTCTTGGTTTCTGGAAGCCCCATTGCTTCTTGAAATTCAGCTTTTGCTATGGCAGCTGCTGTCTCTTTCTCAGTGGTGAGTTTTACTAGAGTTGCTTCAAGTTGCGCTTTCTCCATACTAAGGGAAGCTTCTCTTAGCTTTATCTGTATTTTTTGTTCTGTGAAGCTGGATTTCACTTTTGCCTCTTCTGCTTTTGCGCGGGGAATGGCGATGGCTTCTCTGATCGATGTCCTGTTAGAGCCACTTATCAGGGACCTTGTCTCGACTGAAGATGCTCCAGACATGGTGTGACAGTTTGGAGGCTTCTGCAATATCTGTAAGTAGGCTCTGCATGGATAATGGCGGGCTCCGTATAGTCTGATATTCGGTGTGACCGTTAGGAGGCTGCTGCGATATCCATATGCAGACTCTGTGTGGATAATGGCAGGCTCTGTATAGTCTGAACTTCTGAGCTTATTCTCAGCATTTGTTTTACTATACTGTCCTCATAAACATTAGCATGGTGTGTAATCTGACATGTAGCTAAACCCCCTGTCTTCATAAGAAAAATGCTGTGAAGCTGTAACTAGAGATGAGCACATTTTTTTAAAAATTCAATTCGGCTGGTTTGCTGAATTAAAAAAAAAAATTGGCTCAATCCAAATTTATTTGCGGTGAATTTAGTTAAAAACTGCTATTTTCTGGTGCAGAGAGCCTTTATTGTGGTGTAGAACACTGTGCCTTGCAGTAACATGCATAGGGAGTCTGCTCTGGTAGTGAAGTAATACTGTGAGTCAGTATGTCATGTAGATGACAGGCGTCACTCTTAGAATCACTGCACACTTCACTTATTTGGGCAGTCACAGGGCCAAAACTGAACAAATAACTCAAGTATGAACTCAGCCTTATAGGTCGATGTTAGTGCCAAAAAAAAGCACACTCATTTTACACGGTCGTCAGCTGATTCTACATAGATGTCTACAGAACCTGTTCTATTAAATGCTTAAACAAGTAGAGCCCCCTGAGAGAGTGGAGAGGGTGTCAGCAGTAAGTTTGTGTTGACGTCACTGATTATTTTGCCCTTCCTCTGATCCGTCAGAACAGTAACCCACAAAAAACGGATCCTTTCTGTTGAGCACCCGCCTTCACTCGGTCAACATTTGGTCAGTAATCTATTAGTATTGCTAATGCCAAAAATACAGGAGCGGATCCAAACCAGAGATGATACATGAATGGAATATTTGCATGTCTTCTGTGTTTTGTACCCACTCCTGCTTTTGGCTACCGAATCACAAGCCAGAAGAAGGGTCAAATAATTCATGATGTCAGCCAGGCCGAAAGGCAAAATAGTGGCCCAGTCATGAAGTGGGGAGGGTGGGAACAGTATGAGAATAGTGGCCCTATGACATAGTGGTATGGTGGACGCAGCATGAGGAGGCCACAGGGTGGCACAATAACAGTGTAGCGGTGGCAGCAGCAGAATCAGAAGGCCACAGAGTGGCACAATAACAGTGTGGAGGTGGCAGCAGCATCAGGAGACCACAGAGTGACCCGGTGACATAGTGTGGAGGTGGCAGCAGCATCAGAAAACAACAGAGTGGCAAGGTGACATAGTGTGGAGGTGGCAGCAGCATGAGGAGACCACAGAGTGGCAGGGTTACATAGTGTGGAGTTGGGTGGAAATACCAGTATCAGCTGAAAATAGTGGGTGAAAGAAGGAGCACTTGGCATCAGATGTGTGGCATCAGAATAGTAGCCTAGGCAGGTAGCCAGAAAAAAACATTCTCTTTTGTCAAAGTGTTGGTGTGGCACCATGGATGATCTAGTCTGATGCATCATACATTGGTGGGTGGAAATACTGGCTGATCCACGCCTGATTCATCTTGACAAAGGTCAGTCTCTCCACATTTTGGGTGGACAGGCAAGTTCTTCTTGGGGTAACTATGGCCCCCTCCGCACTAAACACCTGCTCTGATGCCACACTACTGGCCGGGCAGGCCAGCTTTTCCAGGGCAAACTCGGCCAGTTGCAGCCACAAATCCAGTTTGGCTGCCAAGTAGTCCAGTGCATCTTCTATGATGGCCAGCAGGTTGCACTCCAAGGATGCCACCACCTGCTGGTTCAGGTTCTTCTCTCTGTCTAGCTGCTGGTGAGTAGTTTCTTCACTATACAGGTGAAAAAAGCTGCTCATCAGCGACTGTAGACTCAGGCTGCTGCTGATGGAGCTGGTACTGCTCCTGCCACCGCACCCCTCCCCAGCAACCATGGCAGTCAAACGTGAGCCTCAGAGGGCCCCCCCCCGGTCAGATCTGTGGGAGGATGGACGATGGCGCAGATAGGCAGCGGCCAACTGACTACATAGGATGTCTCTATAGTAGTTCAGTTTGTCCTCCCTCTCAGCGGGTGTACAAAAAGCCCCCATTTTGGACCAGTAGCGAGGGTCCAACAAGGTGGATAGCCAGAAGTCATCCCTCTGCAGAATAGTGACAATTCGTCTGTCACTACCCAAGCAAGTGAACATACAGCAGGCCATTTGTGCAAGTGACTTGGAGGGACTCCCTGCCTCCATCTCCACTGCATACTGCCACAGTGTGTCTGCTCCTCTGCCTGCTCCTCCTCTCCTGTCACCTGTGTAGAAAAACCACCCATTTCGTTACACATTGCTTGTGCTCCAATGTCCTCCTCCTCCAGTTCAGCCCCCACAGGGCTCATGTGGACGTGAGCGCCACGTCTTCAGTCTCCTGTCCAGCCAGATTTACCAGCATCTGTTCTAGGACATGAAGCAGTGGAATTACATTGTTCATCCCGTAGTCCTGGTGACTGACAAATAACGTGGTCTCCTCAAAGGGCCTGAGCAAACGGCAGGTGTCACGCATGAGCTGCCACTGGCTGACATCGAAGTTACACAGGGGACTTCTCCTGTCCGTTTGGATCATCAAAAAATAGTTTATGGCTTTTCTCTGTTCGTACAGTCGGTCCAACATATGGAGGGTTGAATTCCAATGGTTGGAAATGTCGCATATCAGCCTATGTTGGGTGATACCGTTCTGCCACTGCAGCTCAAGGAGGGTGTGCTTTGCAGTGTACGAGTGGCTGAAGTGCATGCAAAGTTTCCTGGCCATTTTTAGGATGTCTTGCAGATGGGTGGAAGACTTCAGGAACCGCTTGACAACCAGATTAAACACATGTGCCATGCAGGGCGCATGGCTCAGCATCAACACAATGTTCTTCCCGTTGTCGGTCACCATGGTTCAGATTTTGAGTCAACACGGAGAAAGCCAGGATTTGATTTCATGCTGAAGGACACAGAGCTGTTCCTCCCCTGTGTGACTCCGTTCGCCCAGGCAAACCAGGTGCAGAACAGCGTGACAGTGATAAGAGGGGTTGCACATGGCTTGCATACACTACATGACTCCAACATAATTCTTGGATCTCTACATGAAAAGAATGTATTTGGTGTAAATCGTGAGAGGGACATTGCTGGAGACATTGACTTCACAATAGATACAGTGCAGCGTAGTTTACTTTGAAATTTAAGATTTCAACACTGCGTAATTCAGCCTATACAGCAAAAGAAGGTGTACAATCAACCATAAATTTTCCAAACAAAAGCCATTGTCACATAAAGAATTTCACCACTACTAAGTAAGTCCAAATAAAGCGAGTTTGTGAGCGTTCGCTTGTTTAATTTTTAAGTGTGTGTTTGTATTAAGTTTCACCAGTAATACACGGCAAACTGGGCTGTAAAATATCTCACTGCACCGCAGAACGGCATATAGGCCCTAATTGTTTTATATTTTTACACAAAAGGCTTTTCAACAGATAAGTGCAATGATGAAAGGCGAATATAGTTGAATTTCGCAAGTAATACACGGCAAACTGGACTGTAAAATATCTCACTGCACCGCAGAACGGCAATTAGGACCAATTTTTTTCTATTTTTACACAAAAGGCTTTTCAAAAGATAAGTGAAACCATGAACGACAAATATATTTGTATTTCACCAGTAATACACGGCAAGCTGGGCTGTAAAATATCTTACTGCACTGCTGAACGGCAATTAGGCCATAATGGTTTTCTATTTTTACACAAAAGGCTTTTCAACAGATAAGTGCAACGATGAAAGGCGAATATAGTTGTATTTCGCAAGTAATATACGGCAAACCGGGCTCTAAAATATCTCACTGTACCACAGAACAGCAATTCGGCCCAATTTTTTTTCTATTTTTACACAAAAGGCTTTTCAACAGTTAATTACAACCATGAACGACAAATATATATGTATTTCACCAGTAATACACAGCAAACTGGGCTGTAAAATATCTCACTGCACCGCAGAATGGCAATTCAGCCCTAATTTTTTTATATTTTTACACAAAAGGCTTTTCAACAGATAAGTACAACCATGAACGGCAAATATATTTGTATTTCGCAAGTAATACACGACAAACTGGGCTGTAAAATATCTCACTGCACTGCAGAACAGAAATTAGGCCTTAATTTTTAAAATATTTTTACACAAAAGGCTTTTTAACAGATAAGTGCGACGCTGAATAGTAAATATATTTGGATTTCGCCACTAATACACTGCAAACTGGGCTGTAAAATATCTCACTGCACCGTTGAGTGGCAAAGATATTTTTCCTTTTTCCACTAATACACGCAAAAAAGGGCTTTAACTCCTTCCCGCAAAATCACATACATGTACTTTGGGGAATGTGCTGCCTTACTGCAATCCGAAGTGCATGTACGTGATGGGATGCACCCGCCCGATCCGCAGCATGGGCCCAGCTGTTACTGATAGCCGGGCCCCTGCTGCATCTGCTGTATGAGGTGATGCTGGCGGATTAACCCTCTCACATGCCATGGTCAACGCTGACCGCGGCACGTGCGGGGTTTACGGAGGGAGGGGGATTCCTCTGATTCCATCGGCCACCCACTCTGCGCTGGCAGGGGGCCAATGGTTGTCATGGCAGCCCCGATGCCTTACACAGGTATCAGAGCCTGCCAGCTACGGAAGCCCAGGAGATCCATTAATTAAATTTTCAAGAAAAAAAAAGAAAAGCGTCATTTTCCCAAAATAAAGTTACATATTTTTTTAAAAATAGGGAAAATAAGAAATGTAGACATATTAGGAATCGTCACGTCCGTATCGACCAGCTCTATAAAAATATCACATGACCTCAGGTTAACACTGTCAAAAAAAAAAAAAAAAACTGTGCTAAAAAAAATTTTTTTTGTCACCTTACATCACTAACCCTGGGTTCACACCTAAGCGTTCCTCAAACGCGCGTTTTACGCGCGTTTTTGTCGCGCGTTTTTATGCGCGTTTTTTGTAATAGTAAACGCGCGTTTGACGCGCGTTTGTGTCATTGACTGCAGTGTCCTATGGCCACAAACGCGCGTCAAAACGCCCCAAAGAAGCTCAAGTACTTGTTTGAGCGTCGGGCGTTTTACAGCGCGTGCGTACGCGCTGTAAAACGCCCAGGTGTGAACCCTTCCCATAGGGAAGCATTGGTTTTCATGTCTTAAGCGTTTTACAGCGCGTTTGAATGCGCTGTAAAACGCTCAGGTGTGAACCCAGGGTAAAAGTGCAACACCAAGTGATTAAAAAGGCATATGCCCCCCAGAATAGTACCAATCTAACTCCTAACTAAGACAATCACCCAAAAAATTTAATAAACTATGGCTTTCAGACTATGGAGACACTAAAACATGATTTTTTTTGTTTCAAAAATTATTTTATTGTGTTAAATGTAAGAAAAATAAAAAAGCACACATATTAGGTATTGCTGTGTCCGTAACAACCTGCTTTAAAAAAAATACCACATGACCTAACCCCTCAGATGAACACCTTAAAAAAGGTAAAATAAAAACTGTGTCAAAAAAGCCATTTTTTGTCACCGTACATCACAAAAAGTGTAATAGCAAGCGATCAAATGTCATACGCACCCCAAAATAGTGCCAATCAAACCTAAAACTTCTAAGCCTTCTAACATCCCAAAAAATAAAATGTCATTTTCAAAATGATCCAAACAAGAAGTAGACAGATGGGGAATGTAAAGTAATAACTATTTTCGGAGGTATTACTATCTATTATAAAAGTAGAGAAATGTAAATTTGAAAATTTGAAAATGTTTCTAAATTTTGGGTAAATTTAGTATTTTTTTATAAATAAAAATGAAATATTTGGACTCAATTTTGCCAACTGTCATAAAGTGCAATATGTGACGAGAAAACATTCTCAGAATGGCCTGGATATGTAAAAGTGTTTTAAAGTTATTACCACATAAAGCGACACGTGTCAGATTTGCCTGAAGGGGTTAAAACAGATAACTGCACTGCTAGGCGGCAAAGATATTTATCTTTTTTCCACTAATACACGCAAAAACAGGCTTTAAAACTGATAACTGAACGGCAAATATATTTTCTCTTTTTCCACTAATACACGGAAAAAAGTGCTTTAAGACAGATAAGTACACCGCTGAATGGCAAATATATTTTAATTTTGACACTAATACATGACAAAAATGGTTGTAATTTTCACACTATACCACACAACGGCTAATAAGCCCTTTTTTCCCACTAATACAAGCCAAAAAATGCTTTAGAGCATATAACTGCACCGCACAAGGGCAAATAAAACGAAGAAATATTTATTTGTAATAAACTCTGTTAATGCCTGTATCAAAGAGCACTTGCACCCTAATAAGAATGGTTTGCTGGAATTACAGAGCTGTATAATGGCAATTTGTATCGCCAGTAGTGATGGACGAACATCGTCCGGGACGGTTTGCAATCGCATTCAAATGTTCGCGAACCGCAAGTTCGCTGCGGGTCCCATTCACTTTAATGGAACGCGAACCTGAAAAACCTTCAGGTCATATTTTCAGCCAGCAAACACTTACTATAAGTACATAAATAGCCCCACAACATGGACAGTGATATACCAGAGGGGGATCATTGGCAAAAATTCCCACAAAAAATATGTATTTTAATAAGGGTCCATTTTTATGCGTCTTAAAGGGAAACTCTCAAAAATGTGCCCTGCTGGAGCCTAGAAAAGTTTTATTTCCTAACGGTTTGATGTATACAAATGTTCAGCACTCCACGTTTTTGTATCCTGCAGAATCCATTAAAAAAATGCATATAATAACGTACATTTTTCTTCTACCATGGAACTGTATGGTGAACGGACGCCACTGTGCGGCATCAGTCTGAGGCATCTGTAAACGCATACATTTTTGGTATGCATTAAATGGATGGCAAAAGTAGGATGTGAACCCAGCCCTAGTGTCAGAATAAGCACCAGTACATAGCAGAGCAGCGTGGCGGAGATGGGAGTCCACCATGTACTGACAAAGTACTAAGGCCTCTTTCACACGGGCGAGTTTTCCGCGCGGGTGCAATGCGTGAGGTGAACGCACTGAATCCGGACCCATTTACTTCAATGGGGCTGTGCACATGAGAGGTTATTTTCACGTATCACTTGTGTGTTGCGTTAAAATCGCAGCATGCTCAATATTGTGCATAGAAGTGAATGGGGCTGCATGAAAATCGCAAGCATCCGCAAGCAAGTGCGGATGCGGTGCGATTTTCACACATAGTTGCTAGGTGACGATTGGGATGGGGACCCGAACTTTATTATTTTCCCTTATAACATGGTTTTAAGGGAAAATAATAGCATTCTTAATACGCAATGCTTGATAAAATTTCCATTGAGGGGTTAAAAATAATAAACAAATTTAACTCACCCCATTCACTTGGTCGCGTAGCAGATTTCCTCTTCTTTCTTCAGGACCTGGCTAAAGGACCTTTGATGACGTCACTACGCTCATCACATAGTCCATCACATGATCCATCACATGGCCCATCACCATGGTGATGGACCATCTGATGAGCGCAGTGATGTCATCAAAAGGTCCTTTAGCCAGGTCCTGAAGAAAGTAGAAAGAAGAGGAGATCCTCTACGCGACCAAGTGGATGGGGTGAGTTAAATTTGTGTATTATTTTTAAACCCTCAATGGAAATTTTATCAAGCATTGCGTATTAAGAATGCTATTATTTTCCCTTAAAACCATGTTATAAGGGAAAATAATAAAGTTCGGGTCCCCATCCCAATCGTCACCTAGCAACTATGTGTGAAAATCGCACCGCATCCGCACTTGCTTGCGGATGCTTGCGATTTTCATGCAGCCCCATTCACTTCTATGCACAATATTGAGCATGCTGCGATTTTAACGCAACACACAAGTGATACGTGAAAATAACCTCTCATGTGCACAGCCCCATTGAAGTAAATGGGTCCGGATTCAGTGCGTTTACTAAGCATTTCGCATTAAGAATGCTATTATTATCCCTTATAACCATGTTATAAGGGAAAATAATAAAATCTACAGAACACCTAACCCAAACCCGAACTTCTGTGAAGAAGTCTGGGTTCGGGTCTGGGTACCAAACATGCCGATTTTTCTCACGCGCGTGCAAAACACATTAAAACGATTTGCAATTGCGCTGAAAAATTGTGCATTTTTCCCTAACTCACCCGCATCCTATCCGACCCTCACACGCGACGCCCGTGTGAAAGAGGCCTAACTTGTCCTGGTGGTCAGGGATGAGGACTGTGTTTCCCAAGGATCATTTTCTACTGGTAAATACAGGGCACAGTATAATACACTAGAATCTATATAATATAAAGATATTAGCCCGACCCTCGAATAATAATACAATTAGGTGGTCATTTATTATATAGAAATAAGTGTATGTTAGGCGTATTTCTGACACCGATTGTGGCGCAAAGGTACTTAGCACCGCAATCTGCATATTTTTCCCACTCATGCCAGGTCTAAAAAAGGATGGCGTAGGCAGGGAAAAAGATACAGTTATGGCCATCCAGATATTGGATACCACCGCCATACATTGACCGGATAACACCTCTGCACAGTGACCGGAAAACACCACCATACCATGACCGGATAAAAGAGTATAAGAGGGCACAGTACAGGAAATGACTAGGGGCACTGCACAGGGTGTGGTAAGAGGGCACAATGCAGGGTATGAGGGGGCACAGTAGGAGTTGAGGGGCACAGTACAGGGTGGGGGGCACAGTCACATGACCCTGTGACATTAGAAGGTCCTTATGGTGAATGCGGTTCATACACCACCATAATGAGAGGCACAGGAGTGAGACAAGGGTGTGATTATGTGGCTAGAGATAAAAAATGTACAGGCCCCAAAAATTAGGCAATAGGCATTCACCTGACAGCAAAGAACTTTGGAGGGGGGGTGTAGGATGGGAAACGGGAGAAGATAGGGAAAGAAAAAAAAAAAGAGGAACTGTACTTATTAATTAGGACTGGTGGATCTCTGTTTACCTGATTTTTGTGGATTTGTTCCTTGTGTGAAAATTAAATAAAGACTAATTAAAAAAAAAAAAAAAAAAAAAGAACTTTGGATTCTGTGGCTGGAGGTACATTAGGCGGTGTGGGGGATTAGCTCTTATCCAGGGGTCATTCACACAATGATCTTCATCCACCGCAGGATTAGAGGACAAACATTGCTTTATTTGGCAGCTCAGCAAAAAAACCATAAATGATACAAAATAAACACCTGCCTGGCTGGGCTCTAACTAAACATAACATAACCTGATTCACCTCTAAGCCCCGTTCACACAGGTGAAGTACATGCGGCTTTTCCGACCTTGTAGTCCTCCAGCCCCTAGGCTGTGCAAATAAAAAGTCCCTTGGGGAAGCTGGTCTCTCTAGTCCATCCGACTAGGACCCTGTGACCCATACCCAGGCACAGTGGCGTACACACAATCCATGGGGCCCCGGTGCAAAACTGATCCATGGGGCCCCCTCCCCCCTCAACACCCCCCCCCCTCAACACACCGCTGCCCCCCCAACCTGCCTCCACCCCCCCACTACCTCCCCTACCATTCACCCAACATGCATACCAACAGTACCTCTTTGAGTGGGACAGGCCGATTTTGGATGGCAATCCTGCTGTACTGCCATCTGTGGAGGACACTGTTATTGGATATCTGTGGATGACACACTTATGGGGGATATGTGGATGACACACTTATGGGGGATCTGTGGTTGACACACTTATGGGGGATCTGTGGTTGACACACCTATTGGGGGATCTGTGGATGACACACTTATGGGGGATCTGTGGATGACACACTTATGGGGGATCTGTGGAGGGCACTGTTATTGGTATATCTGTGGAGGGCACTATTATGGGGATATCTGTGGACAGCAATGTTATGGGGATATCTGTGGAGGGCACTGTTATGGGGATATCTATGAAGGGCACTGTTATGGGGATATCTGTGGAGGGCACTGTTATGGGGGGGGGGGATCTGTGGATGACACATACATAGCATCCTATGCTATGTATGTGTCATCCACAGATATCTCCATAAGGCCTCATGCACACGACCGTTGTGTGCATCCGTGTTCGTTGTGCCGTTTTCCGTGATTTTCTGCGGACCCATTGACTTTCAATCGGTCCGTTGCAAAACTCGGAAAATTCACCGTTGTTCATCCGCGTCCGTGATCCGTGTTTCCTGTCCGTCAAAAAAATAGGACCTGTCCTATTTTTTTGACGGACGACGGTTCACGGACCCATTCAAGTCAATGGGTCCGTGAAAAAACACGGATGCACACAAGATTGACATCCGCGTCCGTGATCCGTGGCCGTAGACTACTTTCATACAGACGGATCCAAAGATGTGTCTGCATAAAAGCTTTTTCGTGAAAACTCAGATTCGACAGTATATTCTAACACAGAGGCGTTCCCATAGTGATGGGGACACTTCAAGTTAGAATATACTACGAACTGTGTACATGACTGCCCCCTGCTGCCTGGCAGCACCCGATCTCTTACAGGGGTCTGTGATCCGCACAATTAACCCCTCAGGTGCCGCAGGGGTTAATTGTGCGTATCATAGCCAACTGTAAGAGATCAGGGGCTGCCAGGCAGCAGGGGCCAGACCCCCTTCCTCCCCTGTATTACATTCATTGGTGGCCAGTGCGGCCCCCCCCCCGGCTCCCCTCCCTCTACTGTATTAATTTCACTGGTGGCCAGTGCGGCCCCCCCCGGCCCCCCTCCCTCCCTCTATTGTATTAATTTCATTGGTGGCCAGTGTGCGGCCCCCCCTCCCTCCCCCTATTGTATTAATTTCATTGGTGGCGAGTGTGCGGCCTCCCTCCCTCTATTGTATTAATTTCATTGGTGGCCAGTGCGGCCTCCCCTCCCCCCCTCCCCGATCATTGGTGGCAGCGGAGAGTTCCAATCGGAGTCCCAGTTTCATCGCTGGGGCTCCGATCGGTAACCATTGGAACCAGGATGCTACTGCAGTCCTGTTTGCCATGGTTACTTAGCAATATTAGAAGCATCATACTTACCTGCTGCACTGTCTGTGACCGGCCGGGCGCTCCTCCTACTGATAAGTGACAGATCATTAAGCAATGCGCCGCTCAGTCACTTACTAGTAGGAGGAGTGCTCAGCCGCTTCCAAAATGTTTTGAAAACATGGAAAGGACATTTCTATAGGAGTTTAAAGGGGTTTTCCCAAGTGTTTTCTCTTTTACTAATGACCTATTGTCTAGATAGGTCAGCAGTATTTGACCGTTGGGGGCCCGACACCTCACAGCGCCGCGGCCTTCTGGCAGCTTTTCCTAAGCCATGTAACATCACATTCATTGGTCACATGGCCTAGGTGCAATGAATGGGCCTGAGCTGTGACACCAAGTAGAGCCGCTATACCATGTACTGTACAGCACTGTGTTTGATGAGCAGAGATAATATACTACAGGGGATTACAGAAGTATTGCTCATGTAGTAGTACTGTGCACACTGTTACACCAGACTCCAGTTTATCTAATCCAGCCTAGGGTCAGTAAATTACAAGGTGGGACATAATGCACAGGACTACTTTCCATAGATAATGGAAGCACTGGCCATTAGGGGAGATTTATTAAAACTGGTGTACAGGAAAAGTGGCTTAGTTACCCATAGCAACCAGTCAGATTCCACCTTCCATTTTTCAGAGCTCCTTTGGGAAATGAAAGGTGGAATTTGATTGGTTGCTATGGGAAACTAAGCTAGGTTTCCTTTACACCAGTTTTAATAAATACCTTATTGTCTGTTATCAGCTGCCACTTATCCCAGATACCAAGAAGTGAATAAGCCTCTCCTGCCTCCCATTACTGGAAGGACACAATCAGGAATCTTTCAGTGTCTGCAGTGCACCCTCTCCTCCCCTGACCACAGCAGTTGCAGGCTGTACAGAATATTGCACCTCACACTATCCCATGTCCTGCAGACCAGCCAGCTGCTACACTGTGCCTGTTATGGGTATTATACAGGCTTGCTGGTACCTACCTAGTGTAAATCTAGTACTCCACAGTTGATTATGGGATGTAGCTGCCGGGCTTCAGGTTTCAGCAGGAGGCAGATCACAAGAACTTCTGCCGGCAGGTGAAGACAGGGGGCAGAGCCAGTGCTCTAGGGACAGCAGACAGTGCCACAGACTCCATATGACCAGTCCAGGCCTGGTATGGGGTAACTGGGAGCAGTGGGGATAATGACAAGGAGGTAGGGGGAGCCTAGACCGGAGGCCAGCCAGAAGAGAGCCCACAAGGGAAGCTGAGACTCTGAGGAGTGTCCAGGTCAAATCTCCTATGTCAGGCCTGTGTCACAACCAGACAGCTGAGAAGCTCTGACAGAAGCCTTTCAGAACCTCCTCCTTGAGTTTTCTTTGTTGTGCTGTTCAGTTCCTCATCTCGTTAGCCTCTCTCAGCTGTCATGTAGTTGGACTGATTGCTTCCCTTTAAATTCCTCCCCATGATGCATTACTGGGCGGCTTATATTTCTTCCTGGAGTGCGTGTGCATGCTGATCCCATTTCCCAGTCTGCTACTAAAGTTAAGTGCTGTACTTCCATCTGTTATTTTCTGTTTGCTGGATCCCAGGTGACCCTGACTCCCTCCGTGTCTGGTGTAGGGAGCCGGTGGTCGTGTCCCCTCACTATTGTAGGGTGTTCAGGGGTTATATAGTCGAGGTACGTGGATATGCAACCATCCACCTCTGGGATCTTTGCATAGGCTGAGCAGCCAGGGAAAGTGCTAGGTCTTGTGCAGGGGTCTCCCCTTGGTTCCTTAGCTTTGGATCCAGTGAGTCATATATGCATGTTGCTTTGTCTTGTTTCCTGTACACCGTCCGTGACATTATAAGCCGCCAAAACTGTCTCAAGTATGGATCCGGTTTCACTTTTGGCTGAACGCTTCCAGGGTCTTTCATTGGAGGTAGCTGATCTTCGTAAGACTTTTTCTCAGCTTCAAGTGACCGGTTCAGCTTGCGTTCATGGAGTTTGTGCTGAGCCTAAGATCTCGCTCCCGGATACGTTCTCCGGGGGTAGTGAGAATTTTGTGCGTTTTAGAGAGGCTTGCAAACTCCATTTTCGCCTTCTTCCCCATTCCTCTGGTGATGAGGAACGGAGGGTGGGGATCATTATATCGCTGCTCAGGGGTAACGCTCAGTCTTGGGCCTTTTCGCTGCCGGAGGGGGCACGGCCTCTCCGTTCAGTGGATGAATTCTTTTTAGCCCTGGGTCAGATATATGATGATCCGGATCGTATTGCTCTGGCTGAGTCTAGACTACGTCTATTATGCCAGGGTAAACAATCCGCAGAGATATACTGCTCAGAATTTCGGAGATGGGCAGCTGATACTGGTTGGAATGATGTTGCACTCCGAAGTCAATTTTGCCATGGTCTTTCAGAGGGATTGAAAGATACATTTGCCTTTCATGAGAGACCAATTTCCTTGGACTCTGCTATGTCTCAGGCCGTTCGTATTGACTGGCATCTTAGAGAGAGAGGAGAGATATCTCCTTCCTGTCATACTCAGTCCCAGGACAGTGCAGCGGTCTCTTTCTGTGCGCAGGGCTCTCGGTCGCTGTCAGCCCCTTCTGAGCAGGAGCCCATGCAGCTGGGGTTGATTGCTTCTGACAATAGAAGATTCAGCTCGCATGGGAGGGTTTGTTTTTGTTGTGGAGGTATAAATCATTTGGCAAATGTTTGTCCCTCTAGGAGATTCAGGCAGTTTTCTGGGAGTAATAAAGAAACAAACAGGAAAAAATCTTTTAAAAATGTTCCGTCTGTTACTATTGGCAGGGTTGAGGCGGAAATTGAAGGTTTTCCGTTTGCTTGTAGTTCCCGTTTTGTCTTGCCTGCTAGGGTGGCGCTAGAGAGCAAGAGCATTTTTTGTGAGATTTTTGTGGTTAGTGGAGCAGCGGTCAATCTCATTGATAGTCAATTTGCAATAACTCATGGTTTCCAGGTGTGCACTTTGGGAAAGGATATTCCTGTTTTTGCTATTGATTCCGCTCCACTTTCTCAGAAATCATTAAAGGGCATAGTTCACAATATCCGTTTAATTGTGAGTGATGCTCATGTTGAGGATGTGTCATGTTTCGTCCTTAGCGGTTTGCCTACTCCTCTAGTGTTGGCGCTACCCTGGCTCACTAAACATAATCCCACCATTGATTGGCAAGCGAGGCAAATAAATGGTTGGAGTGACTTTTGCAGAGAGAATTGCCTCACGACATCTGTTTCTGAGGTTGCTACTAAGACTGTACCATCTTTTCTCTCTGAATTTTCGGATGTCTTCTCTGAGAGTGGAGTTCAGGATTTGCCCCCTCATAGGGAGTACGATTGCCCTATTAATCTCATCCCAGGCGCCAAGCTGCCTAAATCTCGTTTATACAATCTTTCACAACCTGAGAGGATCGCGATGCGTGCTTATATCTCTGAGAGTCTGATAAAAGGACACATACGACCCTTGAAGTCACCTGTTGCCGCTGGTTTTTTCTTTGTTAAGAAAAAAGATGGTTCTTTAAGACCTTGTCTGGATTTCAGGGAGCTGTACAGTATCACTATTCGTGACCCTTATCCGCTTCCTCTAATCCCGGACCTGTTTAACCAGGTTGTTGGGGCTAAAGTCTTTTCCAAATTAGATCTAAGAGGGGCATACAACCTGGTCAGGGTCAGAGAAGGGGACGAATGGAAGACGGCCTTCAATACACCAGAGGGCCATTTTGAAAATTTGGTTATGCCTTTTGGTTTGATGAATGCCCCAGCCGTTTTTCAGCATTTCGTGAACAGCATTTTTTATCATTTGATGGGAAAATTTGTATTAGTGTATTTGGATGACATTTTGATTTTTTCTCCTGATTTCAAAACTCATAAGGAACATTTACATCAGGTCTTGCTCATTCTGCGGGAGAATAAATTATATGCGAAACTGGAAAAATGTGTGTTTGCGGTTCCAGAAATTCAATTTCTGGGGTTTCATCTCTCCGCTTCTGGTTTTTGCATGGACCCCGAGAAGGTCCGCGCTGTGCTTGAGTGGGAGCTTCCTGAGAATCAGAAGGCGCTGATGCGTTTTTTGGACTTTGCCAATTATTACAGGAAGTTTATTTTGAATTATTCCTCTATTGTTAAACCACTCACTGATATGACCAGAAAGGGGGTAGATTTTTCCTCTTGGTCGGTAAAGGCGCGTAAGGCTTTGCTTCCGCTCCCATCTTGGTGCAACCTGATATTTCTTTACCCTTCATAGTTGAGGTTGATGCTTCTGAGGTGGGTGTGGGTGCGGTCTTGTCTCAGGGTTCCTCTCCTGCCAAATGGCGACCGTGTGCCTTTTTCTCAAAAAAACTCTCCTCCGCAGAGAGAAATTACGATGTGGGAGATAGGGAATTGTTGGCCATCAAATTATCTTTTGAGGAATGGCGCCATTGGCTGGAGGGAGCCAGACACCCTATTACCGTGTTTACTGACCATAAAAATCTGGCCTACTTGGAGTCAGCCAAGCGTCTGAACCCGAGACAGGCCAGATGGTCTTTGTTCTTTTCAAGATTTAATTTTGTTGTCACGTTCCGCCCTGGAGTTAAGAATGTGAAGGCAGATGCCCTGTCACGTTGTTTTCCGGGAGGCGGGAATTTTGAAGACCCAGTTCCCATTTTGGCTGAAGGTGTGGTCTCTGCTCTTTTTTCTGAATTGGAGGCAGAGGTGCAGGCAGCCCAGTCAGAGGCTCCTGATCTTTTTCCTCCTGGGAGGTTGTTTGTGCCTCTCGCTTTAAGACACAAGATTTTCAAGGAACACCACGATACGGTCCTTGCTGGGCACCTGGGGGCAAGAGCCACACTGGATCTCATCGCTCGGAGATTCTAGTGGCCTGCGCTTCGTAAGTCGGTTGAGGGTTTTGTGGCAGCCTGCGAGACTTGCGCTCGTGCCAAAGTCCCTCATTCACGGCCATCAGGTCCTCTCCTTCCCTTACCCATTCCTTCCCGTCCTTGGACACATCTGTCCATGGACTTCATAACGGACCTGCCTCGTTCCTCGGGGAAGACAGTGATTCTGGTGGTGGTGGACCGTTTTAGCAAAATGGTGCATTTCATCCCTTTTCCTGGTTTGCCCAATGCTAAGATGCTGGCGCAGGCATTTATTGATCACATCGTCAAATTGCACGGTATTTCTTCAGACATAGTCTCTGATAGGGGTACGCAGTTTGTTTCCAGATTCTGGAAGGCTTTCTGTTCTCGCTTGGGGGTTCGGTTGTCATTCTCTTCTGCTTTCCACCCGCAGTCGAATGGCCAGACAGAGCGCGTCAATCAGAATCTGGAGACATATCTGCTCTGTTTTGTGGCGGAGAATCAAGAGGATTGGTGTTCTTTTTTGTCCCTTGCTGAGTTTGCTTTAAATAACCGTCGTCAGGAGTCCTCTGATAAGTCACCATTTTTTGGTGCATATGGGTTTCATCCGCAGTTTGGGACTTTCTCGGGCGAGGGGTCTTCTGGTTTACCTGATGAGGACAGATTCTCCTCGTCTTTGTCATCTATTTGGCAAAAGATTCAGGATAATCTAAAGAGCATGAGTGAGAGATATAAGCGTGTGGCAGATAAGAGACGTGTGCTTATTCCGGACCTGAATGTTAGTGATCTGGTGTGGTTGTCTACCAAGAATATCAAATTGAAGGTTCCCTCCTGGAAGTTGGGTCCTAGGTTTATTGGGCCTTACAAAATCCTGTCTGTCATCAATCCTGTTGCCTACCGTCTTGATCTTCCTCAGACTTGGAAGATCCATAATGTTTTTCATAAGTCCTTATTGAAACCTTATGTTCAACCCATTGTACCCTCGCCTTTGCCTCCTCCTCCGATTATGGTTGATGGGAATCTTGAATTTCAGGTCTCTAGGATTGTGGATTCTCGTCTTGTCCGCGGTTCTCTTCAGTACCTTGTTCATTGGGAGGGTTATGGTCCTGAGGAGAGGATGTGGGTCCCAGTGACGGACATTAAGGCCTCTCGTCTCATCAGGGCTTTCAATAGGTCCCATCCTGAGAAGGTGGGCTCTGAGTGTCCGGAGTCCACTCGTAGAGGGAGGGGTACTGTCACAACCAGACAGCTGAGAAGCTCTGACAGAAGCCTTTCAGAACCTCCTCCTTGAGTTTTCTTTGTTGTGCTGTTCAGTTCCTCATCTCATTAGCCTCTCTCAGCTGTCATGTAGTTGGACTGATTGCTTCCCTTTAAATTCCTCCCCATGATGCATTACTGGGCGGCTTATATTTCTTCCTGGAGTGTGTGTGCATGCTGATCCCATTTCCCAGTCTGCTACTAAAGTTAAGTGCTGTACTTCCATCTGTGATTTTCTGTTTGCTGGATCCCAGGTGACCCTGACTCCCTCCGTGTCTGGTGTAGGGAGCCGGTGGTCGTGTCCCCTCACTATTTTAGGGTGTTCAGGGTTTATATAGTCGAGGTACGTGGATATGCAACCATCCACCTCTGGGATCTTTGCATAGGCTGAGCAGCCAGGGAAAGTGCTAGGTCTTGTGCAGGGGTCTCCCCTTGGTTCCTTAGCTTTGGATCCAGTGAGTCATATATGCATGTTGCTTTGTCTTGTTTCCTGTACACCGTCCGTGACAGCCTGCTTTTCTATTCCTGTCTGAAACAGAGGGAGGAGGAGGGAAGCACTTGACTCAACGCTAATACACTGGCCCCACACACAGCTGTAAAGTATATTCATAAAGCTTAATCTTTGCAAAAAAAAAATGCTGTACTTACTAACTAGGGTGGCATGCAGACTCGCCGCCGGCAGCTTGAGCTTAACATCTCTCCCTCCGTCATGTGACTCCTGCCCCGCCTGCCTGCTTCATTCATAAAGTGGGAGGAGCAGGCAGACGTGGCAGGACGCTGCTGGCATTTTGCTTGAGCGGCGCAATGGCTGAGCGAGGATTATAAAGTTGTGTGTGGGGCCACAATAATTGCTGCGCGGCTGCCCACCCGCACACAGCTTAGAGGGAACACTGACTGCAGAGGCCAGGGGGGTCCACAGGCATCCGGGCCCCCTGGAGTGCCGGGCCCGGTCGCAACTACGACCCCTGCGACCCCTGTATCTACGCCACTGTCCAGGCGTCGCTCTGTGCTCCCCAAGATCTCCAGCCCCCAAGATGTGCAACAACACCTATCCAGGATCTCACTCTCTTTTGACTGACAGTCTGGGCTGTGTTGTTATCCCCAGACTGATTGTACACCTGGTGGATTAGGGGTGTGGACCGCACTATCCACCCCTTCCTTGCCTGTCACCTCTGTGAGATCTGTCACTAACTCACAGCTGTCACAGAATAAATATGTAACTGTCAGCCAGTACAGGCCCCCAAAATTAGCCAATAGGCATTCACCTGACAGCACATAACTTTGGATTCTGTGGCTGGAGGTACATTAGGCGGTCACAGGATAAAAATGTAACTGTCGGCCAGTATAGGCCACAAAATTTAGGCATTCAACTGAAATAAAGGGCCGTTTATGCCGCTGTATTTACCTAAGACAGGGACCATGATTTGTTTTGGGTAGTGGCGGATATTTGTGGGCTGTCATGAGGAAATTCAATAAAACGTGGTCGACTCGTCACATGTGTTGAATTCCTCCGAGATCCATGCCTCATTCATTTTTTGAAATATGAGGTAGTCCACACTGTTGTGAACTAGGCGAGTGCGCTTATCAGTCACGATCCCCCTGCTGCACTGAACGTCCTTTCGGACAGGACACTGGACGAAGGGCAAGCCAACAGTTCCATGGCAAATTGTGCCAGCTCTGGCCACAGGTCAAGCCTGTACACCAGTAGTCCAGGGGTTCATCGCTTCTCAGAGCGTCCACAATGGCCGTTAACCCAATGTAGTCAAACACCTGTCGGTCTAGGCGTTCCCTGAGGCTGGATCCGGATGGGGCTGTTGATGGGTTGGCTGCAAGAATGATCTCATATCCGAAGTGGAAATTCCTCTGCCAGCGCCTGCAAAAACAGAATGCAGCATTTCTCGAAGCAAGGCCTGGAAGTGCTGCATTCTGACAGCTGTCTGTGATGATGGTAACATTTCCGCCATTTTGTGCTTGCACCATATGTTGCCACCCAGTACTGGTCCTTGCTCTTGATGCTTTTTATACGGGGGTCCCTCTTCAAACACTGGAGCATGAAGGCCCCCATTGGCACTAAACTGGAAGCGGTGGAGTAGCCTGGCTCCTGCTCATCATCCAGGATAATGTCATCCTGGTTCTCCTTCCCCCAGCCATGGACAACACCAGCAAGGATCCCAGAAAAGTTCAAAGCATGCTCTTCTTGCTCCTTCTCTGTCCCGGTACCATCCTCCTCTGACTCCTCTTGACTCTTGTTGTTGACTTGTCTCAGATGGAGTAGCCCCCCCTGGGAATTCAATCAGCATTGCGACTTCCTCATCTTCCTGCTCCTGCTCCTCGATGGCTTGATCAATGACACGCAATGCACGCTCCAGAAAGAAGGTGTAAGGTACGATGTCACTGATGGCACACTAGCTGCGACTGACCAGTTTGGTGATCTCATCAAATGGCCGCAGAAGTCTGCATTCGTCTCGCATGAGAAGCCACTGGCGCGGTGGAAAAAAAAAACAGCTCCCCAGAACCTGTCCTGCTGCAGAGTTCGTACAGGTAATCGTTCACGGCACATTTATGCTGGAGCAGCCTATCAAGCATATACAAGATGGAGTTCCATCGCGTCGGGCAGTCACAAATCAGATGTCTGACGGGCAGGTGGTGTCGCCGCTGAATGTCAGCAAGGCGAGCGATGGCCGTGTAAGATCTTCTAAAATGGCCAGAGATTTTCCTGGTCTGCTGCAAGATATCCTGGACCCCGGGGTATTTGGCAATGAATTGCTGCATGACTAAGTTCAGGACGTGTGCCATGCACAGCACGTGTGTCATTTTGCCCTGTTTCAGCGCGCTCAGCAGATTAGCACTGTTGTCGCACACCACTTTACCAGGCACAAAAGATGGCTTCAGGCACAACAGATGCAGCACAGCATGGCAACGTCTCACCTGGCACGTCGAATAGGTTCTGGGGTGCTCGCGGGGCGCATCGGAAGAGACGGTAGCAGCGGAAAAGTAGGAGTCAGCCGAGGAGGAGAGGGAGGATGAAGTAGAAAGAGGAGAATAAGAGGCAGGCCTGCTTGCAATCCGTGGCGGTAACACCAAATCTACACGGGTGCCACGGGTTGCATGCTTGACGGGTCGTCAGAAGGTTCACCCAATGGGCCGTAAAGGTTATGTACCTTTTCTGCCCGTGTTTGCTAGACCACGTGTCTGTGGTCAGATGTATCTTGGCACCGACACTGTGTGCCAGAGATACATTCACTTACATAGAAACATAGAATGTGTCATCAGATAAGAACCATTTGGCCCATCTAGTCTGTCCAATATACTGAATACTATGAATAGCCCCTGGCCCTATCTTATATGAAGGACGGCCTTATGCATATCCCATGCATGCTTAAACTCCTTAATTGTATTTGCAGCTACCACTGCAGGAAGGCTATTCCATGCATCCACTACTCTCTCAGTAAAGTAATACTTCTTCTTTTAAATATTTTCTCCTCTTTTACCTTCTTGATTCCCTTTATGTATTTAAAAGTTTTTATCATATCCCCTCTGTCTCGTCTTTCTTCCAAGCTATACATGTTAAGGTCCTTTAATCTTTCCTGGTAAGTTTTATCCTGCAATCCATGTACTAGGTTAGTAGCTCTTCTCTGAACTCTCTCCAAAGTATCGATATTCTTATGGTTTCCAGTACTGCGCACAATACTCCAAATTAGGTCTCACTAGTGCTCTGTAGAGCAGCATGAGCACCTCCCTCTTTCTACTGTTATGCCTCTCCCTATACACCCGAGCATTCGGCTAGCATTTCCTGCTGCTCTATGACATTGTCTGCCTACCTTTAAGTCTTCTGAAATAGTGACCCCTAAATCCCTTTCCTCAGATACTGAGGTTAGGACTGTATCACAGATTTTATATTCTGCTCTTGGGTTTTTACGCCCCAGGTGCATTATCTTGCACTTATCAACATTAAACTTCACTTGCCGCTGAACATGGCCATATAGCTCTGGTATGCCCTTCTGGGAGAAATATTTCCTTCTAGAGACCTTTCATTGCGGTGTGCCAATGGCCACAAATTTTCTAAAGGCCTCAAGAGTCCACCAGTTTATATGGCAGTAGTTGGTGGGCTAGCAGTTCTGACAAGTCAGCGGTCAGCTGTTTGGCAAGAGGGTAATCCGGCATCCTCATCTTTTTTCGCTCAAACATTTTGGGCAAGGAAGCCTGCCTTTTGCCAGATGAACGCGGCGATGGCATGGTGGAAGGTGGAGTGGTGGACAACTGGGAGGAGAGAGGAGAAGGAGAAGAGGCAGGACGGGGAGTGCCAGGAGTGTGGCTTTGTGGCTTATTACAGTGTTGCTCCCGCTGGGCTCAGTGATGGGAGGCCAGATGCCTTCTTAAGGCGGTCGTCCCTAGGTGAGTGTTGGGCTTACTGCGACTTGTGCATTGACAGCACAGGCTGCACTATTGTCAGCAGCAGCAGACACATTAAAAAAAGCCAACACTGCAGAGCCATGTGACGGCGTCCTAGGGGCGCCAGATGTGACCGTGCATGGTGATGGCTCTTTCCAGATACATTAGCAGTCTGCTTTTTTCCTCCTGTGCACTGTAAGTTCTACCTGCTTCTCCTCCATGTCTGCTGCTCCGTCTCTCCCTCTGAACTTCCATCCTCTTGCTCTCCTTTGGGCACCCATGTGACATCCATCGACACGTCATCATCGGATTCGTCACCTTCACCACCACTGACATTAGAGATCTCAGAGTAGGCAGCAACAGCGGGGACCACCCTCCTTGGGCTGATCTGGATACTGTCGTCAGACTGCTGGGTGGCGACCATTGATACCTCCTCTTCCTGATCCGATGCCAAGAATGACTGCGCATTGGTAAGGTCTTGGAATGGATGGGAAAATAATTCCTCTGACTCGAGCGGAGGGGATGTGGTGGTTGTGGTGTCTTTGGGGGATGCACACAGCAGAGAGTGAAGAGGGCGCAGATAGAGAGGATGAGGAGAGTGCAGAAGCGGAAGGCCACTCAACCAACTCTGGTGTGTCCTTTGACGTAATCGCAAGCACCTTCTGCAACTTCCCACTTAGGCTCCAGCCTGGTGCACCTGCCCGACCCCTACCACCCCTGAAGAATGACCTGCCTCCTCCTCTGCCTGTCATTTTCAAAATGACCTTGTGACAAAAGTCCCTATAGAAGAGCAGTATTTGCGGAAGAAGGTATATCACACCCCTGCTTCAATCAGTTTTTTTGGGGGGCAACTGGTATATCACACCAGTATAAATTATTTGTTCCAATGGCCTTAGTCACTATCTGTAGCTGCGGTAATGCATCAAAACCGCAAACAAATGCTGCACTATCCAAATGCACTATATAGAATAGAGTTTTTTGGGGGGGCAATGGCATTTGTCACTATCTGTAGCTGCGATAACGCAGCAAAACCGCAAACACATTCTGCACTACCTAAATTTATGGGAGGTGTAGACCTCTCAGACCAGGCGCTTCCCCTACCTGGTGAAGTGAAAAAACAGTGCCTGGTATGAAAAGGTAGCAATCTACCTCATTCAGATTGCTACTTATAATAGTTTTGTTTTATTCAAAAAGTTCCAAGGAACTCTCAACTTCCTTGAGTTTCAGGAGAAGGTGGTTGAGAGTCTCCTGTTTGAGTCCCCCGCACCTGGGCAAGCCTTTGAATCCGAGGATGTTCGAAAGCTTTTAGAACGCCACTTTTCTCACCCCGTCCCTGCCACTACCAGCAAGACATATCCTCAGAAACGATGCCGGGTGTGTAGCAAACACAGAAGGAGGAAGGACACCCAAATTTACTGCCCCATTTGCCCATCAGAACCAGGCCTCTTCAATTACCCCTGTTTTGAGACGTACCATACGGTTGCTAATTATTAATTTCATTTAATACCAAAAAGGGTGGGTCTTTTCAGGAAGTCAATATATTCTCATTTTCTGTTTAGTTTGTGGGGTTCCAGGGAGGGAGGGATCCTTTTGGGATGGGTTGTGGAGCTAAAAGAAAAATTCAGACATTGGAACAAATTTTACCTTTTCTGATTTGTTTTCTTAATTTTCCTAATTTCCTTTTTTATGACTGCCACACAAAGTTGTTAATTCCATTCACATTACTGTATCATGATATTGGCATGATATGTTTTTATTTGGATGATCTCTAATGATTGAGTTGTTCCTCACCAGTACACTAAGGGCTTGTACACTAAGGGATGTCTAGAAATCCTGAATCATTTTGGAAATTAGTGATCCATTACTGTTCCTACAGTTCTGGACACTGTTCTTTTATATATTCTGTAGGTGACTGGTTGATTGTGTGCATAGCGGTTTCTACCTTTCCAGGCAGAGGCCTGTTATGATGCACTGCGTCACTTAGCACGTTCACCTCTCATATAGGGATTGATAAGACGTACGGCCAGTCACTGTCCTTGAATGCCAGCTTGTCATTATAGCCCCTATCGGTGTTCTTGTGTCTTGTGAACAAACTGGAATTTGCAACATAGTTGGAGACATTTTGCTATGTTTTCTTGGACTTGTTGCCTTTCGCTACAGTTCTGTTTTTTCCTTTTTTTTCAGTTTGGCGTTTTTTTCAGTCCTTTTTAGAAATCTACCTCACTTATAAGTGCACAGCTTAATTTCTCATCTGTACGTGCCACAAAGATAACAGTGTAGCGGATTTCTAAGACAGTAACAGGGTTACCCATCTAAAAGTATTTTTCTCCAATTTCCTGTGATAATGTTAGTAACAATTTGAATTAAACCATATACAGTGAGGAACAGAAGTATTTGAACACCCTGCGATTTTGCTCAAAATCTCACAATAAATGGCCATTCACCCTCTCCTTAATACAGTGCAGTGGCCAGTTATGGTTATTGTCTCTCATATAGGGATTGAAGGGGCTAAAGAGACGTTGTACGACCAGTCACTGTCCTTGAATGCCAGCTTGTTATTATAGCCCCTATTGTATTCTTGTATCTTGTGAACAAACTGGAATTTGCAACATAGTTGGAGACATTTTGCTCTGTTTTCTTGGACTTGTTGCCTTTCGCTACAGTTCACTTTTTTCCTTTTTTCTCAGTTTGGCGAGACATAGTCATATGTACAGGCAAATGCCTTTTTAGAAATCTACCTTACTGATAAGTGCACAGCTTCACTTCTCATCTGTACGCGCCACAAAGATAAGAATGTAGTGGATTTCTAAGACAGCAACAGGGTTACCCATCTAAAAGTATTTTTTCTCCACTTTTCTGTGATAATGTTAGTAACAATTTGAATTAAACCATATACAGTGAGGAACAGAAGTATTTGAACACCCTGCGATTTTGCAAGTGGTCCTGTCCCCTTCGCAGAAAAGCACCCCCAAAGCATGATGTTACCGCCCCCATGCTTCACAGTAGGGATGGTGTTCTTGGGATGCAACTAATCCTTCTTTTTCCTCCAAACACGACGAGTGAAGTTTACACCAAAAAGTTCTACTTTGGTCTCGTCTGACCACATGACTTTCTCCCATGCCTCCTCTGGATCATCCAGATGGTCATTGGCAAACTTCAGACAGGCCTGGACATGTGATGACTTGAGCAGGGGAACCTTCCGTGCAATGCATGATTTGAAACCATGACGGTGTAGTGTTCTACCAACAGTGACCTTTGAAACTGTGGTCCCAGCTCTCTTCTTGTCATTGACCAGCTCCTCCCTTGTAGTTCTGGGCTGATTCCTCACCTTTGTTATCATCAGGTGAGGTCTTGCATGGAGCCCCAGTCCGAGGGAGACTGACAGTCATCTTTAGCCTCTTCCATTTTCTAACAATTGCTCCAACAGTTGATCTATTTTCACCAAACTGCTTGGCAATTACCCCGTAGCCCTTTCCAGTCTTGCGGAGGTCCACAATTTTGTCTCTGGTGTCTTTTGACAGCTCTTTGGTCTTGCCCATGGTAGTAGTTAGAGTCTGACTGACTGTGGGGTGGACAGGGGTCTTTAAAGAGCTCAGACAGGGGCTGCTAAGTTATATTAATGAGTGAAGTAGAGGTGGACTTTTTAAAGGCACAGGACAGGTCTTTGAGAGCCAGAATTCTTACTGTTTCTCAGGTGTTCAAATACTTATGTTCAACAGTGCAAGACAAATACATTCTTTACAAATCATGCAATGTGATTTCCTAATTTAAAAAAAAAAAATCTTTCTCACAGAGTGGGAATGCACCTACAATGTAAATTTCAGACCCCTCCATGATTTCTAAGTGGGAGAACTTGCAAAATTGCAGGGTGTTCAAATACTTCTGTTCCTCACTGTATACTCATTATTTCATCTTATAATAATTTTGCACTCAGCATGCTTACTACACCACTAGATGCATGCTTTAGGGGATCTAGTTTTTAAAGTGGGGTCATTTATAATGCTTTTTTTTGTTATCATTTTGCAGCATAATGCCATTACATGTGTGTAATGGGGCCTGAACCATTTTCAGTTTATTTATCTGAAAGGCCCCAGGTGCTCCTTTATGTTTGGGCCCTGCCGTGTGTCAAGACATAAGATTAGGGCCACAATGGGGATATTTTTAAAGACAGGAGAAATGGGGTGATACTTCTTAATTTTCATGTGCTCTGTAGAAAAAAATCTGTCTTTAAATTGACACTTTTGTGTAAAAAAATTTAAAAAATAATTTTCCGCCTGCTTAGCAATAATTTCTAAAAACAACTAGGGGGGTCTAAAAGCTCACTACTGCCCTAGATGAATACCTTAGGGGGTCTAGTTTTCAAAATGGGGTCATTTATGGGGGCTTTCTATTGTTTTGGCAGCTCAACGCCATTACAAGTGTGCAATGGGGCCTAATACATTTTCAAGCAAATTTTGTGTTCTGAAAGCCACTGGGTGCTCCTTTATGTTTGGGTCCTGCCGTGTGTCAAGGCATAAGATTAGGGCCACAGAGGGGGTATTTCTGAAGACAGGAAAAATGGGGTGATAAATTTTGGGGTGTACTTCTTTATTTTTTTGTGCTTTGTAGAAAATAAACAGTCTTTAAATTGACACTTTTGTGTAAAAAAAATAACATTACATTTTTTTTTACCTTCTTAGCATTAATTTCTTTAAAAGACTAGGTGGTTAAAAAACTCATTACACACATAGATGAATACGTTAAGGGGTCTAGTTTTCAAAATAGGGTCACTTTTGGGGGTTCTATTATTCTTACACTTATAAGCCTCTGCAAACTAAGAAAAAATATGTACTTAAATTTCTTTTTTTTAAGTCTCCTAAATTTAAAAAAAAGTTAATGTTTTTCGTAATTGCAGGCAAAATAAAGTAAAAATGTGGAAATACATTTCTGATAAAAATATTGAATAGTATTTATGTGAAATATTGCAGTTGAAAATAGGAAAATATGCCAATTTTTACAATTTTTTTCGTAGATTTTTACGTTTTTTAATAAAGATACACATATTTTATTGGGAAAATTTGACCACCTAAGTAAAATACAATATGTGACGAGAAAACAATGTCAGAACTTTGATGTGCAAAACCTTTACAAAGTTATTCTCTGCTAAAGTGACACATGTCTAATTTAAAAATCTGGCTTGGTCATTAAGGCCCAAACAGGCTTGGTCTCTAAGGGGTTGATGGGTTTGTTTGCATATGTTTCTACTGTATATGCTTCAGTATATGTTTAGATTTGTATGAATACAATATGGAGGAAAATATAAAAACTGCATCTGTCAGTCATTAACTGTATATGATATAAATGTCATAGTGCTCTCGGATCCTTATGCGCAGCTTTGTGAAACCTTTTCATACTCCCCTTCCTACAGCTCAAGTGGGTTATAATTTAACTTCACACCAGCATTTTGGCTTCTATTCATAATGAATGGACCCTATTTACTTATAATGAGGTCCATGAGATTCCAGCCTACTGGTATGTATGCAGAGGTACTTCTCCTGTAAAATCTGAGAGCCTCCGATGGAGATGTGAACAGACCCTTACTTCATTCCTGTGGTCACACCTCACATATACCTACCTGAAGAGTGCCTGTTTAAATCACATTATTTGGTATGGGCAGTATATGGATAATCTTCTGTTGGTAGTCTCAAAAAACTCTGGATCTATAATTTACTAGTAACACCTGTGAAAGAAAGCAGGCTTCCCATGGTATCAAGCTCTTAATAGATTCAGGAAATGGCAGAGTGGTGCCTCCTCTCTATAGAAAGCCACTCATGGAACATACGATATTAAAGGCTAATAGCTGTCATCGGCAGTGATATCAGTCATACTGATAGGGCAGCGAATGAGAGCAAGAAAGGCTTGCACACACAAAGGTGAATTTAATGTGAGATTTAACAATAGAATTAAGAGGTTACAAAGATTGGATGTTACAAGGGACATCGCATATCATAAAACGGGTTTCACAACGAGACATGTTAAAAGTAAAAAAAAATTCTGACAACCTATAGTATAGATACCTGTTTACTCATAGGATATTATTTTAAATGAGATAAAGAGTAAGATGTGTTGAAAAAGGGGAAAGATTGTAAAATATGTTATCCACCATTGAGTTCTAAAGTTCTAAATCCATCAAAACTTGTGTTACTGAAGCCAATATGGATCTGCTGTGCTACTGGACAGATTTGTCTTGGGGCTACTCCTAAGGGGATTATTATTATATATTAATTATATTATTATTATTATCTAATTGTCCTCCCTTGGTATTTGCCCTTTCATCTCTATACAGGGTTCTGAACTCCACTGCAGGGAAACCATCAGGCTGCTACCTCTGGGGCAGTGTTTAGTGACTGCTGACCCATGGAGGACAGGGGACACCGGTGGATAGCACAGAGGGATTAGGCAAAACTGTAGTCAGGAAACAAGCCAAGGTCAGGGCAGGCATCCATTATGCAATTCAGTAAACAGCCCAAAGGTCAGGGTGGGCAACAGAGGGTCAATACGAGGAACAGGCAGATGTCAGGCAGCAAAGAGTAAAATCCAGAAAACAGGCAGAAGATACACAGGCAAATGAACAGAAGATTGATGTTCCTTTGCAGAAATCTAGCAGTTAGAACCTATAGCTCAGACACCCTCCCCTGTGGGAAGGTACCTGATTACCAGGGATGAATATCCATAGGCTGTAGATGGGGAGAGAATAGGCTGCCCCATGCCTAGAGGAAAGAGCAGACCTACTCCAGCTGCCATGCCTGCAAGAGGCGGTGTGTTCTGAACCGGAAAGCATTTTGGACTCTTTATCTAGTTATGAGATATCCTTCAGGTATGAACTACGGGAACAATCCTTTGCATATTTATTAGCGTACGTTGCCCTAATGATGAGTTCTTTATCTATTTATGTGTATAATGAATAGCTGTTTGTTAACTTGGCTCCCCGTGCCTGTGATTCTGTCGTGTTCTGGCTTCTTCAATCCACCCCCCTGCTGCATGGTGTGTGGACAGGTGCAGGCAGCAAGGTTCTTAGCTGTGGTCCAGGCTCCTGCTGCCGGCATCCCCCTCCTGGTTCTGAGCAGAGCTTTCGCTCTGGCTCAGAGTTCCATGTGTGTATATAGGGTGTGTTCAGGTGTGTCTCTTCTCCTTATGTGAGACAGCATGTGCATGCCCCCTATATTCCTCAGCCTATAGCTGGTCTACAGGATGTATTTAAAGGCACCTCCTTCTACAGGAAGGCACCTGAGCAACTTTGGTTCCTAGGTTAGTCTATTTCCTGTCATTCTTACCATTACTGTGTACTGGACCTTGCATCTTGTTTAACAGACTCTACCTGTCTGCCGCCTGCCCCTGACCTTGTACCTCATTTAAGGACCTTGCTATATTGCCACCTTCCTTGACCTCTTTTGCGGACTACGTCACACTGCTGCCAGCCCTGACCTCGTACCTTTCACTCTGACCTTGCCTTGCCACCTCCTGATCTGCCTCTGGCCTCCCAATGCCCTATGTTTGTACCATACCATCTGGAGGACAGTCCAGTGGGTCTACACCAAGGTTCTGTTCCCTCATGTTCCAGCCCTCCTCAGAAAGTAGCACCTGGTATACCCCTCGGGAAAGTGTATCCTCACCATCAGAAGTATCATGAAGAATGAGGGGTACATTTAGGCACCACCCTCTGAGGATGTTGGTCACGTGGGACAGCTGGTTCGTGCCCCCTGATCATTATACTGTTGAACTGTAAATTTAAGTGTAAGGCTATGGAAAGGTTAATGTATATATTCTTACATGAACTAAGTTCCGAACACCTTGTAATGCCGTTGTGGTTTACATGCCGACTTATATATTAGCCCTGGATACATCCAATATTTCTTTCAAATGGAACTGTTTTTAATAGGCTTTTATGCTGTGATTATGAGCTGTAAAGATCAAAATGCAGAAACATTTCCACTGGACTGTTTTGCAGGCACTTTTTAAAGAGGATCTTTCACCGCTCCTGACATGCTTGTTTTAATAGCGTCATGCATTCCCCAAGTAGCAACAATTCTGGAGCATCTATTCTTATGGCTCTATGATGTGCCATTACTTTATTATTTCAACTAGAAGTTATAAATTAATTGCTTGCAGTCTGCAGTAAGGGTAGAGATGGGTGATAACAAGTTGGGGTCTGTACCTACACAGACTCATTCTATTCAATCAGTGCTGTCATTTTCAGTCTGTGCAGGAACCCCCCCCCCCCCCCCCATCTGGTTACCACCCCTCTGTACCCTTACTGCAGACTGCTACCAATTAATTCATAACTTCTAGTTGAAGGAAATGAATGGCACAACATAGAGCCATAAGAACAGATGCTCCAGAATTGTTATTACATGGGGAATGCGTGAAGCTATTAAAACAGGCGTGTCAGTTGACGACACTGAATCATTTATTTTTTAGATTCTTAAATCACTTCTGAGGCTGCTGTAATCACAGGACTTTATCAGTTATATATCTCTTTGTCTATGTACTCCTGCAGCTGGTATCTGAACAACTGCCCTGAATTGAAGCTGATATCAGCTCCCTTGCTGGCATAGATTTCTTTTTCTGGAGCACGGAACTCCTGATGATAAGCCAAACTTATTTCCTCTTAGTAATTCTGGTACATTGTACACCAGTCTTAAATGCGAAATCGCTGGTGTACAATGTGCCAGAATAACTAAGATGAAATAATTTTGGTTCATCGGGAGTTCCGTAAAACAGTTATAATATATTCTCCCCATAATCTGAGGAATACAGGGATATACTAAGAAAGTTTAGGTAGGCAAAAACATGCAACAATTCAGGTACTAATTGTGCCAAAAAATAGTCTATGACATCCACTATATTTATTATGTATTAGTCACTTTGTATACTTTTGTCTAGATCTTTCTGCATCATTTGTGCATCATGACAGCTGGAATAACTTGGTTTATTTGTCATCTTCTATCTAATTTAACAAAATAGTGAATTGTACAAATTACAAATGCATCACTGCTGCATTGATAAATACGGTATTGCTACATCTGTAAGAAGGAAAATGGTGTTTGAGTCATCACTGTTTATACAGTATGTCAAAGCACAATATATTTATCCTTAGGAAGACTTTCACATTTTAAAAAATCTGGTCCTGGATGGATTTCTTGTGTTATGGAGCTAAATATCTTTTTTTTATAAAGTTCACTGTAATACAAAGGAATAGCTGGACACATTTTACATGAGCGGATTTGTCCAGACTTCGTGTCAGCAGCAGGTGCAGTTCATTGGATGTAAAATAAATGAATAACAACAAACTACGGAGAAGATTTACAAGCTTCACAGCCAGTGGTCACAGATGAATAATAGATTATATATTTATACTGACACACAATATGTTTCATGCTTTTCGCGCTAGAGGAATCCTCAATGTGTTGCAATCTGACTGGCAGCAAAAGATTTAAACCAGGGAAGGGAAATGTGAATGTCTTAGTCATATTAATGTAATAAATAGGATAAAGCCAGACTGTGAGGAAAAGGCTACACTGTGAAGATTTGGTAAAGCTGCTCATTATATCATATGGTAAATGAAACAGGAATATTGTCATGTTGGCAGATAATTTGGTTAATTTTACAGCATGTGGTTGCAGTTGTCATACGATTGGTGTACAAGGTGGTAAAACTATTGTTGATACCATTCATTGTACGCCTTAGGCTAGGTTCACATCTGTGGCAGAGGTTCTGTTAGAGATGATTGAAACTGGAATTAAAACGGTTCCCATTATAGTCAATGAGATCCAATGGGGCACTGTTGGTGTTTGGCATATGCCGATCCACCATTTATTCTTTTAATTTTCCTATACCAGAACAGAACAGTGGACATGCACCACAAATTTGAGGCTAGTCTTACTGACATTAAAACAGCCAACATTCTTCTGTGTTTCCATATATTTTCTCACAGTCTATTTTCTCATTATATGCATCTCCTGTTCAGTAGATGAGTAATAATTGCCTACATGCTCTTCTTTATCACTATTTTCCCTGTTGTCTCATTGCCCTCCTATTTGATCGAATGTCTTCTTCCTACTCTTCACTGAGAAATACATTTTCTAGATAAAACTAGGTCCCCTGTGTGGACATAAAAAAAAACTGCTACAATCTCTTGCAGCTTAATTGACTTTAAGTGACCACTCCTGTACATAATGTAATGTGATATATACTGGGGCCAGAAGACAGTCACTAGGCAACCAGAGAGAACACAGATTAAAGAACTCTATTAAAGGAAATATATAATCTTTTCCTACTTATTAAAGATATATACTGACACTTTTATTTTCATGTTCTTATTTTCTGATAGTATTTTCTTTTATCTATTTTTAGGTTAAATCCAACATGTATTTTTTTTACATTATAATTAGGGCAACCATCTTTAGACCATCCGAGGAGGTAGTGGTCTGGTCGCGACTCGCTAACCCTAATCAAAGTCCACATCCCTCTATAGGGGTTAAAGGGTGAATACTGTGGAGGTGCCAGAATAACGCCCTTAGGTTTTGGCCCCACGTCAAACCAGTTAATATGGCACAGTAGTTCAACATTTTTACCACTGATCCATCTATGGCAGGATCTACGTGAGAGCTTAACGGGGTACGTCTCTTCTTAGTCTCTTGTTGACATTTGCCTATAACCGTAAAAAGACCTCTTCCCATCTTCCCTACTCTCAAATCTTTGGTGCTTGCATTGTTGGATCTCCTTAATAGTGATCTACTTTGTCTACATAGAAGGAGCTATCCCTTCCAATTAACATATTAGAACTAATCCCTAACTTCACAATAAAATATTAAATGGTTAGAGATAGGGATGAGTGAAGTGAGCTTCACTCCAAATTTTGTTTTAATACTGTATGGAGATTCATCTCCGTACAGCATTAAAATGTATGCACTCTGGCAAGACGAAGACTGCTGATGCCACCGCTATCAAAGAAAATGCCTATTCTTGTCTGCAATTGCATGTTCTAACGGGACTGGACTACGGATGCGGACAGCACACAATGTGCTGTCCGCATCTTTTGCAGCCCCATCGAAATGAATGGGTTTGCACCTTTCCGCAAAATTGTGGAACGGATGCGGACTTATTCATACGGTCGTGTGAATGTAGATTTATTGTCAGCTTTTCCCAATTCAATTAGCATTATGCTGCAGTGCTGACTGCTGAGCAATTAGTGTATATTTTTTATTCCGTGCATCATATCTATCTGTGCTAAATGCGTTGCATTGTAGCAGAAGCATTATATAGCAATAATTCCACATACTATTGCTACTGAGCAGTTGTTTTCTTCACAGCATCATATGTGTATTGTTTTTAAACATGTTGCAAAAGCAATAATGCCATTTTTCTATCTGCAAAATTGAGTGTAAATTACACTATACACAGAAATTGCCTTCCCTGCGCAGTTCAAGTGTTGGTGTAGGGTAAATAAACTTAATACAACTGTAGAACACATGTTTTTCAATCCAGAGGGTACCTTTTTAAATTGAGTGAAAGCACTCAAGGATGATGTCACCGCACCCGGCCAGCGAGATGATGTGGTGATGTCATTACATCAGCGCACGCGTGATTTGGCACATTTTCTTCAATCAAGATGGCCGCAACTGCCTCTCCGCGAGCAAATGAAGTATGTATTTTTTGTTTTTTAACCCCTGATTAACCCCTGAAAAGCTGGTGGCGCAATTGCCGTTTGCAGTAATTGCGCCCACTACATACAATGGAATGTGATTTGTGAATCATAATGAAATGAATTTTTTTGTGAACTTCGGCAAAGCAGCCGAATCAAATTTTTGATACCTTCACTCATCTCTAAATAGAGAGGGTGCCATTTTAAATGTGTAAGTGAAAACACCTGAAATAGTAGGCATAAATATTTTACAGGGCATCTCCAAACAGTTCAAGTGTTGGTGTGGGTAGCAAAAATAGCAATACAAGTGTACAATGCATGTTTTACAATCCAGAGGGTACCGTTTTAAATCTCTGAGTGAAAACCCTTGCAATAGTAGGCTGAAATAGGCACCTCCAGACACTTACATAGAAACACAGTGTCACAAACCAGCAGATGTGAACCCACTGTGCCACGTGACCGACCTTCTCTAAGGGCGTTGTCTAAGTGAACCCCTCATTCTTCATAATACCCCTGATTGGGGGGGGGGGAACTTTCCTGAGGGGAACACTAGGTCGCTACCTCTTGAGGAGGACTGGCACAAGAGGCAGCTTGTCCAGGGGGTACCAGTGTAAAGTACCAAAGGTACAGCTGTAGTCAGCAGGCCAAGTCATAACCAGAAGCGACAGTGTAGGACCGAAGGATGAGGCAGAGGTGAAGTCAAACAAGAAATGGCACAGGTTCAGGTCAAGCAATCTGGGTCGGCAACAGGAGAGTCAAGACAGAGCAGGTAAGGATCAACAGGTAGTGGAATCCAGAAACACATGCAGGTATACAGGAACACCAGCACAGACAACAGCACCCTTTGCAGGACATAAGGACCTTTGACACTCGGGGGGGGGGGAAATGCCATTCACCATATGGAATATATATATTTTTTTAAATATATTTTAATAGTACGAGCGTCATCACATGCGAGAATGCCCCATATGATTTTTTTTATTAATAATTTTTATTTTGAATTTTTATATATTATTTTCATATTTTTTAAAACTTTTCTTAAACTTTTTTTTAGGTCCCCAATTGGATCACAACATGCAATCATCAGATTGCAATTTGTATAGGGTATATATTACAATGCAGTGCTGCCACCTGCTGGCCTGAATTGTAATATACAAGTAATAAGCCTAGAAGCCTAGTACAATCTCAGGCTAATTACTTGCCTATGCTGACCACAGCATCTAAGGGGTTAAATGTCCGATTGCAGACATTAGCCGCGGGTGTAACCTGTATGAAACAGGCACCCAGGTAGTTATGATGCTCACTCCAATCTGAAGCGGGCGCCAATTTTAAAGAACTGACATCAGCCACCCATGTACAGCGGATGTCGGGAAGGGGTTAAACCTTTAACATGTTCCCCCTTTCCTTTCTTTCATTAAGGCTATAGAGATTACTTTCTTTAAATCTATCCTGGTATGTTTTATGCTTACGAATCATTTTGTAGCCTGTCTCTGCACCCGTTTCATTTTATGTATGTCTTTTTGTAGATAGGGTTTCCAGAACTGGACACAGTACTCTAGACGTCTTCTCACTAATGTCCTATACAGCAGGATGACAGTCTCTCTCTTTCTACTGGTTATACCTCTAGCTATGCAGCAAAGTATCCTATTTGCTTTCCCTGCTGCCTTTCTACACTGTGAACTTATTTTGAAGCTGTGTGATATCAGGATTCCTAAATCCTTCTCTCCTGAAGTCCTTGCTAGCACAGAGCTGCCAGTACGATACCCAAACTGAGGGTTTCTTCTCCCCAAGTGCATTATTTTACTTTGAAACATTGAACTGCAGTTTCCATTGTTTGGACGATTTACGTAGTGAAGGGAAATCTTTTTGTAGTTTGCAAACCCCTCCAGGAATATCAACCCTTTTGCCCTATTACAGTTCAAGTGTTGGTGTCGGTTCTGGGAGAGTGTACAATCCAGAGGGTACAGTTTTATACCCCCGCCGATCAGCTTTTTAAGAAGGCAGTTGCGCTCCAGCAGAGCTGCGGCCTTCTCACTGTTTACCGCTGGCCCAGTGACGTCACGACTAGTATCAATTGGCCTGGGCGCGGCTAAGCTCTGTTCACTTGAAACCATTCCATACTTTGTGTGACTGTGTACATTAGGCCAAATATCTGGAATACAGCAGAAGGGTTCCAATTGAAAGACTCAGGGTCAGGTTTTGTCCTCCCAGAGCCAGCTAGTAGCAGCACCAATCGTCCAGCTAGTAGTAGTAGTAGTAGTAGTAAGCCACAGTTTCCCCTGGCTTTGGAAAGGTGCAACATGGGGAGCCCCAGGCATAGCTGTGGTGGTGGTAATAGTGGCTCCTTTAGCCACGGTATTGGTGGGATTTGACAGTGGCAGTTGGGGCAAATACAGAACAGAAATTAGGAAGGGAAGCCTAGGAGCCCACCATGATATATCACAGTCTGGCTGGGAGGTTGAAGACTCCAATAGTGATAGTGTGTTGGATAGTACCTGTCTGATCATGTCGCCAAGGAGGAAGTAACATCAGAGGAGATGGGTGTTGGCAGTGGCAGCAATAATAAGCAGAGGCAATGTACAGTCAGAACCTCCCAAAGAACTGTCAGAGCCATATTTGCTTTGTGGGTGCATTAGGCCCAAAATGTGCCAGAGCTAAACCAAGTGTCTGTGAAGGTTCTCATTTATCCAGGTCGTGGTATATCTGTAAAGAATAAATCAAGGCAACTGGAAGTACTCTAGATTTCTAGAAATCGACAGTACGTCCAGTTGCCTTGATTTATTCTTTACAGATATAGCACTAAGCCAAGTTTGGCTGCCTCTAGCTCTGCACAAGTATGTCCCGTCTATCATTTTTTCTTCACACTGACAGAAAATAGAAGCATTGCAACGTGCAAGCTCTGTAGGAGAAAAATAAGCCATATGCAGTCAAACACAATCATAGGCACCACAGTTCTATTGAACCACATAAAGCAACATCACCCCTTCCTGTGGGCAAATATAGGTGGCTGTCAGCATCTGCAACAAGAGTTTCCTCCTTCTCCAGGTCTCCCTTGCAGCAACTAGATCGCATCCCCATTTCACATTATCGTCATCAATTTCTGCTTCTCCCGCTCAGACTCCTTCTCCTCTGCTCTGTTGTCAGCCATCAATAATGTAATGGGTGGCCAGGAAACAACTTTATATACCTGGCAACCTGATGGCGCGCAAGCCATATTCCTACCTGTCCAAGTTTGTGGCGGTGTGTGGTTACTGCCATACCATTTAAAAGAGTCTGCAGCTTTTAGGGAGCTTATGGCATGTGCTCAGCCTTGCTGGAAGTTACCTAGCCACCATTATTTCTACCAAAAAGTCATCCCAACAGTGAAAAAAGAAAAAGTGAAGTAAATGTCCCCAGAAATCTTGTATGACCTTGTGGGGGACAAAAAGTTTAAAAAAAAATAAAAAAAGTAGTGTTAAAAAAATAAAATAAAAAAAAGGTTTCACATGTAAAAAAAAAAAATCCCCAAGTAAGGAATAATTTTGTCACCTTACATCACAAAAATTGCAACACCAAGTGATCAAAAAGGCGTATGTTCCACAAAATGATACCAATAAAACCGTCACCTTATCCCACAAAAAATGAGCCCCTACATAAGAAAATCTCTCAAAAAAATAAATAAAACTATAGCTCTCAGAACATGGACACATTAAAACATAATTTTTTTGTTTCAAAAATGCTATTATTGTGTAAAACTTTAATAAATAAGAAAAAGTATACATATTAGGTATCGCTACGTCCATAACAATCTTCTCTATAAAAATATCACTTGACCGAACCCCTCAGTTGAACGCTGTAAAAAAATAATAATAAAAACTGTGCTAAAACTTTTTTGGTCACCTTGCCCCATAAAGTGTTATAATGAATGATCAAAAAATCATATGTACCCAAAAATAGTACCAATAAAACTGGCACCTTATCCCCTAGTTTCCAAAATGGGATCACTTCTTGGGAGTTTCTACTGTAAGGGTGCATCAGGGGGGCTTCAAATGGGACATGGCATCTAAAAACCATGTGGAGTTCCTTTTCTTCTGTGCCCTGCCGTGTGCCCATACAGCAGTTTATGACCACATGTGGGGTGTTTCTGTAAACCGCAGAATCTGGGTAATAAATATTGAGTTTTGTTTGGCTGTTAACCATCGATGTGTTAAAGAAAAAATTGGATTAAAATGGAAAATCTGCCCAAAAAGTGAAATTTAAAAATTTGATCTCCATTTTCCTTTAATTCTTGTGGAACGTCTAAAGGGTCAACAAAGTTTGTAAAATCGGTTTTAAGTAACTTGAGGGGTGTAGTTTCTACAATGGGGTCATTTATGGGGGTATCCACTATGTAGGCCCCCCAAAGTGACTTCAGACCTGAACTGCTTCTTAAAAAGTGGGTTTTGGCAATTTTCTTAAAAATTTGAAGAATTGCTTCTAAACTTCTAAGCCTTCTAACGTCCTAAAAAAATAAAATAACATTTCCAAAATTATGCCAACATAAAGTACACATATGGGGAATGTTAGGTAATAAATATTTTATGAGGTATCACTTTCTGTTTTAAAAGCAGAATTTGGGATTTTTTCATAAATAAAGGTGAAATATATTGACTCAAATTTATGACTATCATGAAGTACAATGTGTCACAAGAAAACAATCTCTGAATGACTTGGATAAGTAAAGGCGTTCCAAAGTTATTACCACATAAAAGTGAGATATGTCAGTTTTGCTAAATTAGGCCTGGTCAGGAAGGGGGCAGCCCAGATGGGAAGTGGTCAAAGGGATTCATGTCTACAGTGTTAAAAAATAATTTCTGTTCTTTCAGTACTTTTCCATTTGACAGAACAGAGCAATTTACAATTTCTATGTGTACATATATTTATTCTCAGTCCATTTCATAAAGTTCTTGTTTTCAGAGCGGGACCCATTGTTGTTTTAGCATTTTTGTTTTTTCCTCCCAGCGGGAGGAAGTTGAAGATAGCAGCACAACTAACTATTGCACCACCATCTGCACCTGAAATACGCCTAATTTGGGGATATTTTAGCTTAGTAAATGACCCCTTGATTTTTGTTTTACTTTTACAGTGACAACTTTTAAACCCCTTAGGGGGCTAGAACCTGAGATCTTTTTTCTGCTGTATGATACAACCGACACCCTCCGTGCAGCAGCCTGCTCCATACATTCTCTCAGCCACAATGACATATGTGTATACCTGATTTATAGAGATTTCTAATGAATCAATTTGTAACAAATCCAATTTCTTGTTGAAGTTCGGCGAATCAACCAAATCCATTTTTTTAAACTTTGCTCATCGCTACTTGTGAGCATGAGATGGCAGCAGGTACAAATAGCCAGAGCAAAAATTGCATATTTCGAAATGCATAGCTAGTTTAGCTATTACCTATTACCTGTAAGGTAATGTGAATTCTAAAGATTTGAGAATAAATTAGTTTACGCAGGCTTAGTGAATAAATATATTTACTAAATGTGATTAAATATACGATAACACAAGCAAACACATACAAAAAGTAAATAAACATCACTAGCCTAAATGGGGTGGAGACTCCAGGGCTGTCTACCACGTTATAACACATGACCGACAACCCAGGGTGGACAAGAGATAGGTCAAGTCATACTAACATCCTACCTAGGATGAAGTCTTCAATGGAATGTGTGTCACATTGAGGGAATGTGTGACACAGAGTTTAAAACTGTTAGCCCCTCCTCCAGTGTGCAGCATTTATCAGCGCAATGGGTGAATGGTTACCATCTCTAAACCACTTAATTACAAGGGAAACTTATAAACTATTACACAGAGTATTAAACAGAATTAAAGGGGAGAACCAATCAGTATTTAAAAATACCCTTACAATACATTCCACCCCTGGTTCTTCCACTTTAAGTCACTTTCACCAACCAACATCAGGATCTATTCTACATGTATAGCCTAGTCAGAAAACTGCTTCGGGACCACTGTATCTCTAAAAAAAATAAAAAATCTAAAAACTTTGCGTTGGACTAACAAGACGTGTCTCACTGAGGTCTTCAATTCTGATGTTTTTGGATAACAACGTTTCTGGTGCAAAGTCAATTGTCCATTTCTTGATGTTCTGTGCACCTGCATGGCCCATTTTTGTGTTGTTAGTCTATTACCCCTCCACGATACACTTTTACCACAGCAGTAAGTACACAAACCGTTCACAAACTGCACAATTTCAGAAATACTGCCACTCTTGATGTAAAAGCTAATAACCAGCCCTTTTTACAACTCTGATAATTCATGAACCCAGCTCACGAGACTTGACTTCCTTCATGAGCTATGGCAGGGGTGGCCATCCTGAGGCTCTCCAGCTGTTGCAAAACTACAACTCCCATCATGCCCGGACAGTATACAGCTATCAGTCTACAGCAGGGCATGGTGGGAGTTGTAGTTTTACAACAGCTGGAAAGCCGCAGGTTGGCCATGCCTGAGCTATGGTATATGATAATAAAAATACAAGTTTAAGCTGTGCAGATAAGATCATTTTGCCTATGAAGACCTGACAGGTATAGTAAGTCAGCAGTTCAATAATTGACAGCTGGCTTTGCTTGCAATATTACATTAAACTGTCATTTCTGTTTATCAGAAAACGTAATGTACTTTTCATTAACGTTCACCTTGGGCCAATGGATGTGAACAACAGATGAAGGCTACATTTTCAAGTCCATTCAGTACCCTTGCTTAATGTTTCTTTCTGACTTCTTATCTTCTCCTTAATTTGCCATCATTATATTTAGCTCTGTAGTACAGAAAAAGTATACAAACTTTATTAAGCACAGTTAATAGATCTACTGGAGTATAAGAACCTCAGAGATAAACTATCCAGACATTAACAGGGTTTTCTTACAACGGAAATTTAACAACTATCCACAGGACAGTTGATAACTGTCTGATAGCTGGGGACCCCACCACTAGGACCTGCACTAATGACTACAAATGGAATCCCAAGCCCCCTGTTCCTCCTCACTGCATAAATACAGTGTCAAGGAGCTTAAATGGAGTGGTGATCATGCATGTGCATAGCTGCTCCAGTCAATATCTATGGGGCTGATGGAAACAACGGAGTGCTGTACTTAGGCTACTTTCACACTAGCGGCACGGACCTCGGTAGGCTGTTCCGTTGGGTGAACAGCCTGTCGGATTCGTCCTACCGCTAGCGAACGTGTGGCCCCGGACTGCCGCTCCATCCCCATTGACTATAATGGGGGCGGGGCGGAGTTCTGGCGAGGCACTGCAGCGTACGGCAAGAAGCTGCCGGAATAAATGTCGGACGGAACAGCCTGCCGGAGGTCCGTGCCGCTAGTCTGAAAGTAGCCTTAGGCTAGGTCTACACGACGACATTTGTCGCGCGACATTTTGTTGCACCAATGTCGCGCGACAACTTTTATAATGGCAGTCTATGGTGTCGCACTGCAACATGCAACATGCTGCGACTGCGACGCGACAGTTGCAGAAAATCCATTCGAGATGGATTTTTCTGCGACTGTCGCGTCGCAGTCGCAGCATGTTGCAGTGCGACACCATAGACTGCCATTATAAAAATTGTCGCGCGACATTAGTGCAACAAAATGTCGCGCGACAACTGTTGCGCCCTATTTGTCGCGCGACTTTTTGTCGCGCAACAAATGTCGTCGTGTAGACCTAGCCTTACTGTCTCTCTTAGCACCAGAAGGAGTGCTAATGAGCTCTTAACAATCCAAGTCGTGTCTCAAGGCCTGTTTAAGAAGTCGAACATTGACATATAGGATAGCTACCTTACATCTGGTGGCATTAGAGGCAAAGCTTGTTAAGAGCTCATTGTCCTACCCTCTTTCCAGAATTCCAGAGGAACGTTGCCTGGAAATATAGTATCCCGAGAATTCTCACCAAGGATTTTGAATAGAGCAGACATATCGCTTATCAGGTTCATTGGTGGTAAATGCCTTTTTTTTGTATTCCATGGTGCTTATGTATTGTAAAAAACGAATCGGATTTACTTTTTTTCCCACTCTTCTTTTTATTAATAAATTATTAGAATCATCTATGTTGACTTGCTTGGGATGGCTTTATGTTAGGCTACTTTCACACTCATGTTTTCCGTTTGTGAGATCCATTCAGGTCTCTCACAGGCAGTCCAAAACGGATCAGTTTAGCCCTAATGCATTCTGAATGGAAAAGGATCCGCTCAGAATGCATCAGTTTGTCTCCGATCAGTCTCCATTCCGCTCTGGAGGCGGACAACAAAACCCTGCTTGCAGAGTTTTTCTGAACCGCTTGACGAAACTGAGCCATACGGATTCGTCCTGGCACACAATGTAAGTCAATGGGGACGGATCCGTTTTCTATGACACAATCTGGCACAATAGAAAACGGATCCGTCTCCCATTGACTTTCAATGGAGTTCATGACGGATTCGTCTTGGCTATGTTACAGATAATACAAACGGATCCGTTCATAACGAATGCAGATGGTTGTATTATTGTAACGGCTCCGTTTTTGCAGATCCGCCCAAAACGCGAGTGTGAAAGTAGCCTTAGAAGTTAGAACAAATATCAGGGAGTTTCTTCAGCTTCAGCACATAGCATTGTTTATCCACAGCGGAAAAGATTATCTGTTTAGCTGATGAAAGGTCATGCTGTCACTTTTTGCTGTGTTAGAGGCAGAAACAACAGTTTCTTCCTGTGTCTTGAGATGCAGCAGTTCACATGGCTTCCACGGGGAACCTGAGATTTTCCTGAGGGATTGAAAGTAGTTCCCACTTACAATACCTACATATCTGGCTGGGAACGATGGGTAGGTTTGTCAAGGAATGTGTTTACAACCCTCTTAACCCCTTAAGGACACAGGGCGTACCGGTACGCCCTATTTCCCGAGTCCTTAAGGACCAAGGGCGTACCGGTACGTCCTGACTTAAAATCGGCATTCCGGCGCCGCGGGGGTTAATCGGAACGGGATTTCGGCTGAAATCATTCAGCCGGCATCCCGTAACAACGCAGGGGGGGGTCATTTGACCCCCCCGTATCGGCGATCGCAGAAAACCGCAGGTCAATTCAGACCTGCGGTTTTCTGCGTTTCCGGTCCATTCGGGTGTCCGGTGACCCGATGAACCGGAAAAAGACTGCGATCGGTGGCGTAATTATACACCACCAATCGCAGTCCGAGGATTTGAGGAGGCGGTGCTGGCCCTGGTGCTGAACACTGCTGTCCAGGGTGCTGATTGGTGCAGGGGAGAGAGGCGCGAGATTCAAACTTCCTGCGCTCCTCTCTCCCCTCCTCTTCCTGTTCTGCACGAGCACCCGGCAGCATCGTCCAGCACCAGCTCCTGTGTCCCCCTAATCGCCATCCATCACCCTCCTGCACCCATCGCCACCCAGGTAGGTTAGGGTCAGTGAGGGAGAGGCATCGTTAGGCAGGGAAAGAAGGGAAAAGTTAGTTAGGAAAAAAAAAAAAAAAAAACTTTTAACTTTTACACAAATCTTTTTTTGATCCATCAGACCCCAGACCCCCCCCTGCCACTTGCCCCCCCCTACCAGCCCCCCACCACCACCAGCCCCCCCACCCACCCCCCCACCACTCCCCCCAACCCCCCCCATCCCCCCACCACCACCACTAGCCCCCTCACCACCACTTTTTTTTCTGCGTTCGCTGACTGGTCGGCACTTTTTAGCGTCCGTCCACTGTTAGCGCATCGCCTGCCCCACCGCTGATCAGCGTTGTACCGCTAATCAGCAACTTTTTTTTTTTCCTAACACTTGCCCTTTTTTCCTTTTTTTAGTACGCGAACACCCGTTGCCCCCACACACACGCACATATAATAAAGTTTTACACACACGCACACCTACACGCACACACACCCATGGCCCGCCGGGTGTTCTCGGCCGAGGAGGCATATGCCCAGATTGCCTCCGACTCCGAGAGCCCCAGTGAGGATGAGGATGACCCCACATTCCTCTTATCATCAGCATCCTCCTCATCATCATCGGATGACGATGAGCCACCAAGGCGGCGGAGACGCCGCCAGGCGGAGCCAGGGGCCGCACATGCTAGGGATCCTGTGGCCCACCCTAGTACGAGCCGCCCTGGGGTTCGTACTGGTTTCCCGGCCCACCAAATAAGTTCACCGGAGACCCCTGCCGATGAACTTAGCTGGTGTCCCCCAGTGGACTTTGAGCCTGAGATTCCGGATTTCGCTGGCAATCCTGGAATCCAGATTCCCACAGTGGGGTTTACTGAAATTGACTATTTTAGTTTTTTTTTCAGTAACCCACTGGTGAATTTGATGGTGGAGCAGACGAATCTGTACGCCCAACAGTTCGTCGCTCAAAACCCAGGCTCAGTTTTGGCTAGACCCGGTGGCTGGACGCCGGTCAGTGCAGCCGAAATGAGGACATTTTGGGGCCTCGTGCTGCATATGGGTCTAGTCCAAAAACCCAGTGTCAGGCAATACTGGAGTGGGGACGTCCTGTACCAGACCCCACTGTACAGTATGGTCATGACACGCTCCCGGTTTGAGGCCATCCGGAAATGTCTGCATTATTCCGATAATGCAGCATGTCCACCCCGAGGTGATCCTGCCTATGACCGGCTGTATAAGATACGGCCTGTCATCGATCACTTTGGGGCCACATTTCAGCAGGCCTACGTACCTGGAAGGGAGGTCGCGGTTGATGAGTCGCTCATTGCGTTCAAGGGGAGACTCAGTTTCCGCCAATATATTCCCACAAAGCGAGCGAGGTATGGCGTGAAGCTATACAAAATTTGTGAGAGTACCTCAGGGTACACTTACAAATTTCGTGTGTACGAGGGGCGAGATTCCCGTATTCAACCCCCAGAATGTCCCCCCACTCTGGGTGTTAGCGGGAAACTCGTGTGGGACCTTATGTACCCACTGCTGGATAATGGTTACCACTTGTACGTGGATAACTTTTATACCAGCATTCCCTTGTTCAGGTCCCTTGCCGCCAGATCTACGTTCGCTTGTGGGACCGTGCGGAAAAATCAGCGCGGCCTCCCTGCCTACCCCCTCCAGGTACCTATCCCCAGGGGTGAGACCCGTGCACTTACCAGTGGAAACCTGTTGCTGGTCAGGTATAAGGACAAGAGGGATGTCCTTATGCTGTCCACAATCCACGGTAACGGCACCACCCCAGTCCCTGTGCGAGGTACCGCGGCAACGGTCCTCAAGCCCGATTGTATCGTCGACTACAATCGGTATATGGGAGGAGTTGATCTCTCGGATCAAGTCCTCACGCCATATAACGCCATGCGCAAAACCCGGGCATGGTACAAAAAAGTTGCGGTCTACTTGGTGCAGGTTGCCATGTACAACTCTTTTGTACTATCCCGAAGCGCTGGCAGCACAGGGACATTCCTCCAATTCTATGAGGCAGTCCTCAAGGACCTGATCTTTTCGGACCGGGAAAGAGCAGGCCGGAGTACCTCGGGAACTGGAGGCGCCCGGATCGTCCCTGGCCAACACTTTCCAGGTGTGGTCCCCCATACTGGAAAGAAGGGACGAACCCAAAAAAAGTGCAGAGTGTGTCGCAGGAGGGGGATACGGAAGGACACCACCACTCAGTGCGACACGTGCCCCGATCATCCGGGCCTCTGCGTTATCGATTGCTTCAGGGAGTATCACACTTCCATGGAGTACTAAATTTTTATAATCCCCAACAGTTCACTAGAGAACATAAAACACTATGGCTCTCAGACTTTGGAGACACGAAAACTATTTTTCTTTCCCCCAAAAATATTAGTTTTAGTGCAGGCATCCTCAAACTGCGGCCCTCCAGATGTTGTAAAACTATAACTCCCAGCATGCCCAGACAACCTACAGCCATCAGCAGGGCATGGTGGGAATTGTAGTTTTACAACATCTGGAGGGCCGCAGTTTTAGGATGCCTGCTTAGTGTCTCCAAAGTCTGAGAGCCATACATATTGGGCATCGTCGCGTGCGTAAAAGTCGTCGCTATAAAAATAACTTTTGACCAAACGCCTCGGATGAACGGTGTTAAAAATATAAAATAAAAACGGTGCCAAAACGCCTATTTTTGGGCAAAATTTCAATTTAAATCCATTTTGCCGGTAATAAAGCAAGGGTTAACAGCCAAACAAAACTAAATATTTATTGCCCCGATTCTGTCGTTTGCAGAAACACCCCATATGTGGTCGTAAATGGCTATATAGCCGCACGGCAGGGCATAGAACGAAGGGAACGCCATACGGTTTCTGGAAGGCAGATTTTGATGGACAGTTTTTTTTTTGACACCATGTCCCATTAGAAGCCCCCCCTGATGTAGCCCAGACTAGAAACTCCAAAAAAGTGACCCCATCTAAGAAACTACACCCCTCAAGGTATTCAAAAGTTACTTTACAAACTATGTTAACCCTTTAGGTGTTCCACAAAACTAAATAGCGAATGTAGAAACAATTTTAGATTTTTTTTTTTTTGTTACATTGCCTCAAAAAAGAGTAATATAGAGCAACCAAATATCAAATTTACCCCAAAAATAGTCCCAAAACAACAACCACCTTATCCCGTAGTTTCCTAGATGGGGTCACTTTTATGGAGTTTCTACTCTAGGGGTGCATCAGGGGGCTTGAAAGGGTACATGGTGTAAATAAACCAGTCCAGCAAAATCTGCCTTCCAAAAACCATATGGCGTTCCCCTTCTTCTATGTCCTGCCGTTTAGCCAAATAGTAGTTTACCACCACATATGGGGTGTTTCTGCAAACTACAGAATCAGGGCAACCCATTTTGAGTGTTGTTTGGCAGTTAACCCTTGTTTTACTCCTAGAAAAAATTGATTATATTGGAAAATTTTCCAAAAAATTGAAATTTCATAATTGTTTCTCCATCTGCCATTAACTCTTGTGGAACACCTAAAGGGTTAACAAAGTTTGTAAACCCAGTTTTGAATACCTTGAGGGGTGTACTTTCTTAGATGGAGTCACTTTTTTGAAATTTCTATTCTAGGGGTGCAACAGGGGGCTTCAAATGGGACATGGTATAAACAAAACCAGTCCTGCAAAATCTGCCTTCCAAAACCCATATGGTGTTCCCCTCCTTCTATGTGCTACCGTTCGGCCAAACAGTAGTTTACGACCACATATGGGGTGTTTTTGCAAACTACAGAATCAGGGCAACCCATTTTGAGTGTTGTTTGGCAGTTAACCCTTGTTTTACTCCTAGAAAAAATTGATTATATTGGAAAATTTTCCAAAAAATTGAAATTTCATAATTGTTTCTCCATCTGCCATTAACTCTTGTGGAACACCTAAAGGGTTAACAAAGTTTGTAAACCCAGTTTTGAATACCTTGAGGGGTGTACTTTCTTAGATGGAGTCACTTTTTTGAAATTTCTATTCTAGGGGTGCAACAGGGGGCTTCAAATGGGACATGGTATAAACAAAACCAGTCCTGCAAAATCTGCCTTCCAAAACCCATATGGTGTTCCCCTCCTTCTATGTGCTACCGTTCGGCCAAACAGTAGTTTACGACCACATATGGGGTGTTTTTGCAAACTACAGAATCAGGGCAACCCATTTTGAGTGTTGTTTGGCAGTTAACCCTTGTTTTACTCCTAGAAAAAATTGATTATATTGGAAAATTTTCCAAAAAATTGAAATTTCATAATTGTTTCTCCATCTGCCATTAACTCTTGTGGAACACCTAAAGGGTTAACAAAGTTTGTAAACCCAGTTTTGAATACCTTGAGGGGTGTACTTTCTTAGATGGAGTCACTTTTTTGAAATTTCTATTCTAGGGGTGCAACAGGGGGCTTCAAATGGGACATGGTATAAACAAAACCAGTCCTGCAAAATCTGCCTTCCAAAACCCATATGGTGTTCCCCTCCTTCTATGTGCTACCGTTCGGCCAAACAGTAGTTTACGACCACATATGGGGTGTTTTTGCAAACTACAGAATCAGGGCAACCCATTTTGAGTGTTGTTTGGCAGTTAACCCTTGTTTTACTCCTAGAAAAAATTGATTATATTGGAAAATTTTCCAAAAAATTGAAATTTCATAATTGTTTCTCCATCTGCCATTAACTCTTGTGGAACACCTAAAGGGTTAACAAAGTTTGTAAACCCAGTTTTGAATACCTTGAGGGGTGTACTTTCTTAGATGGAGTCACTTTTTTGAAATTTCTATTCTAGGGGTGCAACAGGGGGCTTCAAATGGGACATGGTATAAACAAAACCAGTCCTGCAAAATCTGCCTTCCAAAACCCATATGGTGTTCCCCTCCTTCTATGTGCTACCGTTCGGCCAAACAGTAGTTTACGACCACATATGGGGTGTTTTTGCAAACTACAGAATCAGGGCAACCCATTTTGAGTGTTGTTTGGCAGTTAACCCTTATTTTACTCCTGGAAAAAATTTATTATATTGGAAAATTTTCCAAAAAATAGAAATTTCAAAATTGTTTCTCCATCTGCCATTAACTCTTGTGGAACACCTAAAGGGTTAATAAAGTTTGAAAAAACAGTTTTGAATACCTTGAGGGGTGTAGTTTCTAGAATGGGGTCATTTTTGGGAGGTTTCTATTATCTAAGCCTCACAATATGACTTCAAACCTGAACTGGTCCATAAAAAGTGGGATTTTGAAGATTTCTCAAAAATTTCAAAATTTGCTTCTAAACTTCTAAGCCTTGTAACATCCCCAAAAAATAAAATATCATTCCCAAAATGCTACAAACATGAAGTAGACATATGGGGAATGTAAAGTCATCACAATTTTTGGGGGTATTACTATGTATTACAGAAGTAGAGAAACTGAAACTTTGAAATTTGCTAATTTTTCAAAATTTTTGGTAAAAAATGTATTTTTTTATGCAAAAAAAATAACTTTTTTGACCCAATTTTAGCAGTGTCATGAAGTACAATATGTGACGAAAAAACAATCTCAGAACGGCCTGGGTAAGTCAAAGCGTTTGAAAGTTATGAGCACTTAAAGGGACACTGGTCAGATTTGCAAAAAATGGCCCGGTCCTTAAGGTGAAAATGAGCCCGGTCCTTAAGGGGTTAAAAATCAGACAATTAATTTTAAGATTTTGTGTTTTTACAGTGACATGAGAGATTTGGTCTGTATAAATGTGACAGCAAATATCTTGATCAATATTTTGCATCTCAAATTCTGCCAGAAGGTGTCCTTTTCATATAATCATACATTGCGCTCTTTGGTCAAAATTATTTAATATCAAGCAGCTTTTCCATTACTTCTTAGAGCAAATGAGAAACAGCAGTAATGCATTGTAGAAAAACTGTGTGAACTCATCAGAACAGCAGCAGTGGGCGCGGATGATTAATGGAATTCAGCAGCTTCTCAAATCCAGGAAGCAGGGCAATCGATTGACTGTTCTATGCCCCATGGATGTTGCCAGATATCCATTACTTTCGCTCTGTTCCAAATACTTAGGCTTATTCCACATTACTTTACAAATGTTCCACGATTTCATCTGAAATACGAGGAAGAGAAAGTCTTAAAGGGCTATTCCCACTGCACACATTTATGGCATATCCACAGCCTCCATCTGCTTTGTCAAAGATGAGAGTGAAAATGTGGTTGTAGGCATGTGGATTTTGGCAACCAGAAAATGAAAAGCATAGGTAATGGAAAGTATTCACCGTGTTTAACTTGTTTTGAGACTAATCCAGACTCTGTTAGGCAGCAGAATATATTTGGTCAGCAAGGAGTTTAGCTGCTAAATAATTTACTAGAAGCTGAAATAAACTCTTCCTTTTAAGCTTTTTAGATTTCATATTTTCCATTCTTGTTATGTTTACTGTGCCTTCCTACACATTCCTCTGGCAAAGGAATTATACTGTAGGTAATTCTTCTCTTATGAAAAAGATGTTGAAAAACAAATGATTTTTCTCTGGAGGAAATTTTAATCACAATCACTTTAATCAGTTATGGGTTGTAAAACAATTCCAGCAGCGAAATATATAAAAAAGAATAATATAGATATAAAGATGCATGGCCCTAGTATTTAAACCCACTTCCAGTGTATACAGTTGTGTTCAAAAAGTGAATAAAGCTGAAAATTCTTCTAATAGCTTTTATTTCCATACACACAAATGCATTGGGAACACTACACATTCTATTCCAAATCAAAACATGAAGAAAAATATATCACATTTGTGTTGTTCCTCTAAAACAAATTAAGAAAAGTGAATATTAGACTGTTAAAAAAAAAAAAAGTAGTGTTTGTATTCTTCTTTACAAACTCAAACATTCCCTATATAAACTGGAAATGTTTGAAGATTTTGCTTTCCTTTGAATTGCTTAACTAATATTTTGTTGTATAACCACTGTTTCTCTATTTCTTGGTTTTGCCTCAGAAACTGTATTTTTGATGTCGCCCCACAAATTTTCTATTGGATTAAGATCTGGGAATTGGTCTGGCCACTCTATAACGTCAATCTTGTTGGTTTGGAACCAAGATGTTGCACGTTTACTGGTGTGTTTTTGGTAGTTGTCTTGTTGGAACACCCATTTCAAAGGCATTTCCACTTCAGCATAAGGCAGCTATCAAGAGGGTGTCAAGAATTACGCCTGACTCCGTTATACCCGGGGTCAGGAAGTCGCAGCGGTTGGCTGCGCGCTCTATGTAGAAAGATAGGGCTGTTTCATTATGGTAGCTTTCTGGGTTTGCTTTGCAACCCTTTTGGGCTCACTCAGGGATCCGTAGCTCCTTCTCCTGTGCTGTTCCTTGTCCAGCACTCCCAACCTCCTTATATTCCCCTCTACCACTTCTCTGGTTGCCAGATATAATGTAATGACCGGCGTCACGCAAAGGGAGAGAAAAGGGAAGGCCCTGCCCAAGGGAGAGGGAAAGGTGGTGACCCCTGACTCACCTTGTGGCTGGCACCTGACTGCCCTGACGTCCCTAGATGGGTTCCTCACCCGTAGGCCGATCACGTGCCTAAACCCTGGCTTTCTCTAAGATGAGCCCTAGGTAGTGAACGGGGCGGTGGGATCACTTGTCCGCACCACTGACACTAAGAGGAAAACACCAAGGAGAGGACAGACAATACAGACAAACATATAATCCCAGGTGGGCGACAACAGCAGACCACAAAGGCCCAACAGGGATCCGGAGGGTAACGTTCTGGAACAACAACCAGGGAACGCAGCAACACAGCTCCAGTGGGTCAGTATAGAAGTCCAGGCAGGAAGCTCTATATCTGGCAACCAGAGAAGTGGGAGAGGGGAATATAAGGAGAATGGGAGTGCTGGACAAGGAACAGCTGAGGAGAAGGAGCTACGGATCCCTGAGTGAGCCAAAAAGGGTTGCAAAGCAAACCCAGAAAGCTACCATAAAGAAACAGCCCTATCTTTCTACATAAAGCGCGCAGCCAACCGCTGCGACTTCCTGACCCCGGGTATAACGGAGTCAGGCGTGGTTCTTGACACCCTCGTGACAGCAGCATGACCTCTTCAAGTATTCTGATGTATTCAAACTGACCCATGATCCCTGGTATGCGATAAATAGGCCCAACACCGTAGTATGAGAAACATCCCCATATCATGATGCTTGCGCCACCATGCTTCACTGTCTTCACAGTATACTGTGGCTTGAATTCAGTGTTTGGGGGTCGTCTGACAAACTGTCTCCGGCCACTAGACCTAAAAAAGAACAATCTTACTTTCATCAGTCCACAAAATGTCTCTAGGCTTGTCAATGTGCTCTTTGGCCAATTGTAACCTCTTCAGCACATCTCTTTTTTTTTAACAGTGGGACTTTGCGGGTGCTTCTTGCAGATAGCTTGACTTCACATAGGTGTCTTCAAATTGTAACAGTACTCACAGGTAACTTTAGACCTTCTTTGATCTTCCTGGAGCTGATTGTTGGCTGAGTCCTTGCCATTTTGGCTATTCTTCTATCAATTTGAATGGTAATTTTTCACTTTCTTCCACGTCTTTCAGGTTTTGGTTGCCATTTTAAAGCATCTGCGATCATTTTAGCTGAGCAGCCTATCATTTTTTTGCACTTCTTTATATGTTTTCCCCTATCTAATCAACTTTTTAATCAAGGTACTGTGAGACAGTGGCAGATCTCACACAGGTTAGAGGCAAGGAAAGGGTAGATAGTGTGATCCACACCCCTATTCCACCACAGGTGAGACCAGCTGGAGGTACTCAGGCTGGCATAAAGCACCTCCCAAGGTGTCAGTAAGGGGGGAGCGTGTTACCCGTGGACAGAGGCCTGGAGGCTCTGTGAATGTGGTCTCAGCTGGGTAAGGCTGTGGGACCAAGAGGCTGGGTCAGCCTAGACTGACTTTGTTACAGCCTGGAAGTGAGCTGGACTAAGGGCTAAGGGTACTTTCACACTAGCGTTTTTCTTTTCCGGCACTGAGTTCCGTCCTAGAGGCTCAAATCCGGAAAAGAACTGATCAGTTTTATCCCCATGCATTCTGAATGGAGAGCAATCCGTTCAGGATGCATCAGGATGCATCCAGTTCAGTCTTTTTTACTGATCAGGCTTTTCAGAAAACTGTAGCATGTTGTATTTTTACACTTTGACTGAACGCCAGATCTGGCATTTTTCCCATTGACTTGCATTAATGCCGGATCCGGCGCTGTGTGTTCCATCAAACCGGATCCGGCTACATTTTTTCCAATGCATTTTTTCATTGTGATCAGAATCCTGATCAGGATTCAAATGTAATCTGTTTTCACAGTTTGAGGATGCCTGCTTTGTAGGATAGTGCTATGATTCTTGCCATTTATATGGGGCTTGTACATGCATTCTACAGTATTATGGCACTTTTGAACTTTATTGATTAGATGTCTACTTAATTGATGTATTTACGAGCTCTGTAGTTGGGCAGAGGCGTGACTTTTCTTGCTGCTTTACTGTTGTCTGCACTTGCACTTTACATACAGTACAGACCAAAAGTTTCGACACAACTTCTCATTCAAAGAGTTTTCTTTATTTTCATAACTATGAAAATTGTAGATTCACACTGAAGGCATCAAAACTATGAATTAACACATGTGGAATTATATATATAACAAAAAAGTGTGAAACAACTGAAAATATGTCATATTCTAGGTTCTTCAAAGTAGCCACCTTTTGCTTTGATTACTGCTTTGCACACTCTTGGCTTTCTCTTGATGAGCTTCAAGAGGTAGTCACCTGAAATGGTTTTCACTTCACAGGTGTGCCCTGTCAGGTTTAATAAGTGGGATTTCTTGCCTTATAAATGGGGTTGGGACCATCAGTTGCGTTGTGGAGAAGTCAGGTGGATACACAGCTGATAGTCCTACTGAATAGACTGTTAGAATTTGTATTATGGCAAGAAAAAAGCAGCTAAGTAAAGAAAAACGAGTGGCCATCATTACTTTAAGAAATTAAGGTCAGTCAGTCCGAAAAATTGGGAAAACCTTGAAAGTGTCCCCAAGTGCAGTCACAAAAAAACATCAAGCGCTACAAAGAAACTGGCTCACATGCGGACCGCCCCAGGAAAGGAAGACCAAGACTCACCTCTGCTGCGGAGGATAAGTTCATCTGAGTCACCAGCCTCAGAAATCGCAGGTTAACAGCAGCTCAGATTAGAGACCAGGTTAATGCCACACAGAGTTCTAGCAGCAGACACATCTCTAGAACAACTGTTAAGAGGAGACTGTGTGAATCAGGCCTTCATGGTGGAATATCTGCTAGGAAACCACTGCTAAGGACAGGCAACAAGCAGAAGAGACTTGTTTGGGCTAAAGAACACAAGGAATGAACATTAGACCAGTGGAAATCTGTGCTTTGGTCTGATGAGTCCAAATTTGAGATCTTTGGTTCCAACCACCATGTCTTTGTGCGACACAGAAAAGGTGAACGGATGGACTCTACATGCCTGGTTCCCACCGTGAAGCATGGAGGAGGAGGTGTGATGGTGTGGGGGTGCTTTGCTGGTGACACTGTTGGGGATTTATTCAAAATTGAAGGCATACTGAACCAGCATTGCTACCACAGCATCTTGCAGCGGCATGCTATTCCATCTGGTTTGCGTTTAGTTGGACCATCATTTATTTTTCAACAGGACAATGACCCCAAACACACCTCCAGGCTGTGTAAGGGTTATTTGACCATGAAGGAGAGTGATGGGGTGCTGCGCCAGATGACCTGGCCTCCACAGTCACCGGACCTGAACCCAATCGAGATGGTTTGGGGTGAGCTGGACAGCAGAGTGAAGGCAAAAGGGCCAGCAAGTGCTAAGCATCTCTGGGAACTCCTTCAAGACTGTTGGAAGACCATTTCAGGTGACTACCTCTTGAAGCTCATCAATAGAATGCCAAGAGTGTGCAAAGCAGTAATCAAAGCAAAAGTTGGCTACTTTGAAGAACCTAGAATATGACATATTTACAGTTGTTTCACACTTTTTTGCTATGTATATAATTCCACATGTGTTAATTCATAGTTTTAATGCCTTCAGTGTGAATCTACAATTTTCATAGTCATAAAAATAAAGAAAAATCTTTGAATAAGAAGGTGTGTCTAAACTTTTGGTCTGTACTGTATATGGCATCTCTTGTACTTTATTGATTAGATGCCCACTCTTTAGATTCATTTCCATATTCTTCCCTCAGGCTCTGTTTTATGTCACACCTTTTACCAATTTCTCCCAGGGTTGTACCGCACTTTTGATATCGATTTGTTTGTCATCTCCCATTGTATGTTTTTAATCATGTATTTCAATAAAATGTATTTTTATAGATTATCAATCTCAGTGTTCGATTATAGTTCTGCCTAGTTTTTTCTGAGATAGCTTTTCCGTTGAGGGGCTTATGCCATTTGTTGCTTTTACGCATTCTTTTATGTAACCTATTTGTATTTAATCATTATTATATATTTAGTTAGAGCCCAGCCGGGCAGGTGTTTGTTTTGTATTATGTTTTGTTTTTGCTAAGGTGCCAAATAAAAGCAATGTTTGGAACTTAAAACTTGGTGTCCTTGAAGACGTGTGTGGTTGCAACCCCCGAAAAAGAGCTAACCCTCCACAGTACACTTCTGAACAATTTTTTATTTTTTTTATTTATTGCCGAAAGTACATAAGGACCCCAAAACACCTCTGGGCAGACCGATAGTGTCTGGGATTGGGAGCCTGTGTGAGACTGTCTGCCGCTTTGTGGATTTTTATTTACAAAAATGTGTAGAGACCCTACCCTCTTTCGTACGTGACACCACTGATGTCCTTCATAGACTCAGTGGTGTACATTTAGACAAAAATATGGTTCTGGTCACGTGCGACGTCGAGTCCCTGTATACTTCCATCTGTCACGACCACGGGCTGCGAGCGTCACGATTTTTTCTTAATACAACTAAACTAGACAGTGATCTGGTTGATTTAATCATGACGCTGTTGGAGTTTGCATTGAAACATAATGCCTTCACGTTTAAGGATCGCTATTTCCTACAGCTCCGGGGAACGGCGCGACTTGTGCGCCTTCATACGCAAATCTTTTCCTGGGGCTGTGGGAGAGGGAGATTGTCTTGAATTTGGAAGGTCATGACGCCGTAGTCTCGTGGTCGAGGTACATTGATGATGTGCTGTTCATTTGGCAGGGCTCGACGTCGCACTTGAAAAAGTTTATGGATGATCTTAACTCCAATGATCAGAACATAAAGTTAACGTGGGTTTATAGTGGCGAGCGTGTCGATTTTCTGGATCTTGCGATTACTGTGGAGAATGATGGCCTTTTGGGCTTTGATATACATCGGAAGCCCACGGCCACAAATTCATTATTGTTCTCCTCCTCCTCGCATCATCCACAAGTCGCTCGCGCTATACCCATTGGACAATTTTGTCGAGCCAGGAGAATTTGTTCTAGCGAAGTAAGCTTCGAGCGAGAGGCAGCGGATCTCTCTAGGAGACTTCGAGAGAGAGGGTATAGCCACAAAGTAATCAAAAAAGGCTATGATAGGGCCAAAAACTCCTCGCGGGATAGTTTACTCAAACAATCCTCACGCAAAAAAGAAAAAGAAAAAGATTTTGGCTTTCCTAGGTTTATTACCAACTTCAATGCCCAATGGAGACAAATGCAAGATATTCTCCATAAACACTGGCAGGTTCTCCGCACAGATAGAGACCTGAAAAAGGTCATCTCAGATAGGCCACTGGTTACTTGGAAGAGAGCTAAAAACTTGAGAGATATTGTGACCAGGAGCCACTATGTGGCCCCTACAAAGGGAGGGATATTTGGAGATAGGGGCCCACAGTGGGGTTTCTTCCCCTGCGGTGATTGTACAGCATGTAAATATATGATTCGGTCAGACAAATTTACTAACACCAACAGGGAGAAGGAGTATAAAATTGTGCATCACATCTCGTGTAAAACGGAGGCGGTGATCTATCGTGCTGAGTGCCCCTGTGGCCTGGTCTATATAGGCATGACCACGAGGGCACTCAGGACGAGAGTCCTGGAACATATTCGCGATATCAAGGCTGCTGCCGAGATTACGGAGTACTAGAAACTTAGAAAGTGAAAACCAGTGGCTAAACATTTTAGGGAGGTGCATGGCTGTAACCCCAGGGGTATTTTGTTTAAAGGGATAGACCGGGTACGTTTGGGGATTAGAGGGGGCAACATTAAACGCTGCCTCCTCCAAAAAGAGACCAAATGGATGGTTCTGCTCAACACAGTGACTCCTCATGGATTAAATGAGGCTTTGAGTTTCAAATCCTTTATTTAGGGTAGCGTTGTTAGTGAATTTTTCAGTGATTTTAACTGTTTTTTATTCCATTTAGTTTTCGTGTGGTCATGGTACGAGGAGTGGAGGTGTTCGAGTAGAGGAGCAGTTCTCACATGTGCCGGAAATTCTATGATGCAAATAAAAAAGAGGATATCAACATGAAGAAACATCATGATCTTTTTATTTATTTCTGTGTGGTTGGTGCCATGATTATCTGATAAGAAATCTACTATGATTATCTGATAAGAAATCTACTATGATATATGGGCTAGATTATTGGATAATGGATTTGTATGGATTATAATCAAAACATAATATTGTTTTAGGACCTTATGTATATCATTGGGTGATGTTGTGCCTGATTAGGCTGGTATAACCATGATTGATGGTACCCAGCTGGTTTTGGACACACCCTCACCCTTTAGCATGAATTATCAACTCTATGTATATTTATGATTATGAATTTTGGAACTTTTACTTATTTAGTCAATATTCTCTGCACTGGTTCGGTCACTGGAGGGTGTAATATAATCCATACTGGAAGACGTTATTGACCAGTACGGTCTTTTTGCATAAGTTCACAATTTTGGTCTTAGGATAATTGATTATGTATATGTTGAGTGCTGCTGGGGTGTGACGATGGGCCTGACTGCGCTGGACCCACTAGGTTTAGGTGGGCCCAGTGACACTCGGGTCCATCGATCATCCCCCGCAGCACTTCACATTAATTATGAATTTTTTTTCCCCTTCCCAATGGTTGTGGGACCTTTTTATGATATGTGATGAATTGAATGGGTCACTGTCTCCTACTTGGAAAATATTTAAGTGGGAGTATATTTTCACAGGGTCTATGTAGATTTCTTTTGAATGGGCTAGATAGGATGGGACCTCTATTGGTTAGGGCCTATACTTATATAATTATCGTTGCACGGGTTACTTACATTTATTCTTGATAATATTGGTGAGAACATAATATCACTGTTTGTCTTTCAAAAAATATTGTTCTTTTCTGTACATATACATAATTGATATACATATACTATGTCTTAGAGGAAATATATATTAAATATTACATTACATAATCATGTACATAAAACTTGGTTATTATAAATTGTTGTAATTATAAATGGAATCATGGTGTCATGGATATGTAAATTTATTGTTAAAAACCATTGGATTTAATTCATATAAAATCATGCTATTTCCGACGTATAAATTTGTTAAATTCTTGTGTATCCGCTTTTATAAAATCATGGGTTTCAATTTATATGAAATCATGTTATCCCCTATGTACTAATTTATGGTGTGAAATTCATGAATATCTGTATGAAATTATGAAATTGTGGAATTATGTTTATATTACCGTACAGTGCAGATTTATTGTTTATCTTTTGTTGATTTATCCCTATTTTTCCTCTCCTTGATTCTTTCCCCACCTTTATTCTCTCCCCCTTCTTTATCCCTATCATGAGCCATGTGTATTCAGCGGTCTTGTGGTTTTTCCGGACTTTATATACCTCATGCAAATCCCATTAAGGGCTAGGATTATTCGCCATATATTTGAATGGGCTCTGGTACTTTTGGAGCCGTTTGGCAGGATTGGCGTATAGGCTGATATAGCGCTTGGCCAGGATGCGCTGCGCGCCGGGTCACGTGGGGACGCCGCTACGTTTCCTTGGGAGGCGGGCTGGAACGCACGTTTGCGTTCCACCCCTCCTCCTGACGAATGCGGCGTCTTCATGGTGTACTCGGCGTGCATCATTGGGCACAAGCGCTTGATTAATAGGTATCAGCTGAATTATATTAACTATAGGTGTAGCTGCATGAGGGGTATAAAGGGGGAGCCATGGCCACATTCTCATTAACCTCCTGACGAAGCTGAGGCGAAACGCGCGTCGGGGTTCCTTCCTGCCCTGTGTTCGGTGCCTTAACCCTTCATCATGTCTGTGGGTATGTTCATGTCCCCAGTGGACATTTTTGTGTAGGAGTTTGATCTTGCAGCCTGTTATTTTTGATTTATTGTATATGGGCATATTGCATCTGGATGTATTTGTGTGACTTTGTGCTCCATTGTATTACTATTTTTGGGCTGCATTTTCTCATACATTAATCTTCCGCTGGATTGTGCAGTGAGTTGAACATCACAGACACTTGTAGTGGATATTCATTGATATTTTCTACTGGTGAATCACCTCACTGCATATTACACTGACATGTATTCCATCTGTTTGGCGGGTGTCTGAGGCGCCGACGGGGGGGACTATTGCATCCAGTCTGTTTTGCTGATTACTCTCCATAGCAATTCTGTGTAAAATATTTTATGAATTTTTGTGATCAATTGATGATCTAATAAAGTATTTATATTTCTACTGGGCATTCTATGGTTGTTTTTATAGCAGCATTTATAGGTTTATATGATTGGTTCTCTGCTTGCCCTTATTTACGGTATTATAGGGAGGCCTTTTTCTTCTTTTTTCGGTTCTACACTTCTGAACAATGTCTGCAATGACCCATTTTCCTCCGAATTTCATAGAGAAATGCACTGTAACCAGCATGTACAACATTTGCTGCCTTCCTTCTTTAAATAAGGGCAATAATTGCCACCTATTTTTCAAAGAATGAATGACCTCACTCATTGAACTCCACACTGCTATTATTTTGAAAATGCCTCTTTCAATTAGTGATTCAATTGCACAGAATCATCAGCATGCATGTCATGACTGTTGGATCTGTTGGATTTCTATTACTCTACTACACCTGCTAGTAAATGATTTGCCATGTAGAAATATAATTTCTACCAAAAACAGTGATCAGGTTAGTTATGTCTGACTGCTATTATCTTGAATAGAGTTGAGCGAACACCTGGATGTTCAGGTTCGAGAAGTTCGGCCGAACTTCCCGAAAATGTTCGGGTTCGGGATCCGAACCCGATCCGAACTTCGTCCCGAACCCGAACCCCATTGAAGTCAATGGGGACCCGAACTTTTCGGCACTAAAAAGGCTGTAAAACAGCCCAGGAAAGGGCTAGAGGGCTGCAAAAGGCAGCAACATGTAGGTAAATCCCCTGCAAACAAATGTGGATAGGGAAATGAATTAAAATAAAAATTAAATAAATAAAAATTAACCAAAATCAATTGGAGAGAGGTCCCATAGCAGAGAATCTGGCTTCCCGTCACCCACCACTGGAACAGTCCATTCTCAGATATTTAGGCCCCGGAACCCAGGCAGAGGAGAGAGGTCCCGTAACAGAGAATCTGTCTTCATGTCAGCAGAGAATCAGTCTGCATGTCATAGCAGAGAATCAGGCTTCACGTCAGCCACAACTGCAACAGTCCATTGTCATAAATTTAGGCCAAGCACCCAGGCAGAGGAGAGAGGTCCCGTAACAGACAATCTGGCTTCATGTCAGCAGAGAATTAGTCTGCATGTCATAGCAGAGAATGAGGCTTCACGTCAGCCACCACTGCAACAGTCCATTGGCATATATTTAGGCCCAGCACACAGGCAGAGGAGAGAGGTCCCGTAACAGACAATCTGGCTTCATGTCAGCAGAGAATTAGTCTGCATGTCATAGCAGAGAATGAGGCTTCACGTCAGCCACCACTGCAACAGTCCATTGGCATATATTTAGGCCCAGCACACAGGCAGAGGAGAGAGGTCCCGTAACAGACAATCTGGCTTCATGTCAGTAGAGAATCAGTCTGCATGTCATAGCAGAGAATCAGGCTTCACGTCACCCACCACTGCAACAGTCCATTTTCATAAGTTTAGGCCAAGCACCCAGGCAGAGGAGAGAGGTCCCGTAACAGACAATCTGGCTTCATGTCAGTAGAGAATCAGTCTGCATGTCATAGCAGAGAATCAGGCTTCACGTCACCCACCACTGCAACAGTCCATTTTCATAAGTTTAGGCCAAGCACCCAGGCAGAGGAGAGAGGTCCCGTAACAGACAATCTGGCTTCATGTCAGTAGAGAATCAGTCTGCATGTCATAGCAGAGAATCAGGCTTCACGTCACCCACCACTGCAACAGTCCATTTTCATAAGTTTAGGCCAAGCACCCAGGCAGAGGAGAGAGGTCCCGTAACAGACAATCTGGCTTCATGTCAGTAGAGAATCAGTCTGCATGTCATAGCAGAGAATCAGGCTTCACGTCACCCACCACTGCAACAGTCCATTTTCATAAGTTTAGGCCAAGCACCCAGGCAGAGGAGAGAGGTCCCGTAACAGACAATCTGGCTTCATGTCAGTAGAGAATCAGTCTGCATGTCATAGCAGAGAATCAGGCTTCACGTCACCCACCACTGCAACAGTCCATTTTCATAAGTTTAGGCCAAGCACCCAGGCAGAGGAGAGAGGTCCCGTAACAGACAATCTGGCTTCATGTCAGCAGAGAATTAGTCTGCATGTCATAGCAGAGAATGAGGCTTCACGTCACCCACCACTGCAACAGTCCATTGGCAAATATTTAGGCCCAGCACCCAGGCAGAGGAGAGAGGTCCCGTAACAGACAATCTGGCTTCATGTCAGCAGAGAATTAGTCTGCATGTCATAGCAGAGAATGAGGCTTCACGTCAGCCACCACTGCAACAGTCCATTGGCATATATTTAGGCCCAGCACCCAGGCAGAGGAGAGAGGTCCCGTAACAGACAATCTGGCTTCATGTCAGCAGAGAATCAGTCTTCATGTCATAGCAGAGAATCAGGCTTCACGTCACCCACCACTGTAAGAGTCCATTTTCATAAATTTAGGCCCAGCACCCAGGCAGAGGAGAGAGGTCCCGTAACAGAGGATCTGGCTTCATGTCAGCAGAGAATCAGTCTGCATGTCATAGCAGAGAATCAGGCTTCACGTCACCCAACATCGGAACAGTCCATTGGCATATATTTAGGCCCCGGCACCCAGACAGAGGAGAGGTTCATTCAACTTTGGGGAGCCTCGCAATATAATAGGTAAAATGAAAATAAAAATAGGATTGAATGAGGAAGTGCCCTGGAGTCCTTTAATATATGGTTAAGGGGAGGTAGTTAATGTCTAATCTGGACAAGGGACGGACAGATCCTGTGGGATCCATGCCTGGTTCATTTTTATGAACGTCAGCTTGTCCACATTGGCTGTAGACAGGCGGCTGCGTTTGTCTGTAATGACGCCCCCTGCCGTGCTGAATACACGTTCAGACAAAACGCTGGCCGCCGGGCAGGCCAGCACCTCCAAGGCATAAAAGGCTAGCTCTGGCCACGTGGACAATTTAGAGACCCAGAAGTTGAATGGGGCCGAACCATCAGTCAGTACGTGGAGGGGTGTGCACATGTACTGTTCCACCATGTTAGTGAAATGTTGCCTCCTGCTAACACGTTGCGTATCAGGTGGTGGTGCAGTTAGCTGTGGCGTGTTGACAAAAGTTTTCCACATCTCTGCCATGCTAACCCTGCCCTCAGAGGAGCTGGCATTGACACAGCTGCCTTGGCGACCTCTTGCTCCTCCTCTGCCTTGGCCTTGGGCTTCCACTTGTTCCCCTGTGACATTTGGGAATGCTCTCAGTAGCGCGTCTACCAACGTGCGCTTGTACTCGCGCATCTTCCTATCACGCTCCAGTGCAGGAAGTAAGGTGGGCACATTGTCTTTGTAGCGTGGATCCAGCAGGGTGGCAACCCAGTAGTCCGCACAGGTTAAAATGTGGGCAACTCTGCTGTCGTTGTGCAGGCACTGCAGCATTTAGTCGCTCATGTGTGCCAGGCTGCCCAGGGGTAAGGACAAGCTGTCCTCTGTGGGAGGCATATCGTCATCGTCCTGCCTTTCCCCCCAGCCACGCACCAGTGATGGACCCGAGCTGCGTTGGGTGCCACCCCGCTGTGACCATGCTTCATCCTCATCCTCATCCTCCTCCACCTCCTCCTCATCCTCGTCCTCCTCGTCCTCCAGTAGTGGGCCCTGGCTGGCCACATTTGTACCTGGCCTGTGCTGTTGCCAAAAACCTCCCTCTGAGTCACTTCGAAGAGACTGGCCTGAAAGTGCTAAAAATGACCCCTCTTCCTCCTCCTCCTCCTCCTCCTGGGCCACCTCCTCTTCCATCATCGCCCTAAGTGTTTTCTCAAGGAGACATAGAAGTGGTATTGTAACGCTGATAACGGCGTCATCGCCACTGGCCATGTTGGTGGAGTACTCGAAACAGCGCAACAGGGCACACAGGTCTCGCATGGAGGCCCAGTCATTGGTGGTGAAGTGGTGCTGTTCTGTAGTGCGACTGACCCGTGCGTGCTGCAGCTGAAACTCCACTATGGCCTGCTGCTGCTCGCACAGTCTGTCCAGCATGTGCAAGGTGGAGTTCCACCTGGTGGGCACGTCGCATATGAGGCGGTGAGCGGGAAGGCCGAAGTTACGCTGTAGCGCAGACAGGCGAGCAGCAGCAGGATGTGAACGCCGGAAGCGCGAACAGACGGCCCGCACTTTATGCAGCAGCTCTGACATGTCGGGGTAGTTGTGTATGAACTTCTGCACCACCAAATTCAGCACATGCGCCAAGCAAGGGATGTGCGTCAAATTGGCTAGTCCCAGAGCTGCAACGAGATTTCGCCCATTATCACACACCACCAGGCCGGGCTTGAGGCTCACCGGCAGCAACCACTCGTCGGTCTGTTGTTCTATACCCCGCCACAACTCCTGTGCGGTGTGGGGCCTGTCCCCCAAACATATGAGTTTCAGAATGGCCTGCTGACGTTTACCCCGGGCTGTGCTGAAGTTGGTGGTGAAGGTGTGTGGCTGACTGGATGAGCAGGTGGAAGAAGAGGAGGAGGAAGCCGAGAAGGAGGAGGTGGCAACAGGAGGCAAAGAATGTTGCCCTGCGATCCTTGGCGGCAGGAAGGACGTGCGCCAAACAGCTCTCCGCCTAGGGCCCAGCTGCCACTACATTTACCCAGTGTGCAGTTAGGGAGATATAGCGTCCCTGGCCGTGCTTACTGGTCCACGTATCTGTGGTTAGGTGGACCTTGCTACAGATGGCGTTGCGCAGTGCACACTTGATTTTATCGGATACTTGGTTGTGCAGGGAAGGCACGGCTCTCTTGGAGAAGTAGTGGCGGCTGGGAACAACATACTGTGGGACAGCAAGCGACATGAGCTGTTTGAAGCTGTCTGTGTCCACCAGCCTAAATGACAGCATTTCATAGGCCAGTAGTTTAGAAATGCTGGCATTCAGGGCCAGGGATCGAGGGTGGCTAGGTGGGAATTTACGCTTTCTCTCAAATGTTTGTGAGATGGAGAGCTGAACGCTGCCGTGTGACATGGTTGAGACGCTTGGTGACGGAGGTGGTGGTGGTGGTGTTGGTGGTACATCCCCTGTTTGCTGGGCGGCAGGTGCCAACGTTCCTCCAGAGGCGGAGGAAGAGGCCGAGGCGGCAGCAGCAGAAGAGGCCGAGGCGGCAGCAGCAGAAGAGGTAGCAGGGGGAGCCTGAGTGACTTCCTTGGTTTTAAGGTGTTTACTCCACTGCAGTTCATGCTTTGCATGCAGGTGCCTGGTCATGCAGGTTGTGCTCAGGTTCAGAATGTTAATGCCTCGCTTCAGGCTCTGATGGCACAGCGTGCAAACCACTCGGGTCTTGTCGTCAGCACATTGTTTGAAGAAGTGCCATGCCAGGGAACTCCTTGAAGCTGCCTTTGGGGTGCTCGGTCCCAGATGGCGGCGGTCAGTAGCAGGCGGAGTCTCTTGGCGGCGGGTGTTCTGCTTTTGCCCACTGCTCCCTCTTTTGCTACGCTGTTGGCTCGGTCTCACCACTGCCTCTTCCTCCGAACTGTGAAAGTCAGTGGCACGACCTTCATTCCATGTGGGGTCTAGGACCTCATCGTCCCCTGCATCGTCTTCCACCCAGTCTTGATCCCTGACCTCCTGTTCAGTCTGCACACTGCAGAAAGACGCAGCAGTTGGCACCTGTGTTTCGTCATCATCAGAGACATGCTGAGGTGGTATTCCCATGTCCTCATCATCAGGAAACATAAGTGGTTGTGTGTCAGTGCATTCTATGTCTTTCACCGCTGGGGAAGGGCTAGGTGGATGCCCTTGGGAAACCCTGCCAGCGGAGTCTTCAAACAGCATAAGAGACTGCTGCATAACTTGAGGCTGAGACAGTTTCCCTGGTATGCATGGGGGTGATGTGACAGACTGATGGGGTTGGTTTTCAGGCGCCATCTGTGCGCTTTCTGCAGAAGACTGGGTGGGAGATAATGTGAACGTGCTGGATCCACTGTCGGCCACCCAATTGACTAATGCCTGTACCTGCTCAGGCCTTACCATCCTTAGATGGGCCCCACCATATATCGCTGTAAATTCTGGCGGCTACTGGGACCTGAGGTAGTTGGTACACTAGGACGTGTGGATGTGGCAGAACGGCCACGTCCTCTCCCAGCACCAGAGGGTCCACTAACACCACCACGACCATGTCCACGTCCGCGTCCCTTACTAGATGTTTTCCTCATTGTTATCGTTCACCACAATAAGAAAAATATTATTTGGCCCAATGTATTGTATTCAAATTCAGCGGGATATAAATTTGAGGCCTAGTATTTAGGCGCTGGGTGACCGGTATGGATTTAGTGACAGAATTGGACTTGGAAATGCACAGTAGCGTGTGTGTGTGAAGTTATTCTGAATGACCCTATGTGCACCTTGAATATTATATACCCATTTAGGGATAGATTTCAAATAGCTCTGATATAGCAGAAACCACTAAATTATGAAATTGCTAAATTGGGAATTGTATTTCAACCCAGAACAAAAAATGTGCTTTGACGGACACTAAATAACTTGCCCAGCCACAACAGTACAGCGGTAACGAGAGATTTAGCGGGATATAAATTTGAGGCCTAGTATTTAGGCGCTGGGTGACAGGTATGGATTTAGTGACAGAATTAGACTGGGATATGGCCAAAAAATAACCACACTATTGCTGGTTAAATGCACTTGGTGACGGGCGCAGCTTGCCCCTGATGTAGTATATGGCCAAAAAATGAACAGACTATTGCTGGTTAAATGCACTTGGTGTCACAGCTTGACCAACCACACTACTGAGGGTTAAATGCACTTGGTGACGGGCGCAGCTTGCCCCTGATGTAGTATATGGCCAAAAAATGAACAGACTATTGCTGGTTAAATGCACTTGGTGACGGGCGCAGCTTGCCCCTGATTTAGTATATGGCCAAAAAATGAACAGACTGTTGCTGGTTAAATGCACTTGGTGTGATAGCTTGACCAACCACACTACTGAGGGTTAAATCCACTTGGTGACGGGCGCAGCTTGCCCCTGATGTAGTATATGGCCAAAAAATAAACAGACTATTGCTGGTTAAATGCACTTGGTGTCACAGCTTGACCAACCACACTACTGAGGGTTAAATGCACTTGGTGACGGGCGCAGCTTGCCCCTGATGTAGTATATGGCCAAAAAATGAACAGACTATTGCTGGTTAAATGCACTTGGTGACGGGCGCAGCTTGCCCCTGATTTAGTATATGGCCAAAAAATGAACAGACTATTGCTGGTTAAATGCACTTGGTGTGATAGCTTGACCAACCACACTACTGAGGGTTAAATGCACTTGGTGACGGGCGCAGCTTGCCCCTGATGTAGTATATGGCCAAAAAATAAACAGACTATTGCTGGTTAAATGCACTTGGTGTGACAGCTTCACCCTGATGTAGGCTTTAGCCAAAAAACAACCACACCATTGAGGGTTAAATGCACTTGGTGACAGGCGCAGCTTGCCCCTGATGTAGTATATGGCCAAAAAATAAACAGACTATTGCTGGTTAAATGCACTTGGTGTGACAGCTTCACCCTGATGTAGGCTTTAGCCAAAAAACAACCACACCATTAAGGGTTAAATGCACTTGGTCGCAGCTTGTGCTGGCGCACCACAAGACACAAAATGGCCGCCGATCACCCCAGAAAAATGTGACTGACAAACGGTCTGGGCAGCCTAAAAACAGTGAGCAATTGAGTATCAGCAGCTCAATGATCCACAGCTGCAGATCGATCAATAATCAAGTACTTTGGAGGAGTTAATCTGCCTAATCTCACCCTACTGTCGCAGCCGCAACCTCTCCCTACACTAATCAGAGCAGAGTGACGGGCGGCGCTATGTGACTCCAGCTTAAATAGAGGCTGGGTCACATGGTGCTCTGGCCAATCACAGCCATGCCAATGGTAGGCATGGCTGTGATGGCCTCTTGGGGCAAGTAGTATGACGCTTGTTGATTGGCTGCTTTGCAGCCTTTCAAAAAGCGCCAAGAAAGCGTCACAAAAGCGCCAAGAAAGCGACGAAAACACCGAACCCGAACCCGGACTTTTACGAAAATGTCCGGGTTCGGGTCCGTGTCATGGACACCCCAAAATTCGGTACGAACCCGAACTATACAGTTTGAGTTCGCTCATCCCTAATCTTGAACACAACTGTATGTGTGATTTGAATTAAAATCTGCTGCTCTATCAGGAGCAGGTTGGGCACCCAACAGGTGGAGACACCCTAATTGGTAATTTTTGTCATCTCCAGTGGCAAACTTTTAATTTTTTCCTGTCATTTTAGTAAGCACTTGACTAAACACATATTCACTGCTCTATACTTGATTTCACTAAAACCTTACACCATCTATGTCTAACGCACATGATATTGCAGAATCATAGATGTTTTATAATCTGTGTCTCAGCAAGAAATGTTATATCCTCACAGGGGTTGTTGAAGTACATTTGCTGGTGGAAATAATCTCTATTTTGTGTTAGTTTCTCCTAAAATGTTACAGTCGTTCCGCTGTATTTGGAAGTCATGTCTTTAAATATGACACCCTCTTAAAAGACATTTAGCAGATATTTAACCCCTCAGATGTTGTGGTAAGTTGCGGCCAAGCCATCTAAGTGGACTTTCACCAGGAGTGCTGAACTTCTGGATCCCGACTAACTCCCCTGGGCCGAGATGGGTAGAGCTGTTCGGTTGCTGTAGGAGCCTCTGGACTTCTGAATGCTTCAAGGCCTGCAACAGCTGTGTTCCTATGGACCCCTGCCACATAATGCATCTCCCATTAACTGTAAGCAATCTAATAAAACAAGTAAAAAATAGTTTTTAAAAAGAATTTTTTTTTATACAAATTAAAATTATCCCCCCTTCACCGCATTAAAAATAAAAATAAACTATAAAAAAATGATAAGCACCGCCCTTTCAAGAAAAGCAAAAACTAATAAGACATAGATGTTTATTTCATACGATGAAAGCCAGAACTGAAAAAAATAGGCAATTCAACATTTTTGGGTCACTTTACCTCCCAAGAATTAGAATAAAAAGTGATCATAAAGTCATAAACACTTCAATATGGTACCAATAAAAACTACTGATCACCATGCATAAAATGAGCCCCTACACTGCTCTGCAGACATAAATATAAAACTGTTATGGGGATCAGAATATGACAATGCAAAGAAAAAGTAAGTATCTGGCAGGAAATAATCTCCCAGTCCCCAAATAATTTTAATCCTCCTCCCTCCCATAACTCCAAATGCTCTCTCTCCTGTTTTGACCATATAACAGATGAAGAAGTCTCTAGGCTTCTCTCTTCTTTTCGGCCCACGACCTGTAGCAGTGATCCTATTTCACCACACCTCCTCCAGTCCCTCTGCCGGCTGTCATTACTCACCTAACTACAATTTTTAACCTCTCTCTTCTGGTATCTTTCCCTCCTCTTTCAAACACTCTATTATCACCCTACTACTAAAGAAACCACCTCTTGACCCGACCTGTTCTGCCAACTACCGACCTATTTCTAACCTCCCGATCATCTCTAAACTCCTTGAATATCTTGTCTACTCTCACTTAATAAGCTGTCTCTCTGCAATCTCTCTTCTTGACCCCTTACAATCTAGCTTTCGCCATCTTCACTTTACAGAAACTGCCCTTACTAAAGCGTCTAACGATTTTCTTGACAGCAAAAAGAAATGGTGATTATTCTCTGATTCTTCTGGATCATAATCTCCTCCTCACCATGTTCCATTCAATTGGCCTCAGAACACAGTTCAAACTTCTCACCTCACAAAGCTCTCCACAGTGCTGCATCTCCATACATTTTCTCCCTCATTTCCATCTACCACCCTACTCGTGCTCTCTGTTTTGTTAGTGACCTAAGATTAACATCCTCCATAATTTGTACCTCTCCTTGTTATGTACATGAACCCTATGAAATTGTAAAGTGTTGTAGAATATGCTGGCAAGGGCAGCAAAATTATAAATCATTAAGCAACATGGAACTGATCACTTTGGCAACTGCTTGATGATAAAGAACTCCTGTAAGAACTTTCTCCGCCACTAAAAGGAGAGTGCTCATTTGGGTAGGAATTGCACCATTTACACATAAATAGCACATCATGGAGGGTGTCTGACTTTAAAAAGTGACAGCTAGTGCAATGTAGGAGACAACAGCTGTCAACAAGTAAAGGTAAAATTTTAGGGGTGCCGCTGGAAGGCCCATTCTGAAGATCAATGTTTGGATGGTTTACACTGCTTTGAAGTATGCTGGTATTGAATGTCGCAGTAATAAAATGCAGAAGCCTATGGAAAATGCTAGGCCCATTTAGAGTGTCCCCATTAAGAGTGCTTTTTGAAGGGCTCGAATACCACAACAGAAACTGACAGTCCCCATTATAAGTCAGTGGGTCCCATAAGGCTTCCATTGGTGTCTGCTGATGTAAATAAAGCCTAACAGTGTCTGATATGCATAAGAAAAGGCATGCTAATTTCCTAGTGACACTACACCACTCAATGAATAAACATTGGTGACATACAGTATGCCGCCAATATCTGCAAAAAATTGCAATGTCCCGCAGCAGTCATGTTCCAGTTCAGCAGATGACTGCTACCAACTCACCATTACCCAGTGGATTGATAAGAATGGAGATAAGTTCCCTTGCACAGTCCCAGAAGCATCACAATTCCCCCTCAGCAAGCTCCAAGTTATAATGCTGATCCTCCAGACTCCATCATAGGTGATGTGCTGTGTCCTGTCTGATTTTGAGGCTGCAATGCTCAAGAGGAGAAAAGTACAAATAGTAGACACTGCAGGGATATTTAAAAACGGATGGCTTTTATTCTATACTCACAAACATATGTACAAAATAAACATACAATCAATTCGTAGTGTGCACTGCACTGCATGGGTTAAACCATTATCCCTTCTGATTTGCGTGGGGCAAATAAAAAAAAAAAATTAATCTTTGGAAATTTGCTTAGTTTAGAATTAATTTGCTAATCTCTAATTGTAAAACATCTCTTTTCTGCTGTGAACAGACTGCAAAGACTGTCTTCAGGAACTACAGTGCTGTACATACCTAATACAAAATAATATTGTCACGGTAGGTGAGGGTAGGGAAGAAAACCAAATACAACAAAAACAACAAAACACCAGGCTAGGCCCCAAAGCTAGGGAACAGGGAAAGGTCACCACCTGACAATCCCTGAGCCTTTCCCTGACTGCTGACAACATAAGAAAATACTTAGGGTGAAAGTGCTCATGCGCTGGAACCTAAGCCTAGCTGAAACTGAAACAAACCCTCAGCTAGGGAGCTGGAGATAAGACAACCGGTTCCTAGAGCAAGGTGCAGGAACCAGTGCCTTCCTGAGGCCTAGCCAGAACACACAACAAAAGGGAAGGAGTAGGACTTAGCTTAAGATGGGCAGGGAGCAGGAGATCTACCAAACACCAGCTGAGAACTCCAGAAGCAAATACAAACCACAAGGGCTATAGTAAGAGGTGGGTATAAATAACACTACTAAGTAGCTAATGAGCAGAACCTGTGGGGAGGTGGGATCCTGGACAAAAGCACAACAAAGAGAAACAGAACAATCTGTCAGATAGACTCACGTGTATCTAGTCTGTCAGATCGTCTCAGGCCTTTCACGGGGCAGGGAGTGACAGTACCCCCCCTCTACGGGTGACCTCCGGGCACCCAGGACCAACCTTTTCTGGGTGTGCCCTGTGAAAGGCCTTCACAAGGCGACTAGCATTGACATCGGTAGCCGGAACCCACATTCCTATCTTGGGGCCGTATCCCCCCCAATGCACAAGATACTGAAGGAAGCCTCGAAGAACACGCGAGTTGAGTATTTTGGAGTTGAGTATTTTGGAGATCTCAAACTCCAGATTACCATCAATCAAGACAGGAGGAGGAGGCAAATGAGATGGTTCAGCAGGTTCAACATACTTCAGACCTGTGAAACACATTATGGATCTTCCAGGCCTACGGAAGTTCTAGACAAGATTTTGTAAGGACCAATAAATCTTGGGCCCAACTTCCAAGAAGGTACTTTCAACTTAATGTTCTTAGTGGACAACCACACCAAATCACCCACACACAGGTCCGGACCAGTCATACGCCTATTGTAAGCCATCCGTTTATATCTTTCACCCATTTTTTTCAAATTAGTTTGCATCTTCCGCCAGATAGAAGACAATGAAGAAGAGAATCTCTCCTCATCAGGTATATCAGAAGATTCAGTCCCAAAAAAAGTACTAAACTGAGGGTGAAAACCATATGCGCCAAAAAATGGTGACTTATCAGTGGACTCCTGTTTACGGTTATTTAAGGCAAACTCAGCCAAGGACAAAAACGAAGACCACTCTTCCTGATTCTCGGTGACAAAACACCTCAAATAAGTCTTAAGGTTCTGGTTAGTGCACTCAGTTCGTCCATTGAGGATAGAAAGCCGAAGAGAAAGACAACTGAATACCCAGATAAGAACAAAACTCTTTTCAAAACCTGGAAACAAATTGCGTCCCCCTATCAGACACCACATCAGAGGGGATGCCGTGCAATTTCACAATGTTATCAACAAACACCTGAGCAAGAGTTTTAGCATTGGGCAGACCTGACAATTGTACAAAGTGAGCCATCCTACTGAAGTGGTCCACCACCACCAAAATCACAGTTTTCCCAAAGGAACTCGGTAAATAAGTGATGAAGTCCATGGATGAGACGGGATGGACAAAGGAAGACGAGTATGAGCCACCTTAGCAAGTGCACAGGTCTCACAAGCTGCTACATAGCCCTCCACACTTTTACGTAACTCTGGCCACCAGAATCTCCAGGAAATAAGATCCAGCATGGATCTACTCCCAGGGTGTCCCCCAAGGACAGTATCATGATGTTCCTTAAACACCTTGTGTCGAAGTTCAGAAGGAACAAACATCTTCCCTGAAGGACAGGAATCAGGTGCTTCACCTTGAGCCCCCAACACTTCCGCCTCCAGTTCGGGATAAAGAGCGGATACCACCACCCCATCAGCCAAAATCAGAGCAGGGTCCTCCAAATCCCCCCCCCCCTCCAGGGAAGCTACATGACAAAAATATGTTTTTGACCCCAGGGCGATAGGTGACCACAAAATTAAATCTGGTAAAAAACAATGATCATCTGGCCTGCCTAGGGTTCAAATGCTTTGCTGATTACAGGTAAGCCAGATTCTTATGGCCAGTAATTGCCATAATCGGATGAATCGCTGCTTCTAGCCAATTACGCCATTCCTCAAAGGCCAATTTAATGGCCAGCAACTCTATTCCCAACTTCATAATTTATTTCGGCAGCAGAGAGTTTCTTTGGGGAAAAAAGCACACGGGTGCCATTTGCTAGGAGAGGGACCCTGAAACAAAATTGCTTCGACTCCCTCTTCTGACGTGTCAACCTCCACAATGAAGGGTTGAGACACCTCGGGTTGCATTAGAATGGGAGCGGATTTAAAACATTCCTTTATTGCAGAAAAAGCCTGCAATGCTTCTTCCGACCAGACTGAGAAGTCCACACCCTTCCTAGCCATATCAGTCAAAGGCTTGACAATAGTGGAATAATTCAGGACAAATTTTCTGTTTTAATTAGTAAAACCCAAAAACTGCATCAGAGCTTTCTGGTTTTCTGGTTGATCCCATTCCAGTACCGCACTGACCTTTTTAGGATCCATGCGAAAACCTGAGGCAGAAAGTAAATACCCAGAAACTGCAGCTCCTGGACAACAAACACACATTTCTCCAATTTAGCATACAATTTATTCTCCTGAAGGATCAATAATACTTGTCTTAAATGATCCTGATGAGTCTCCATATCTGGTGAGTAAATTAGTATATCATTGAGGTTTATAACAACAAACCTCCCCACCAAATGATAATAAATGTCATTGATAAAGTTCTGGAAGACTGCCGGGGTATTAGTCAAACCAAAGGGCATGGCCAGGTTCTCGAAGTGGCCCTCCAGGGTATTGAAGGCATTCTTCAATTCATCCTCTTCCCTGATTCTTATCAGATTATAAGCCCCTCTTAAATCCAACTTAGCAAACACCTTGGCTCCGACAATCTGATCAAATAAATCCGGGATCAAGGGAAGAGGATAAGGATCATGGATAGTAATGAGATTTAGTTCCTGGAAATCTGGACATGGTCTAAGGGTCCCATCTTTTTTTTTTTTTTTTACAAAAAGAAGCCACCTGCCATAGGTGACTTAGATGGTCTAATATGACGTTTTGTCAAACTCTCGGCAATATACTCCCACATAGCTACTCTTTCGGGTTGGGAAAGATTTTATAGCTGAGATTTTGGCAATTTAGCTCCGGGAATAAGATTGATTGGACAATCATACTCTCGGTGAGGGGGCAACTCCTCATCTCCACACTCAGAGAATACGTCAGCAAATTCAGAAAGAAACAAAGGTAACACCTTAGTGTATACTACAGAAATAGATGCGCCGAGACAGTTGTCCATACAAAAATCACTCCAATTACTGATTTGTCTAGTTTGCCAATCAATAGTTGGATTATGTTTGATCAACCATGCTAAACCCAGTACCAGAGGAGCAGGGAAACCTTTCAGTACAGAACAAGAAATGGACTCAACATGAGAATCACCCACCCTCAAATGAATATCCTGCGCAATATGAGTAAGATACTTCTGCGAGAGAGGAGCGGAATCAATAGCAAACACTGATATCCCTTTGCTTAATGCGCTTGTTATAAAACCATGAACCATAAATACAATCTACAAGATTCCCTGAACCGAACAAAGTTATCACTTCCCCCAGAAAACCTATCTGAGAGAGCGACCTTAGGTTCAAGACTGACCTAGTTCCCACCAGCGGCGCCAGACTTCAGGGATCTCTGACACAGTGCAACCGAATTGCGGATGTCAGCAACTTCCAAAGACAATCCCTGCATGCGATCCATCAGTGCATCAACAGCTTCCATTTTGCACAGAGCAAGGGAAAAAAATGACGGTATGGGCGGTTTATAATGTCACGGTAGGTGAGGGAATGAAAGCAAGCCAAATACAACAAAAGCAACAAAACACCAAGCTAGGCCCCAAAGCTAGGGAACAGGGAAAGGTCACCACCTGACAATCCCTGAGCCTATCCCTGACTGCTGACCACATAAGCAAATCCTTAGGGTGGAAGTGCTCATGCGCTGGAACCTAAGAGTAGCTGAAACTGAAGCAAACCCTCATCTAGGGAGCTGGAGATAAGACAACCAGTTCCTAGTGCAAGGTGCAGGAACCAGCGTCTTCCTGAGGCCTAGCCAGAACACACAACAAAAGGGAAGGAGTAGAACTTAGCTCAAGACAGACGGGGAGCAGGAGATCCACCAAACAACAGCTGAGAACTCCAGAAGCAAATATAAAACAAAAGGGCTATAGTGAGAGGCGGATATAAATAGCATCACTAAGTAGCTAATGAGCAGAACCTGTGGGGAGGTGGGATCCTGCCCAAAACCACAACAAAGAGAAATAGAACAATCTGTCAGATTGACTCACGTGTAGCAAGTCTGTTAGATCTTCTCAGGCCTCTCACGGGGCAGGGCATGACAAAAATATAATATAGGAATAGAAGTAAAAAGTAAATCAACTGTAATGATTGTTGCAGGAAAAAGTACCATTGGGTACAAAGAAAACCTTGGAAAAATATTAAAACAGTAAAATCTGTCACAGAGAGAGAATTAGAACATTTATAAATAAAAAAGCTAACGACTAGAGAGAAAACATGTGAGTCCTAGGAGACCTCAGAGTGCCATTCACAAATTTTTAGGCCAATTGGAGCACTTTTGATCCGGGTAGAATTTATTGGACCAAATTTGAATCGACCAACAGATTTGGTCAAATTGAACGCCAATTGAAGTTTTAGTGATTCGCTCATCTCTAGCCAAATTCAATTTGTTTACAATTGATTTGCTCATCTCTAGTCATAGGGAAAGATTTATCTCCTACACCAGGGATTAAGCATTAAAAGGTTGTAAAACCTGGTTTTGCATATTGGTAAACACCATTGCGCCTTTTTTGGTTTCAACTGGCATTTTTGCGGTCAGGGCAAGATGTGACCTGGGTCATTGGCCATTTATCATTATTTACGCTACAAACTGCCAATCTGGCATAAATGATGATTGAAATCTATGACAGTTACGAGTTGAAGTAGATTTCAGTCTGGCGCGCCCATTCCACTTTGACAGGGCCAGGCGTGATGACTTCAATTAAAGTGGAGAGGGCACGGTAGTTTCAGAGAGAGCAGAACCTCTAAGTGTAACAGCAACACTTCTGTAACTCCTAGAGGCTCATTTGCATATATTAAAACATCATTTTTCTAAGCAATGCGGGCACATATGAATATTGGACCTACACAGATGCCTTCAGCTGCCAAGTGCACATGCAGCAGGTCAGCCAGTTTCATGGGTACAAATTTGCTGACAGATGCCCTTTAAAACACTTTCACAATGAGCTACATTCTAAGGCTACTTTCACACTCATGTTTTGGCTTTCCGTTTGTGAGATCCATTCAGGGCTCTGACAAAACAGATCAGTTTTGCCCGAATGCATTCTGAATGGAAAAGGATCCGCTCAGAAGGCATCAGTTTGCCTCCAATCAGTCTCCTTTCCGCTCTGCAGTGTTTTGCTGTCCTCTTGACAAAACTGAGCCAAACAGATCCGTCCTGGCACACAATGTAAGTCAATGGGGATGGATCCGTTTTCCCTGACACAATCTGGCACAATAGAAAATGGATCCGTTTTCCATTGACTTTCAATGGAGTTCATGACAGATCTGTCTTGGATATGTTACAGGTAATACAAACAGATCCGTTCATGACGGATGCATGCGGTTGTATTATTGTAACGCATCTGTTTTTTGCAGATCCATGACGGATCCGCCCAAAACGCGAGTGTGAAAGTAGCCTAAGAAGGAAAGGCAAATTTCACAGCTATGACAAAAATGTTATTGTAATATCCCAAGCTGAAGTAAAATAAGAGAATGTGATTTTATTAAGACATTTGTGTTTGGTATCTCTATCTGAAGCATTAGCTTTAAACCATAGCAACATAAGAATGGAATTAGATCCTGTGAAAGATCTATCCCTATGAAACACCTACTTTTCCAGCAAATGCAAGGTAAACACAGAATTTTATACCAATATTTTCTTTGCTTAGAAACCTTTAGACTTCAAGTATGATTTCTAGTCTCTCCAAATTCTTTCTCTATAGGTCAAGCCTCCATGGTTCCAGACCTTGATATTCATATATAGTGGATCAGTTGACATTCATTTGAAAGCAATCATAAAGCACTGTTCAGTTAGAAAGTAATAAAAGTATCAAAGCACAATACGTGCTATATGAGGTAACGGGTAATACGTTAAACATAAAAATACTGATTTAATATCTAAATTTGTGCCAGTCTGACAGTGTTTTAAAAATATATAGTTTGTGACGGCTCACCTAGTAGCTAACGTGGAACGGGTGCTCCAGCCAGTATAGACACACCCTGTCTATGGAGTAGATAATAGTATAAATTAATGGATTGGTTGTGCACACCTCATATGGAATATCGCATATATATCGGAACTTGTTTGGATAAGTACTCAATATTTATTGTACACAAGTTAAAAAAGTTTATATAGATACACTTGATAGCTAAACTTTTTTGATTTTTATCATTTTCCGAAATGATAGTGTGAATTCCACACACTCACCTACAATATTTTATATATATCATTTGTGCATCTTGTTACATAACATTTGTGCATTTTGATATTTATATAGATATTTTACAGATCATCACGTTAGAATAGAATTTTTATCATAGTTAATTAAATAAAAAGATATTCTGTCGACACATTGTTCAGCTACCAAGTGTATCTATATAAACTTTTTTAACTTATGTACAATAAATATTGAGTACTTATCCAAACAAGTTCCGATATATATGCGATATTCCATATGAGGTGTGCACAACCAATCCATTACTTTATACTATTGACAGTGTTTTAAGTATTCAGTAATCTGAATACTGAAAGCGCTGTGTAAAGCTATGCAGATTTAAGCTCGACCTAGCAAATAGCAAAGAAGTCTTATAAAATATGTTTTTATGTTATATACTGGCTTTGTTTGATAGCCTGCTTGGTAAAGTGAAAAAGGTAGTAAATGAAATAAATGCATTTACCTTTGAAGCCTTTAGAATTTACAAGCCTACATTCTATCTGTGACATACATTGTATAAAAAGAATAATTTGTCTTCCAGCACCTTGTGTGCTCTGCATTTGTCTTTTATCGAAGACCATGTAAACATATAAATTCCTAGATACAAATTTGTCTATTTATTTTTTAGCATTTTATTGGACTCATAAGCAATGTTCTGCTTTTCACTATCTTTATATAAAAATTTATGGACTGATGAGGCTGATCAATACCGCAATTTTATTTTGTAGATTTTTTTTTTTTTTTTTTGCACTAGGAAAGTTGCTTGGGCTATGTAACTCTATAATACACTCTTAAGACTGTATCACTAGGCAACCTATTCAACAAATCTAGAAATGATCCACTCTTTTTCTCACTAACATCTCAAGTAAATAGTTGTAACGTTCACTATTCTATGCAGAGAGACTCTATGGTTCTTTCTAGATACAATGACAGCCCTTTTTGTGAGGAAACCCCAGGGACTCAGCAAACAGTAGTATTTTTATTTCCACCACAGGTTTTTTTTACCCTTGTGGGCACTGTGACTTTCACGAATATCGGAATACTATGGCAGCCATCACTACTAGTGCTAGAGATCACTATTATTGGAAGACAATGGCAGTCACCTTTACCAGGGTGCTAGGGAGATCATTATTTTTGGAAGACAATGGCAGAGATGAGTGAAGTTTTGAAAAATTCGATTCGCCAGCTTCGCCCAAGTTCCCAATTTGTTTTGATTCCTTCTGAATTCATTTGTCATGTTTTGCAAGAAGTCAGGTATACTTGGGCCTATCTGCCTAATCATATTCTTCCCACTTGGTGGCCTAATCTCAGTGTGAAGGCTTGAAGGTTAAGCAGCAGGGAGAGCCTAGAAGACTGCTGAACAATAGACTCTGCTACAATTTATCGCCATGTACATAACTGTACAGTGCATCAATATTGAAGTAGTGACCCCATGACAGAGTGGGGAGGGTGGCAGAAGCAGCAGCAGTGGTAGTAACACTGACAATAGTGGCCCTATGACAGAGTGGGGAAAGTGGCAGCAGTGGAAATGACAGTAGTGGCCCTATGACAGAGTGAGGAAGGTGGCAGCAGCAGTAGCAGTAACAGTGACAATAGTGGCCCTATGACAAAGTGGAGAGGGTGGCAGAAGCAGCAGCAGTGTCAGTAAAAGTTATAAAAGTGGCCCCATGACAGAGTGGGGAGGGTGCCAGCAGCAGTGGCAGTAGCAGTGACAATAGTGGCCCCATGACAGAGTGGGAGTGGGACAGCAGCAGTTGCATACAGCACAAGATGGCAGATCACAGTAGTAACAGAACCCAACAACAGCAGTGTGATAGCAAGTGCCAATGGTATGCATATCCTTGTAAAAACGTAACATGTACATATCAGTAGGCAAATAAGCCCCTTTTTAGGAATGGCAGTAGAGGTAACAGGCAGGTGGCAGTATCAGAATGGTAGCAGCAGCACGTGGCTAAAAGTAACAGCGCATTTTGCAGAATATTCTGTAGCACACTACAGTATGATTATTAGTGGCAGAATGATCTATTCTGTTGCATCAGGCACCGGCATCTGGAAATCCTGGTTGATCTGTGCCTGATTTATCTTTATGAAGGTCAGTCATTCACTCAACATTTTGGGAAGAAAGGCGAGTTCTCTTAGGGGTAACTATGCCCCCTGCCGCACTGAATACCCGCTGTTACGGCTCCAGTTACGGCCACACTTTAAGTTTTCTTGCCCAGTAGTCTTGGATCATGTGTGACAGGGTGCAGTCCAAGTATGCGACCACCTGCTGGTTGAGATTGTACGTGTCCCACTGCTGCTGCTCTATTTAAATATATTTAATTGGGACCTAACTTAGGTAAGGTTATTACACTCATATATTTACAAATGCCTAACCAGGCAATAGAACCTATCTTGACCCAGGTTTAAATTAATATTTCACTTTTATTGAAATAGATATAAAATATATACTACAATCTTTGATTGAACTTAGACAGAACCAAGAATATTGCTGAACTGAAACAGTTCTGTAAGGAGGAATGGTCAAGAATTACTCCTGACCGTTGTGCACGTCTGATCTGCAACTACAGGAAAAGTTTGGTTGAAGTTATTGCTGCCAAAGCAGGTTCAACCAGTTATTAAATCCAAGGGTTCACATACTTTTTCCACCTGCACTGCGAATGTTTACACGGTGTGTTCAATAAAAACTGTAATTGTCTATTGTTGTGACTTAGATGAAGATCAGATCACATTTTATGACCAATTTGTGCAGAAATCCATATCATTCCATATCAGTGTAGCCTATGTGTAATATATATACTGTGTGGTGTATCATATATGGGTGTATATTGTATATGTGATTATGTGAGCGTAGTGTCTATATAGTCTGTTTAGATATGCAGTTCTTTAAAAACTTGTCGTGCTGCGCTTTGTGCGTTGCTAATAGTTTAGCTCCTTAGGTTTTTAAAAGTTGGGCAGTATATGTGTGTAGTGTATAAATGGTGTATTTACGTATGTGTACCATGTATATGGTGTATTTATGTGTGTGTGTTGCATATATATGGTATATTTATATGTAAACATGTGTTGTGACGAGGGAACCTGTTGGTAAAAATTTGAATCCACCCCTGCAGCTCCCCACTGGCTGTATATACTGTATAGATGCCTAGCAATGCCCCTGGCCTCAAGCGAACTAATAGTTGGTTTAGAGTTATACAAAAATATATTTTCCCGTACCACGTTTATTATCCAGCCTGATAAACCTGGTCCAGGTCTCGACAGCCTATGTTTACACCTTCTATATGGTTAGTAAATGTAGGCTTGTGTGTCTATAAAATTGTCCTTGAGCCCTTCTGCAATATTTCTGAGATTAAATATTTTGAAGTTTATAAATTCTAAAAATATTTCACAAGCATAAAATTAACTTTTTTCAAGTTTTCACTGCTGCCTCTATATTATCATCTCCAACTGTATCTATGGTTCTGCCATCCCAGAGGTTTGAATTCGGTTCCGAGCTGTACAACTAAAGCTGCAATTTGGTGCTATCCAACTACAAAAAAAATCTCTTTCCATTTGTTACCCCATTCTATTACTCCACTAATTCTTGGTTTTCCATAGTCATAGCAGCACTCTCCCATTAACAACATGTCCTCTTATCAGATGGTTGGAAGGGGAGTCTGCTTCACTGTCTATATACATTTCTCTTTGCTTCCTGTAATTGTCTGTTCTTTTTGTGTCCACAGTTCCATAGCTACCACCACAGCTACCACTTTGCAAGGGTATTCTTGAACAAGCTGAAATCCTTCTTCCTCATTGCGAGTTACATAGAATGTGTCGGCAGATAAGAACCATTCGGCCCATCTAGTCTGCCCAAAATACTGAATACTATGGATAACCCCTGGCCCTATCTTTTATGAAGGATGGCCTTATGCCTATCCCATGCATGCTTAAACTCCTTCACTGTATTTGCAGCAACCACTTCTGCAGGAAGGCTATTCCATGCATCCATTACTCTCTCAGTAAAGTAATACTTCCTGATATTACTATTAAACCTTTGCCCTCTAATTCAAAACTATGTCCTCTTGTAGCAGTTTTTCTTCTTTTAAATATTCACTCCTCTTTTACCTTGTTGATTCCCTTTATGTATTTAAAATTTTCTATCATATCCCCTCTGTCTCGTCTTTCTTCCAAGCTATACATGTTAAGGTCCTTTATTCTTTCCTGGTAAGTTTTATCCTGCAATCCATGTGCCAGTTTAGTAGCTCTTCTCTGAACTCTCTCCAAAGTATCAATATCCTTCTGGGGATATGGTCTCCAGTATTGCGCACAATACTCCAAATTAGGTCTTACTAGTGCTCTGTAGAGCGGCATGAGCACCTCCCTCTTTCTACTGGTAATTCCTCTCCCTATACACCCAAGCATTCTGCTAGCATTTCCTGCTGCTCTATGACATTGTCTGCCTACCTTTATGTCTTCTGAAATAATGACCCCTAAATCCCTTTCCTCAGATACTTAGGATAGGACTGTATCACTGATTTTATATTCTGCTCTTGGGTTTTTATGTCCCAGGTGCATTATCTTGCACTTATCAACATTACATTTTAGTTTCCAGATATTTGACCATTCCTCTAGTTTTCCTAAATCATTTTCCATTTGGTGTATCCCTCCAGGAACATCAACCCTGTTACAAATCTTTGTGTCATCAGCAAAAAGACACACCTTACCATCGAGGCCTTCTGCAATTTCGCTGATAAAGATATTAAACAATATGGGTCCCAGAACAGATCCCTGAGGTACCCCACTGGTAACAAGGCCTTGGTCTGAATATACTCCATTGACTACAACCCTCTGTTGTCTGTCCCTCAGCCACTGCCTAATCCATTCAACAATATGGGATTTCAAGTCCAATGACTGCAATTTATTGATAAGCTTTCTATGTGGGACAGTATCAAAAGCCTTACTAAAGTCTAGATAAGCAATGTCTACTGCCACTCCTCCATCTATTATTTTAGTCACCCAATCGAAAAAATCTGATTAGTTTGACATGATCTTCCTGAAGTAAACCCATGCTGTTTTTCATCTTTCAATCCATGGGATTTTAGATGTTCCACAATCCTCTCCTTAAGTATGGTTTCCATTAATTTCCCCACTATTGATGTCAGGCTTACTGGCCTATAGTTGCCCGATTCCTCCCTACTACCGTTTTTGTGAATGGGCACATTTGTTAATTTCCAATCTTCTGGGACGACTACTGTTGCCAGTGATTGTGTACTGACTTGTCTTCATGGGCATGTATTGCCCCTATTCCTGAGAGCCCATATCAAGATGGTTCTCTTCCAGCTGTGGCAGAATTCCTTGTTTGATAACTAGAGAAATATTTGTTCAAGCAACCTCAATTGTCTTTTCCAAGTTTCATAATATCTGCTCCGGAGAGTAATGGTCCATTTAGATGACGATCTAGCAGATTGTCGGGAATTAAGCATTCCTTCTGGACAATCTGCTGATTGCTAGCGGAGGAGACTGGTGCATTTACATACATCGATCTCCTCCAGCATCACCAGAATATGGGGAGGAGCGATTGCTAATGCCACTGGTATTCCCATACTGTCTTGTTGTTTCCCGGCAGTAGATCATGTTTCATTCAGCACAATCTGCCACTGGCAAACAATGATCTTTTGTGCTGCAAAAGATACAATAACTTTTTGCTCATCCATTGGGTAATTGGCGGTGCATTTACTCTGCCAGATCATCACTAACGAGAGTTACTAGTAACACTAGTTATCGATGATTGGTTCAATTGTCGGCCCATGTAAAGGGCCCCTTACTGAAAAGGTACCCTCTATTCTCAAGTCGGCTCATCCAACAGTACTTCCTTAGCTTTACCATCTATTACTGGAATTATTTCCAGGTTTTTGGTCTCTGTTTGCACTTACTCAAAAGACAGCTAATTCTTTAGATAGGTCTGATGAAACTATCCAAGCATTTGAATAAAGTGTAACTGTTATATTTTTGTTTATTTGCTAGTTTATTAGAGCTAGGCATATATACCAGAGTTAGTCTGTCAATGATTGTCAAAAGATCTGTAATTACCTTATCATAACAACTTTTATTAATGTCCCCTTTCCCTTTCCACTGCTCCCTTAAAAGACGGTTGCTATGGCTTGTCTGTCTCCGGCTAAGAAGACAGATAGACAGAGGGGCAGTCCTTCACACTGCATGCCTGAATTAGGCTTCAGAGTGAGGAGGCGTGTCTCTCAGTAATCCAATCTGAGTGGCTGGCAGGGAGCTGCTGGCTACAGCAAGTGTGTATGTGAAGTGAGGGAAAGCAGTTTTGGCCTCAGAGAACTGGCAGAGGAGCCACCTTGAGAAGGTCCTCATATTGTAAATGTTTAAACAGCCGTAACTAAGGGAAAAACTCAAGGAAAACAGTGGTATGTGAAGAAACTAAAGATTGCTTTTTGCATAATGCTGCTGCAGCAGTAACATATAGTAACATAGTAACATAGTTTATAAGGCCGAAAAAAAACATCTGTCCATCCAGTTCAGCATGCTATCCTGCAAGTTGATCCAGAGGAAGTAAAAAAAACGCTGTGAGGTTGAGGCTAATTTTCCCCACTAAAGGGGAAAAAAAATACCTTCCCGACTCCAATCAGGCAATCAGAATAACTCCCTGGATCAACGACCCATCTCTAGTAGCTATATCCTGTAATATTATTACACTACAGAAATACATCCAGGCCCCTCTTGAACTCTTTTAGTGAATTCACCATCACCACCTTCTCAGGTAGAGTTCCATAGTCTCACTGCTCTTACCATAAATAATCCTCTTCTATTTCCCCTTGTCACAGTCCTGGGGAAAAATAGATGATGGGAGAGATCTCTGTACTGACCCCTGATATATTTATACATAGTTATTAGATCTCCCCTCAGTCGTCTTTTTTCTAAAGTGAATAACCCCAATTTTTATAATCTTTCAGGGTACTATAGTCCATCCATTCCAGTTATTACTTTAGTTGCCCTCCTCTGAACCCTTTCCAGCTCTGCTATGCTATAGTGCTATATATTAGTTTTTTAGAATATTCGTCATTTTTCACATCGAAAGTCATGATTCCTCCTTGCTTAAGGTGCTTGTGGGCCAATGACTCATTGGCCCACAAGCAAGAAGCAGGGAGGAATCATGTTTTTACTCAGCAATTGAAAATTCGCATTACGAAAATTCGCAATCAACACTACTCCTAAAGTCAAAGATACTGCAGCCTTCTCATTGGCCCACAAGCTAGAAGCAGGGAGGGATGATATGTACTTATTTAAAAAAAATCTCGAATATTCAAAATTACGAATATATATTCGAAATATTCGCAAATTCTCGGAGTGCCTATATTCGCGATAAAAATTAGCAATTTGAATATTCGTGATCAACACTATTAATAACCACCCTCTGTTTTCTATTACTGAGCTAGGTCCTTCCCCACATACAGATGTTTTCTTCCAGTCCAAGCATTCTCATTTTATATACTAACCTTTTATGTGGTACAGTGTCAAATGCTTTGGAGAAGTCCAGATACACGACATCCATTGATTCACCGCTGTCAAGTCTAGAACTTACCTCCTCATAGAAACTGATTAAATTAGTTTGACATGACCGATTCCTCATGAAGCCATGCTGATATGGCGTTATTTACTTATTTTCATTAAGTTACTCCACGATAGCATCTCTTAGAAAACAGTTTACCCACGACAGATGTTAAACTTACCGGCCTATATGCTAAAATATATTTTTTTTATGAAAACATGAGTCACACTTTAGAGGGAAAGTGTCATCAGAAAATGAACTGCAGTTCAAAATTTAGCTTTTATTAAGATTATTTTTGTATTTTTTCATTCACTATTTAAAAAATAATAATAAAAATACATGTTTTCACTCTGCCCCTCTAAGCCTAATTATAGGCTGACAATTCCTATTCTGTAGAGATCAATTTTACAATATTCATCTCATTATCAAAGGAGTACAATTAAAGGTAATACCTCTGTATAGCTAATGTGAGATTAATCCAGTGACAAATAGGTGATGTTCACAGCTTATCTACTCCCCCTACCTGCACAATGAATGTTGCACAGGTCACAGAGCATGTCTAGAAACATATTCTGTCTATAGTGTCTATGGCTCATTTGAGTGCTATAAAGCATATCTCTAAGGCTGCATTCTCATAGAATTTCAGCCTTGCACAGGGCTTTCTATTAGGGGTTAGCAACATTTTGTGGGTTTACCACGCTAATCTGTATGGCAGAAATGCCAGAAATTAATGGAATGGGTCAAACAGAGTCCAATAAGTAATGCTTTGAACTCCATTTAGCCTATTAAGGTCTGTGTACCTGTTGTGGTATAAATCTGAATACTGTTTTTAGCTTTCCAGATGGAAATCCCTGGGAAGGGCTAAAACAGGCTATGCGAATGCAGCCAAAGTGCTATTAACAGCAGAGCAGGCAACACAGATGACTCCATAATAATATACAGCAATTATAATTTAAAAAAACTACATTCGCAAAGTAAAATTATTAAACAAAATAAAGGCTATAGATTCCCTTTAAAACTCAGCATTTTTTTTTAAAATACCTATTTATCCATGTAGTCCCAGATAGCACTGCTTCCATTTCAAGAGGACCTATAACCTTGCCTGATATGTCTGTTTTAGCAACCACTTTCATTCCTCATGTAATAACGATTCTGGGGAATCTATTCTTACAAGTCTATGGTGTGCCATTGCTTTATTTTCCAGAAGTTATGAATGAATTACTAGCAGTGTTAAGTTGGGGGTGTGCCCTTACACAGGGATAGTTTCAGACTGTGCAGAGAACACCCCCTCCACCCCAAATGGTAACAACCAGCTGGACCTTAATTGAAAACTGCTAGTAATTTATCTATACATTCTAGCAAGAATAAAGACGGAACGGCACAACATGGAATCATAAGAAGAAATTCTCCAGAATTGGTATTATTTAAGGAATGCACATGACTAAAACAGACAAGTCAGGAGAGGTTATAAGTCCTCTTTAACATGTATGGTGAGTGAATGCTTCATTGTCTCTGTTTTATTTTTTACAATGAAAGCAATGAAATAAGAAAGTTTTTGATAAAAAAAAGACATGTCCATCAACTTCAACTGTGGTGAACACCTCCAACAGAGGACCTGTGTGCAAAAGCTGTATATGACCCCTTGATTTCCAACTGTGAATTTGATTTAATGTACAGCCAGGTCCATAAATATTGGGACATCGACACAATTCTAAGATTTTTGGCTCTATACACCACCACAATGGATTTGAATTGAAAAAATTAGGATGTGCTTTAACTACAAACTGTCAGCTTTAGGCTACTTTCACACTGGCGTTTCTGGGTCCGCTTGTGAGATCCGTTTCAGGGCTCTCACAAGTGGCCCAAAATGGATCAGTTTAGCCCCATTGCATTCTGAATGGATAAGGATCCGTTCAGAATGCATCAGTTTGCCTTCATTCAGCCTCCATTCCGCTCTGGAGGCGGACACCAAAACACTGCTTGCAGCATTTTGATGTCCGCCTGACGATGTGGAGCCAAACGGATCCGTCCTGACTTACAATGTAAGTTAATAGGGACGGATTCGTTTTCACTGACACAATATGGTGCAATTGAAAACGGATCCGCCTCCCATTGACTTTCAGTGTAAGTCAAAACGGATCCGTTTCCATTATCATGAACAACAACAAAAAAAAACATATATATATTTTTTTCTTGTTCATGGTAATGCAAATGGATCCGTTCTGAATGGATACAATCGTTTGCATTATAGGTGCGGATCCATCTGTGCAGATACGCAGGTGTGAAAGTAGCCTTAATTTGAGGGTATTTACATCCAAATCAGGTGAACGGTGTGGGAATTACAACAGTTTACATATGTGCCTCTCACTTGTTAAGGAACCAAAAGTAATGGGACATTTGGCTTCTCAGCTGTTCCATGGCCGGGTGTGTGTTATTCCTTCATTATCCCTATTACAATGAGCAGATAAAAGGTCCAGAGTTAATTTCAAGTGTGCTATTTGCATTTGGAATCTGTTGCTGTCAACTCTCAAGATGAGATCTAAAGAGCTGTCACTATCAGTGAAGCAAGCCATCATTAGGCTGAAAAAACTAAACAAACCCATCAGAAAGATAGCAAAAAATTAGGCGTGGCCAAAAGAACTGTTTGGAACATTCTTAAAAAAAGGAATGCATCGGTGAGCTCAGCAACACCAAAAGACCCGGAAGACCATGGGAAACAACTGTGGTGGATGACCGAGGAATTCTTTCCCTGGTGAAGAAAACACCCTTCACAAAAGTTGGCAAGATCAAGAACACTCTCCAGGAGGTAGGTGTATGTGTGTCAAAGTCAACAATCAAGAGAAGACTTCACCAGAGTGAACACAGAGGGTTCACCACAAGATGTAAACCATTGGTGAGCCTCAAAAACAGAAAGGCCAGATTAGAGTTTGCCAAACGACATCTAAAAAAGCCTTCACAGTTTTAGAACAACATTCTATGGACAGATGAGACGAAGATCAACTTGTACCAGAGTGATGGGAAGAGAAGAGTATGGAGAAGGAAAGGAACTGCTCATGATCCTAAGCATACCACCTCGTCAGTGAAGCATGGTGGTGGTAGTGTCATGGCGTGGGCATGTATGACTGCCAATGGAACTGGTTCTCTTGTATTTTTTGATGATATGACTGCTGACAAAAGCAGCAGGATGAATTCTGAAGTGTTTCCGGCAATATTATCTGCTCATATTCAGCCAAATGCTTCAGAACTCATTGGACGGCGCTTCACAGTGCAAATGGACAATGACCCAAAGCATACTGCAAAAGCAACCAAACAGTTCTTTAAGGGAAAGAAGTGGAATGTTATGCAATAACCAAGTCAATCACCTGACCTGAATCCGATTGAGCATGCATTTCAATTGATGAAGACAAAACTGAAGGGAAAATTACACAAGAACAAGCAGGAACTAAACACAGTTGCAGTAGAGGCCTGCCAGAGCAGCACCAGGGATGAAACCCAGCGTCTGGTGATGTCTATTTGTTCCAGTCTTCAGGCTGTAATTGACTGCAAAGGATTTGCACCCAAGTATTAAAAAGTGAAAGTTTGATTTATGATTATTATTCTGTCCCATTACTTTTGGTTCCTTAACAAGTGGGAGACACATATGCAAACTGTTCTAATTCCTACACCGTTCACCTGATTTGGATGTAAATACCCTCAAATTAAAGTTGACAGTCTGCAGTTAAAGCACATCTTGTTTGTTTCAATTCAAATTAATTGTGGTGGTGTATAGAGCCAAAAATTTTAGAATTGTGTCGATGTCCCAATATTTATGGACCTGACTGTATGATATAGCCACCATTGTGAATACTTGACCAGCTAGTTGTGACATCACAGGTGCTTATGTGACAGAGAGATGTGGTATCATAGAAGCTAACTTGACTAAATCAGTTGTGATGTCACAAAAACAGTTGTGATGACACAGTGGTTTCCTAACAGAAATACAAATGTAGCCAACAGTATCTTGACTGGCTTAATGCATTAACATGTGAACATGCTGGCTTAGTGGTAAGCACTGGTGCCCTGCAGTGGTGGGTCCTGGGTTCGAATCTGACCAAGGACAACATCTGCATGGAGTTTGTGTGGGTTTCCTTTGGGTACTCCGGTTTCCTCCCACATTCCACAGACATAACTGCTAGGTGAACATAGACAACATAGATTGTATGCCTAAATCACACTGATAGTTTCATAGTAGCTTGCCTTTTGAAACCTACTTCTGATGTCACGATTGCTAACCTGACTGAAACCTGTTTGTAATGAGAAATCAGCTTACCTGATGGAAACTCACTTTTTATGTGATAGTAGCTTAAACGCCTTAACCCACTGGTGAGGTCACAGTTTTTTATCAGATTGAAACTCACTGTGATGTCACCACAGCTTAAAAGATGAAAACATACTTGTGATGTCACAGTAGCTTACAAGACTGAAATCCACTAGGGACTTGTGACTGAAAATTCCTGTCATGATGTCATGGTTGCTTATGTGACTGGAATCCAGTTGTGGTGTCACAGGAGCTTACTTGACAGCCAATTGTGATTTCACAGGCCAACCAGACTGAAACTAGTGACATCACTGTAGATTACATAGGGGTAGACAAGAATAGAGTGCCGTGTAAAAACACTATATGTGAATATCTTCTTTGATTTCCAACTGCTTTTTCGATGACAGTTGGGTGCTAGCATAAGCCACCGCATTCATGGCTCTCCAGAAAGCATCTGACTGTGCAGTGCACCAGCCCACATGGGATGCATGATGGTCCAGAGAGGATGGGAGTTGTGGTGGTGGTGGCAGTAAGGGTGGTCATAGTCACCATGGTGGCTCTGCTGCAGCATTCTTCGAGGCCTTGCTTGCAGTGCTTGGAGGGATGCTTTCCTTCCCTGGATTTCGAGATCTCTTGCCAGGTGGTGGGGTGCCCATGATATTGGGTAAACAGTTAGTGGAATGCAATGCAGGAGAGCAGGTAGTGTAATTGGATGTGGAGACCAAAAACCAGGCAGGCTTGATTATAATAAAATACAGTCTCTCTTTTACTGATGGGTGTAACAGGGCAAATACAAGTAATAGGCACAGCTTTCAAGCATTTCACAGAGTAGGCTTTGCAAAAGACTGTGTATGATGGTCCTCCCTGAGTCTCTCTATGAATCTATGCAATCTTCCCAAATGAGCAAAGGCATGCATTTATTCCCAATATTTCTCTGTAATGCCCAACTCGATGGACAGTCCGTCTCAGTAGTATGGAGGATGCCAGAAGCTCAGAGGTTGGTTCTTAGCAAAGTTGCTTTTTTGTCAGCTTTCACCTCACAGGAATAGTGTTTTCCTGGAGAGGATTATTTTTTTCCTACATTGTAACAGCACACACACAAGACAAGCCTCCTTACTAGGAGACTCACTAAATAGGGGAAATGGCACCAGCCCACTACTTGGCAACTGTAACATAGAACTGCCATTTAACTATTTTCTTCCCATATGCATAGCCTTTTGGAATGCATAGTGCATAGCATCACAGTAAACATCGTATCAACTTTAACAGTGAACCATTGCATTATAGTATTAATGCTTTAGCAGTGAACCATATCATTAACCCTTTAGCAGTGAACCTGTGGGTCACTGCAACTGCTGCACCAATCCACCAGTAATTATGATACATTCATAGGAAGGAGTATATCCCCTTGCATGTGATCTGGTAGAGATAAGGAATATTATTTCTGCCCTGTTTGCTTGTAGGGTCCCTGTGCAACTGTATAATTGCATATGTAGCCCCTGAACTTCAACCTAGCTGACCTATAGGAAGAAACTGCACAAATCTGCAAATTTGCCTTATACTAATTATTTTACATTATGTTACCCCTACCATTAGATGCCCTGCATAATCTGAGAACTGGGGTTGTCCTGTGAAAGTCATAACTAGTTACTAGAGGATTTATTTACAAAAACTTAAATTACTTTGCAGAAATTTCTTTTTTTGAGAATGCAACATTATGAGGCTTTTAGGTATTAACAGAATAAAAAAATGAGATTATGAAATTATACACAGTGTTATAAGGCATAGATTTGAGGTCTGCTGAAGTGGAAAATCTTGATCATAAGCAATATTTTCTATGTAGATTATTTCAACAAACTAGAATTATTGAACAAAATTACTCAGTATGTTACAACTCTTGTAATAGAAGTAATGTAATGTTAGATGGTCCATGTTTTCCATTTAAGCATTACAAAGTATGAATTTTTATTTATTTAAATAAAGTTTGAAAGTTTCAGTTTAGTCAAGAAAATACTTTACATATTAATAGACGAGAGAATATGGGAACTGGGGAAATAAAAATAATAAAAGTAATTTAAATGTGATACCAGTGGAAATTATTTGAACTACTCAAGAATCTAATGCTTATTTGTCTGGAAAATTACATAGTAATGAAGATAATACTTTGATTCATATAAAGGAATTATTTGGATTTTTATTGTGGATAACAGTTATAATAGTTTTTACTTTCTGTGAAGATAATTTAATTTTAAAATGACCATATTTCGAATAGGATTGTATAATAAAATGAACACATTTACAATTAATATTCTTCTAAGTCCAAGTTCTGAGTGCAAGCAAATAAAATACCTGAATTAAAAAAAAAACACCTCCCAAGAAATCCTATTATAACAAACTGAAAAAATAAAATAAAAATTGAATGTTTGCTAGGTAATAAGTGCTTGCTGATAGGCTTTGCTAACATGTTTAGTACTACTACCACTAATGATAACCTATCCTCCAGACAGTTCATATATATCAGTGCAGATACTGAGATCCTCCCACCACCATGGGCTGTTTTTTTGAGGAACCATTGGTGCTGGAACCTAAACAGTGGATTGGTTGGATACTGCAGCTCACCTTCCATTCTATGATATGTTTTTTTTTTTGTTTTTTTTTTCAATGGATGAGCCAATAGCATCTCCCACAGAGCTATTCTGGAAGAAAAATACAAATCTCTGTTTACTATGACCTTTTTTATTGTTATTTTTTATTTTTTGCTTGCTCAATAACGACACATGATTCTCTGTTCTAACTTTATCTAAGGCGCCCTAACCTTTTCCCGCCCAGCAGAAGATAATGTCAATCGCACACATTTAACCCCTTAGATGCCATGGTCAAAGATGCAGACGCTTCCGGGTATGCACCAGGTCCCCCTAGCAGGGGCAGCCGTATAGTGCAGGGGTGGCCAACCTGTGGCTCTTGAGCCACATGCAGCTCTTTGCTTTTTCAAGTGCAGCTCTAGCTGTAGAGTCGGGAAGCAGTCAGGCCGGCTCACTCTCCACCCCATGCTCAGATCTCTTTTCCTGATCGGGCCCTGTTACTACTTTGAAGCTACAGCTCACTCTCCACTACGTCCTGATGCACACAGTGTGAGAACGTAGTACATGGAGACACGCACTATGACCTGACGTTGTGCTCATCAGGTCACAGTGGAGAGAGTGTCAGACCTGCAGAGTAGGAGGTGCCCGAGCAGGAGCCCAGTGGCTGATCAGGAGAGGGAAGAGATTTTTTTAAATTATAGAACGGAGCATGGGGGCTGATCTGAGCATGGGAGGTTCTGATCTGAGCATGGGAGGGGGGTCCTGATCTGGGCAATTGGGGTATGATCTGAGCATGGGGGTCCCATTTGAGCATGAGTGGGAAGATCTGAGCATGGGGGGCAGATCTAAGCATGGGGGTCTTGTTTGAGCATGGGTTGGTCAGGTCTGAGCAATGGGGGGGTGGAGATATGAGCACTAAGGGTCTGACACTGGGAGTCTTTTTTGGGTTGTCTGATCCGAGATTTGGGGGTCTGATGAGGTTTGGGGATCTTATTGTAGATCAGATGAGGATTGGGGATATTAATTATTTTTAGCAGACCTCAGATCGGATGAAAAATATTTTTTTATCTTATTTTTCTTTGTTAAAACCTAGGTGCATCTTGTAGGGCGAAAAATACAGTGAATCGTGCGTGTGTAAATGTATAGCTTGTGGCTCCTGGTAGTCATACTTTTTTTTTTTTTGGCTCTTTGTGTACTTAAGGTTGGTCACCCCTGGTATAGTGTGTGTGGCACTCTCGGTCCTCCTGAATGATCCAAGGCTGCCAGTGGCAGGGCTCCATAGAAACATAGTCTAAGTCTCATAGACTCCAATGCTAATTTGTTGGGGTCTATGAGAGAAGCAATCTGATGAGTGCTTGTTCAAGTTCCCTAGGGGAACTATAAAAAAAGTGTAAAAATAAATAAATGTTTTTAAAATTATTAAAAAGTATAAAAATTCTAATCACCCTCCTTTTCTCCAAAATCAAAACAGATAAACAATATAAAAAACATCATGGGCATTGCCACGTGCAAAAATGCCCGTACTATTAAAACATAAAAATATTTATCCCATATGGCAAACGGCGAAACAGAAAAAAGTCAAAATGGCCAATTTGCTGTTTGCTGCTATTGATCACTTCATCTCCCACAAAAAATGTAATAAAAGTGATCAAAAAGTCGAACAAGTCACACAATGATATGAATGAAAAGTATAGATCATCATGTAAAAAATGAGCCTGCAAACGGCTGTGTAGACATAATTGAAAATAAGTTGAAGGGGTCAGAATATCATGATGAAAAGAAAAAACTATACCAATGTGGTATCACTCTAATCATACTGACCCAGAGAATTAAAGTACAGTAACAGGTAAGTTTTACTGCATAGGGAAGGCCATAAAAACAAAACTTATAAAACTGTGGTGGAATTGTGTTTTTTATTTTCTAATTCTACCCCATTTGGATTTTTTTTTTCCAGCTCATTTCATATCTCAACAATGTGCTAGTAGCTGTGTGTTTGTGATTTTGACCTGCATATCCAGGAAATCAATAGTCCCCGCCTAAAGTGACTTGTGAGTTTCATATTGATATTGTTCTGGTTAAGATAATCAATCGTCATATTCTTCTGGTGACCCTTACCATGCTAGAAAAGCATCATCAATGTACCTTAACCCCTTCCTGATAGACAACGTATACATATGGTGCATGTTTGGGCTTTAAACTTGGTGCTTGTTCCACACCTGGTGAAAAGTACCTACAAAGCAGATACGAAGAGCTAATTTCTATGATTGCTGATGATACTGATCATAGACATATAACCCCTCAACCTGTCAATTGTGACTACAACATCTGAGCAGCTTTTCCACAGGAGTGCTGTGCTCTAAGGCCCCAACGCCTCCCCTATATGAGATCAGGGAAGCTGTTCATTTGCTATGGTAGTCTCAAGCTTTAGAAATGCTCCATAGGTACATAGAAAATCTCCCATAGACTGCAATAGTAATTAATTGTAGTCTATGGCAGAAGCAATCTAATGATCGCATATTGAGGTCCCCTAAGTCGACTTAATAATGAGGGGGGGGGGGAATAGAAAAAAGTTTTAAAAAAATATATAAATCACACCTTTCCCAATAATAAAATAAAAATAAACATAATTTGCACCACTGCTTCACAAAATGCCTGTATTATTAAAATACTTGAGCTTATCCACGTGTGAATCCACATGCAAATCTATGGCAGAAATATTGCTAGGATAGGTGAGCATGAAGTGAACATAAAAAAAAAAAATGTGTTACTTTTTTCATTTTATATTAACAAACTTGGAATACAAGTTTTTATTATTTTATTTTTATTGATGTGGGTTTATGCCACTATGCACAAGAACTAAGATGCAATCCTGATTCTAATATTGCTTTGCCTCACTGATGTTTGTTTCAGTTGCTTTGGAGCCTTGCCATGCTAAAGTTAGAATATAGCTGACATTGACATCTTTACTAGTAGATGATTGATTCCATTGGTCACTTCATAAATTTCCCACTAGTCCTGGATAGGTTCATTTATTACATTCAAGAAATAAATATTCACTTTGATGCTTTCTTATTCTAAAACTTAAAGCACTTTAACTCTTCCTAAATACTTCAAAGAATACTCACATTTCAACTAATTCTAAGGGAATAATTTGCTATACTTTCAATATTTTTATAGTAACACAGAATCCTTTTTCCAGTAAGATATTACACTTATTTTTCTTAAATAGTAAAACATTTCTATTCTAATGTTCTACTAGGGGAGATAAAATACCTTCCATTACAATAATTACACATATACAGAAATGGAAGCCTGCCAGAGCTATTACATACAGTATGTAAAGATCTGTTTCAAAGAGCTAGAAATAAAGCAGAACATTTTTCTACATTTTGCATTGGGTATTAAAGAGTTGGCATAATTGTTATTAATAATTTTATACATGGGTTTTCTGTCTGAATAGTAATCAAGTAAAAATACATAAACTCTACTTCAATTACTACATTTCAATATGTATGTATAATGTATTAACTTGTCACATGTTGAAGCTAATATTCCACACTATTTGGCTGCTATGAAAGGCCAAAACATGATGCAGTATCTACAGGGCACATTTTTTAAAATTTCCCTGCACAAGTGCATTGACATAATTCTGGTAAATATACTGGGAGCAGCAATCGGGCAAGATTGGTGCATTGGAGGCAATTATACTATATTAAAAGAAAAAAATGGAGATGTTCATAAGTTAGGACGGCAATATACCATGTCAGTGGTGACATCCTATCATTGGTATCAACCATACACCCTGAGTCCAATTGAAAGAGTACTTTTATGCTTATTTATCTTAAACAGCTACAGTAATTCTAGTATTCTGCTAGCTCTGTTACTCTGTACTATCCCCCAGGGGCCATAATCACTAGAGTATTACTTTTGCTATGCCCTGACCTCTCTTGCGGTACCTGCACTTATACTGTACATGATCATTACATTCCTACCCCTACCCACTATGGATCAGTTTGGGTTGTATGTTTGGTTTCCACTGTACTTACATGTCTCTGTATTATTTTATCACCTCCTGTGCAAGGCTTCTTTGTTGTTACAGTCTTCAGTAGCGAATCTAAGTAATCGAAGTGGACTTCGATCTGAATTTCAGGGAATATTTCCTTGCCCTTCATAGTAGTGAATTAATTTTCCCTGAAATGACAGTAAAAAAATATATAAAAAATCATACTTACCTCATCCATTTGAGTGCGAGGAGGCTGCTGCGGCCATCTTGCTTGAAGATCCTGCACAAAAGTTTGTGCGCGGTGATGTATGACATCACCACGCCAGCCAACGTGATGTCATCATGGGCTGCACGAGATTTTGCACTGAATCTTCAGGCAAGATGGCCGCGGAAAAGCAGCATAGTCAAATTTTGAAGAACTTCATCTTTAGTCTTTGGGATTATTGGATGACTATTCTTTTGTTTTGAAACCAGGTGCTCTAATTTTTATTTATTTTTAATTTCTTTATATAGTAGGAAATCATAAAATATTTTAATATGTATGTATTGAAAATTCTACATACATACCCCTATATGCAGTAGAATTGTATAGCCCATGTATCAGTCCTGTGTAATTCATTTATGGCCCAACTGAAACATGGCTCCAGTTATGCGACACTCTTTACATCATATAATCCCTGACATCCAGTAAGAAACAGTGTTATATAAAATACATTTGCTGGGTCCACATACAGTATACATCCATGTGATAAGTAAATAGGATCTGAGTTGGAATCATGATTTTATTGTGTAAATACAGTACATAATACAGTCATCTATCTAAATACATCACTATGTGTTCACATGGTGCCCTGACTCTGGGTGATGTTGCAAAATGGCTGCCTGTCTATAGGTGATGTTTTCATGTTATTAAAGGGTTTCTATCACCTTGTTTTGACATAATTAGCTATCAGACACTAGCGATCCTCTAGTGTCTGCTCTACCAAACAATGCTATTATAATACCTTTGTGTGCAGCTGTTTGCCTAAAAAACAAACTTTTATTGATATGCTAATAAGCCTCTAGGTGCTATGGGGGAGTCTTTTCAGCACCTAGAGGCTCGGTCTACTCACACAAAATGCCGCCCAGCGTGTCCCTCCAGCCCGCCCATCTCCTCTGGAATGCGATTCTCCCTCTGAGCCAGTGGACGAATTCTCGCGCCTGCGCCGATTGCGTCAGAGTGCTATGAGGAACAGATGACGCAGGCGCAGTGGAGATGCCGGTGTAGGGAGTGTTCAGACAGTCACTGCGCCCGAATACAGACGCGCATGGCACAGGCGCGAGAATTCGTCCGCTGGCTCAGAGGGAGGATCGCATTCCAGAGGAGATGGGCGGGCTGAAGGGACGCGCTGGGCGGCATTTTGTGTGAGTAGAGCCTCTAGGTGCTGAGAAGAGGCCCCCATAGCACCTAGAGGCTCATTAGCATATCAATAAAAGTTTTTTTTTTAGGCTGCACACAAAGGTATTATAATAGCATTGTTTGGTAGAGCAGACACTAGAGGATCGCTAGTGTCTGACAGCTAATTATGTCAAAACGAGGTGATAGAAACCCTTTAATAACACACACAGATCTGCTTCTACAAAGAGATCATAAACATGCTGCCACAGGTGGAAATACTGTATACACTGTGTATATTGTGCTCCTTAGCACACTACTGTTCACATGCTAGATACCTGGGCAGTTAAATTAAGGCCAGGTCACATGATACTTGTGAGAGTCACATGACAACTCACATGACTTACACCATGTTTAGCCCTATTCAGTTGTCCTATGGATGCATTTTACAGGACTAAAATTGACTAGCTACTGAATGGATATAATAAGTCTGCTAGAATTTTTTTTAAATAGAAATATATTAGAAAATTGTTCAACATCCAATTCTCTACATAAATAAATGTAATCATGAACCCCTTCATGACTGGTACTGTACATGTAAGGCGCTGCTTGATGTAATGTAAGCCTCTGCTCCGTACAGGTATGGTGGGCTGATCGGGCGGGTGCAGGAAAACACATCAGTGAAAACACAAATGCCAGCGCTTTAACCGTCTGTATGCCATGGTCCATGGTACCAATCAAATTGTCATCTTATTCCCAAAAATAATTAGACCCTACATAAGACAATCGCTCAAAAAATAAATAAAAATATGGCTCTCAGAAAATGACAACAGAAAAACAAGATATTTTTCATTAAAAAAATGCTTTAACTATGTAAAACTTAACAAAAATTAAAAATATACATATTAGGTATCATCACGTCCGTAACAACCTGCTCTGTGAACATATCACATGATATACCTACCCCCTCATGTGAATGCTGTAAAAAAATAAAAACTGTCCAAAACAGCGATTCTTGGTCATCTTGCCTCACAAAAAGTGTGATACCAAGCAATCAAAAAATCATATGTACCCTAAAATGTTACCAATGATAATCTCCTGAAAAATAACAAAAATATGGCTCTCAGAAAATGGCGACACAAAAACAAGATTTTGAAGGACATTTACTAAGCTAAAATTGGGCTTTTTTCAGGCGCAGATGGTGGTCCAGCGGTTAGTTGCGCCGCTATCTGCAACTTTCGAGCCAGTTCTAAAATTTTGGGCATGGTGTGGGGGGTGAAGTGGACGGGCCAGCGTAGAAAATGATCTAAATGTAAGACAGCAAGGAAGCTGGCTTACATTTAGAACTGTCTCTGGATGTGCTGAAGTTATGGAGAGAATCCAGCAGCTCCATCGCTAGCTGTGGGACTTCATTTAGTAAAAAATAAAAAATAAAAATATGCCTCTTTATTCTTTTCAAAAATTCTGTATATTCTTTACTGTGTAAAAAAGAAATAAAAAAATAGACATATTAGGTATTGCCGTATTCATAAAAACCAGCTCTATGAAAATGTCACATGATCTACCCTGTCAGGTGAACGCTGTAACAATAAATAAAAATAGTGCCAGGACAGTTTTTTTTGTCACATTACCTTACAAAATGCGTATATAATATCGAGTTACCAAAATGGTACCAATGAAAACATCACCTCATCCCACAAACATTGAGCCCCAACATAAGACAAGTGCCCAGAAAATAAAAACCAATGGCACCCATAAACCAATCCATCAAAATCTGCTCTGCAAAAGCCATATGGGATGCTTTTTCTCCTGTTAAGGCCTCTTTCACACTACCGTTTTTTTTTTTCCGTTTTGCGGTCCGTTTTTTGCGTTCCGTATACGGTCCGTATACGGAACCATTCATTTCAATGGTTCCGCAAAAAAACGGAATGTGTTCCGTATGCATTCCGTTTCCGTATTTCCGTTTTCCCGTTCCGTTGAAAAGATAGAACATGTCCTATATTTGGCCGCAAATCACGGTCCGTGGCTCCATTCAAGTCAATGGGTCTGCAAAAAAAACGGAACACATACGGAAATGCATCCGTATGTCTTCCGTATCCGTTCTTTGCGGAACCATCTATTGAAAATGTTATGCCCAGCCCAATTTTTTATATGAAATTACTGTATACTGTATTTGCCATACAGAAAAACGGAACAGAACAACGGAACAGAAACGGAACCACAACGGAAGCAAAAAACGGAACAACGGATCCGTGAAAAACGGAACGCAAAACACTGAATTCAACATACTGTAGTGTGAAAGAGGCCTAACCCTTGTGAAAATGAAAAATTTGAGGCTAAAGCAGTTTATTGGAAGAAATAAAATTTTCATGGGGTCATTCATGGGTGGTTTCTATTACATAAACCCCTCAAAATCACTTTATAACTAAATTGGTGCTTAAAAAATGGTTTTGGAAATGTTCTTGAAAATTGCTTGCAAAATTCAATGCCTTCTAACTAGTCTTGAGCAGCAGGGGCAATATTCGATTTTGCGATATTTCACGAATATATGGTAGACTATTTGTCATATATTCGTGAATTTGCAAATTCGCTATCTTTGTTCACATTTTTTTTTCATTACTAAAATCGCAATGCAAAAATCACTTAATATGCATGCACAAAAAGGGGCGTGGCCTAGCAAATGTTTTCGAACTACCCGAAGTTTGAGGTGATTGGAAAGGATGGTCAGAAGCAATTTTCGAGACAGTGAGGAAGAACTCCTGATTAGGGTTGAGCGAGCCCGAACTGTAAAGTTTGGGTTCGTACCAAACTTCTGTATTTTTAGACCCCGGACCCGAATGTGAACATTTCAGTAAAAGTTCGGGTTCGGTGTTCGGCCCTTTCTTGGCGCTTTTTGAAAGGCTGCAGAGCAGCCACTCAACAAGCGTTTAACTGTGTGACCTTAGTAAACCATCACAGCCATGCCTACTAATAGCATGGCTTTGATTGGCCAGTGCAGCATGTGACTTAGCACTGCACGTCACTCTGCTGTGCTTAGTGTAGGGAGAGGATGCTGCTGCTGTGAGGGAGAGAATAGGACAGAATCTGTTATCAGAACTCCAATTGAACTCAGCGAATCTACATAGATTTAAGTTGTGTGGGTGCAGTGCACAATCTTTTTACCCTGCCCTGAGCCCAGTGACAAAGAAAAATAACTTTTATCCGTCTGTTAGTTAGGTAGGCGGCGTCAGACATTATATGCAAGCTCAGTGCACCAGCACTGCATCTGTGCGTTTTGTGACATTCAAATCCAAGCTTGAAATACTGCAATAATAATTTTCTTTATTTAAAACACCCTATTTTGCCAATATCCTTTGCAGGATTAGTCAGTATGCAATTTAAGCTAGAAATACAGCCACAATTTTTTGGGTTTTAAAAAGCACCCTTTTTTGGCAAAATACACAATTTTGCAGCCCTTGCTGCATCTGCACGTGTGAAAAGAAAGCATTATATATAGCTTTCATATTGTTTAAGTAAAATAACATCCTTTTTTTTGCAAAATACTTAATATTTCAGACCTTGCTGCATCTGTAATTGTTAAAAACTAATTTTAAAAACTTCAATCATTTTCTGGCTTTGAAAAAACACCCATTCTTGGGAATATCCAACATCTGGTGCCTTTGCAGGATTAGTCAGTGTGCAATTTAAGATAAAAATACAGCTATAATTTTCTGGGTTTTTAAAAACACCCTTTTTTGGCAAAATACACAATTCAGCCCTTGCTGCATCTGCACGTGTGAAATTCAAGCGTTATATACTTATAGCACTTTAGATACTGCGGCCTAGTCTGGATCTGTACGTGTGAGATACACACTTTAGATACTGTGGTTCCATTCTGTTATTTGAAAAACAACAATTTTGGGCAAAAAAAGTAAATTACGGCCTAGTCTGGATCTGTACATGTGAGATACACACTTTAGATACTGTAGTTTTATTCTGTTATTTGAAAAACAACAATTTTGGGCAAACAAATTAAATTGCGGCCTAGTCTGGATCTGTACGTTTGAGATACACCCTTTACATACTGTGGTTCTATTCTGCTATTAATAAAACACCCATTTTGGATAAAAAATCTTTAATTGCGGCCTAGTTTGCATCTGTACACGTGAGATACACACTTTAGATACTGTGGTGCTATTCTGTTATTTGAAAAACAGCCATTTTGGGCAAAAATCTTTAATTGCGGACTAGTCTGGATCTGTCACGAGGGTGTCAAGAGCCACGTCTGACTCCGTTATACCCGGGGTCAGGAAGTCGCAGCGGGTGGCTGCGCGCTCTATGTCTAAAGATCACGTTGTTTCTTAGTGATTGTTTTCTGTGTTTGCCTTGCAATCCTTTTTGTCTCACTCAGGGATCCGTAGCTTCTCCTTCTCAGCTGTTTCTTGTCTGCCACTCCCAACCTCCTTATATTCTCCTCTCTCACTTCTCTAGTTGCCAGTTATAGAGCTTCCTGCCTGGACTTCTATACTGACCCACTGGAGCTGTGAATCCTGGTTGTTGTTCCAGAGTGCTACCCTCCGGATCCCTGTTGGGCTTTTTGTTGTCTCCTGTTGTCGCCCACCTGGGATTATATGTTTAGTCTGTATTGTCTGTCCTCCCCTTGGTGTTTTCCTTTAGAGCTAGTGGTGCGGACTAGTGTTCCCACCGCCCTGTTCACTATCTAGGGCTCATCTTAGGGAAAGCCAGGGTTTTAGGCACGTGATCGGCGTACGGGTGAGGAACCCGTCTAGGGACGTCAGGGCAGCCAGGTGCCAGCCGCAAGGTGAGTCAGGGGTCACCACCTTCCCTCTCACTTGGGCAGGGCCTTCCTCTTTCCCTCCCTCTGTGTCACGTATGTGATAGTCACGCCGATCGTGATAGGATCGTACGTGTAAGTAACACACTTTAGATACTGTGGTTCTATTCTGTTATTTGAAAAACAACTATTTTGGGCTAAATAAATAAATTGCGGCCTAGTCTGGATCTGTATGTGTGAGATACACCCTTTACATACTGTTGTTCTATTCTGCTATTAATAAAACACCCATTTAGGGCAAGATCCTAAATTAGAGAAATATGAGGAGAACGTCAAATAAGGGATGTGGCCCGGCCCAGGTTGTGGTACTGCTGGTGGAGCTACTGTTGCAGGGAGAGGACGTGGTTGATCTGTACCAGCTACACGCACAAGTGAAACACCTTCCTCAGGTGCGAGTAGGCGACAGAACCTGCAGCGGTATTTGGTCAGGCCTAATGCGGCTCTACGAATGGTGAGGCCAGAACAAGTACAGGCAATAGTAGATTGGGTTGCTGACAGTGCATCCAGTTCCTACACATTTTCTCCCACCCAGTCTCCTGCTACAAGATCAGAGTTGGCACCTGCAGCCGATGTCCATCAGTCTTTAACCTCACCCACTTACAAATCAGCCAAGCAGTCTGAGCCCCAAGTCATGCATCAGTCTCTTCTGCTTTTTGATGACTCTGTTAGCTGGGTTTCCCAGGTCCATCCACCTAGCCTTGCCTCTGAAGTGGAAGAGATGCCTAATCACTTATGTTTCAAGATTACATGGGAGGACCATCGCAGCATGTCTCGGATGATGACGAAACACAGGTGCCAACTGCTGGGGCTTTCGAAAGTGTGCAGACTGACAAGCAGGGCAGGGGTGAAGACTGGGTGGAAGATGATGTGGAGGACGATGAGATCCTCAATCCCACATGGAATAAAGGTCATGCGAGTGACCTGTGTAGTTCGGAGGAAGAGGCAGTAGTCGCACAGAGCCACCAGCACAGCAGAAAAGGAAGCAGGGTGCAAAAGCGGAGCATCCCTCCCTTAGACAGTACGCCTGCTACTGTCAACCGCAGCAAGGGACTGAGCACACCAAAGCCAGCTCCAAGGAGTTCCCTGGCGTGGCAGTTCTTCAGACAATGTGCTGACGACAAGACACGAGTGGTTTGCACGCTGTGCAATCAGAGCCTGAAGCGAGGCATAAATGTTCTCAACCTGAGCACAACCTGCATGACCAGGCATCTAAGTGCAAAGCACGAGCTGCAGTGGAGTAGACACCTCAAAAACCAAGAAAGGTCTCTGGCTTCTCCTGCTTCCTCTTCTGCTGCAGTCTTGGCCTCTTCATCCACCTCTGGAGGGACAGTGCCACCTGCCACCCCGCAAACAGAGGATCTTCCAGCAACACCACCACCTGGGTCACCAAGCATCTCCACAATGTCCCACGGAAGCGTTCAGCTCTCCATCTCCCAAACACTGGAGCGGAAGAGGAAGTACCTCCCTACTCACCCGCGATCCCTGGCCCTGAATGCCAGCATTTCAAAATTACTGGCCTTTGAAATGCTGTCATTCCGTCTGGTGGAGACGGAGAGTTTTAAAAGCCTTATGGCGGTGGCTGTCCCACAGTACGTCGTGTCCAGCCACCACTACTTTTCCAGGCGTGCCATCCCTTCCCTGCACAGCCAAGTGGGGGACAAAATCAGGTGTGCACTGCGCAAGGCCATCTGTGGCAATGCGCAACTCACTACAGATACATGGACCAGTAAGCACGGTCAGGGCCGTAATATCTCCATAACAGCACACTGGATAAATGCAGTGGCGGCTGGGCCTGAGGCGGATAGCAGTTTGGTGCACGTCCTTCCACCACCGAGGATTGCAGGGCACTTCAGTTTGCCTCCTGTTTCTTCCTCCTCCTACTCCGCTTCCTCATCCTCTACCGCCTCCTCATTCGGTCAGAGTAACACCTTCACCACCAACTTCAGCACAGCCAGGGGTAAACGACAGCAGACAGTTTTAAAACTTATCTGTTTGGGGGACAAACCCCACACCGCGCAGGAGCTGTGGACGGGCCTTGAACAACAGACCAATGAGTGGTTGGTGCCAGTCAGCCTCAAGCCCGGCCTGGTGGTGTGCAATAATGGGCGAAATCTCGTAGCAGCTCTGGGACTAGCTGGTTTGACGCACATCCCTTGCCTGGCGCATGTGCTGAATTAGGTGGTGTAGAGATTCCTTAAAAATTACCCTGATATGTCAGAGCTGCTGTATAAAGTGCGGGCCGTCTGTGTGCGCTTTCGGCGTTCTCACCCTACTGCTGCTCGCCTGTCAGCGCTGCAGCGTAACTTCGGCCCACAAGGTGGAACTCCACCTTGCACATGCTGGCCAGACTTTGCGAGCAGCAGCAGGCGATAGTGGAGTTTCAGCTGCTCGCAAAGTCTGACCATGGCAGACCGTGGCAATATGCAGTCAAGATGGAGGTAGGGAGTCCTTCTGTGTCCCTCGCACAAATGGCCAGAAGCATGCTGAGTTGCTTGCATAATGACAGCTGCATTATCACCATTCAGCAGAGGGGTGACTACTAGCTTTCCACAATGTTAGACCCTCGCGAGCACTCCAAAATGGGGGCCCTTTTTTACACCTGCAGAGAGGGATAAAAAACTCAACTACTAGTGAGACATCCTTTGTAGTCTGTTTTCCGCTGCCTACTTGTGACATCTCCCATCCTGACGAAAGTCTAAGCTCACGCTCCACTGTCATGAATGCTGGAGGGGGGGGGGGGGGCAGGAGCTCCATCAGCTGCAACTTAAGTCTGAAGTCTCTAATGAGCACTTTTCTTCACCCGCCTACTGAAGGAGGAGCCTACTTTTACTGTACCCCGTTATCCCTCTGTCACCCCAGATCCAAGATCCCTTGGACTACTGGGCAGACAAACTTGAATTGTGACCGCAACTGGCCACGTTTGCCCTGGGATAGCTTTTCTGCCTGGCCAGTAGTGTGGCATCAGAGCGTGTGTTTAATGCGGCAGGTGGCATAGTTACCCCAAAGAGAATTCGCCTTTCAACACCAAATATTTAGATACTAACCTTAAAGATGAATTAAGCCTGGATCAACCAGGATTTCCAGATACCGATGCCTGATACAATAGACTAGATCAGGCATGCTCAACCTGCGGCCCTCCAGCTGTTGCAAAACTACAACTCCTAGCATTCTCGGACAGCCTACAGCTATCAACCTACAGCAGGGCATTGTGGGAGTTGTAGTTTTACAACAGCTGGAAGGCAGCAGGTTGAGCATCCCTGGACTAGATCAATCAGGCAATAATTATCTGACTGTAATGTGCTGCCACACCGGAACATTGTGACAAATGGTCCATTACTTCTGCCCACTTGCTGTTGCTACTATTCTGATGCCACACGTCTGCTGCCTCTACTGCTATCTGCTCCTACTGTAATCAGCCAACATGAGCTGTTACTGCCACTACTGTTGCCCCTTCCCTCATGCTGTTGCCACCCTCACCACTCTGTTACACGGCCACTAGTGTCTCTGTTTGGCCATGTTGACATCACTGGTCCTGTTGTTTTAGCATCCTTAAGGTCTTTATCACATGGTCAGTATTTTGCATCAGGATTAGATCATGATTTGGAAGCCAAAAGCAGGAGTGGGTCCAAAACACAGAAAACATGCAAATGTTTCCATCACATGGTATCTCTGTTTTCGACCCACTCCTGTTTTTGCCTTACCAATACTGGTCAAATATTGATGCAAAAAACTGACCAAATACTGACCGTGTGATAGAGGACATAAAAGTCTTACATGCAGGACAAATCAGTATTTTGCATCAGGATTTGATCATGATTTCTAAGCCAAAAGGACCCACTCCTGTTTTTACCTTACGAAGGCTGATCACAAATTCTGATGCTTTGAACGCAGATTTTTAAATTAAAGGATCAGCTTTTTTTGGCTTGTTCTTCTGACGGATTAAAAGAATGGAAAAATAAACAGTGATTTGAACACAGCTTTACTGCTGACACCCTCCCCACTGTCATGGAGCCACTATTGAATCATGGGCCACTGCGCGGTTAAGTCCACGCAGATAAATTAGAGCTGACGCTAACATACTTCTGCTGTTTGGTCAATTATTTTTTCTGTTTGCGTTCTTTTTATTTTTTTTAAGGGGCTGGATGTGGAATTATTCACTTCAATGAGGCTGCAAAAAGAATGGAAATGACTCCATGTGCATTCCATTTCCGTATGTCCACATAGCTGTTCCACTAAAACATAGAACATATCCTATTATTGCCCACATTATGAACAAGGATAGGACTATTCTATTATGTGCCAACTGTTATATGTGCCGGTATCCGTGTTTTGCGGACCGCGAAACATCCAACGGTCGTGTGCATGAGCCCTTATTGTGAGGCAAATTTGGGAGCCAATCCTACTCTCAGATTAGATATAATGAATACATCTGCACCAGTTCTGTTGTTTTGACCTGCACCTGCTTTGGCCTAACAATAACTGATGAGAATAACTGACCAAATAAGTTGTGTGAACTACGCTGAATAGTGAGGCACAATCATTCTACAACTAACAGAATGGATTCAAATGTGTGTGTTTGCACTGCAAACTTTTTTTTTCCTCCACCACTTTATTGGCGCTGCCTCCACATCCTTATTTTGTTCACTAAAGAGTCATTGGGACACCTGCCGGGGCGTGCGTTTATTTTAATTTTTTTGGTTACCTAAGGATGCTGTGTAATTTTTTTTGTTTAGCTAGGGGTTAGCTAGGAATGTTGCTGGCCTGCACGATTATGAGCACGTCTATATATGTGACCTACCTGTCATTCTGATGCACAGCAAAGCCTCATTCACATGTCAGTGTTTTGGTCAGTGATTTCCATCAGTGATTTTGAGCCAAAACCAGGTGTGGTTCTAAACACAGAACAGGTGCAGATCTTTCCCTTATACCTGATGTCTGTGGAGGCTCCAATCCTGGTTTTGGCTCACAATCACTGACCAAAACACTGACGTGTGAATGAGGCTTAACTTTTTCGCTACCAGAAAGGACCAGCTATACATGTTGCTGGGCTGCACAGTGATGTACACAAAGATACATTTTCCCTAACGCTTAACTGAAGGCTGGGATATAACTCATTTAACCACTTAATGACCGGGCCATTTTGCAACTTTGTGACCAGGCTGATTTTTGCACTATGACATGTGTCACTTTATGTGGTAATAACTTTTGAATGTTTTTACTTATCCAAGCCATTCTTATTTTTCTTGTAACACATTGCACTTCATGTTAGTGGTAAATTTGTGTCGATATTAACAACCTTTATTAATAAAAACATCCTAAATTTACAGAAAATTTAATTAGTCATTTTCAAAATTTGATTTTCTCTGCTTTTAAGGCAAATCATAATACCTCACGAAAAGTAGCTATTACTTTACATTACCCATATGTCTACTTTAGGTTGGCATCGTTTTGAAGATGTCATTTTAATTTTTTAGGACATTAGAAGTCTTAGAATTTTAAAAGCAATTCTTAAAATTTTTAAGAAAATTTCCAAAACCCACTTTTTTAGGGATCAGTTCAGTTATGAAGTCACTTTGTGGGGCTTACATAGTAGAAACCACCCATAGATGACCACATTTTAGAAATTACACCCATTAAGTTATTTAAAACTGATTTTACAAATTTTGTTAACACTTAGGTGTTCCACAAGAATTAAAGAAAATTGGAAATGAAATTTCTAAATTTCACTTTTTTATGAGATTTTTTCCTATAACACAGCAAGGGTTAACAACCAAACTAGACGCAATATTTATTAGGGCGGGTTCACATCGGTAATAATTAATTCCATTATAGGTTCCGTTATAACAGAGTTATAACGGAATATAACAGAATTCTAGGACGGAATGCAAAACAGAAGCCGCTTGTTTCTGTTATACATGATGGAAAAATAGTCCTGTTGACCTGGATTTAACTAAGCAAATAGTTATGGCTATTGGATAATTACTGCATGGGCGATTAACTTACAGCTGACAATAAGTTATTTAACCCCAACTGGTGCAATGAGTTGCTTCTCATTTCTTAAACAACCATGTTGAAAGACACATGTCATGCCTTGCCCTGTGAATTTGAGGAGATCTGTCAGACTGGCTGCACATGTCTGACTTCTTATTTGTTTTGATTTGAGTTTGAGCTGGATCCACCTTCCCTCAGGTGTACTGGGTTTCATTGTTAATGAGGCTATAGTTCTTTCCTGGGAGCTCTTGATTTGTGGTGGATTGTCTGCTCCAGCTCTGCTCAAGATAAGTCTTCTCCTTCATTTCCCTTTGTGTGTGTTTATCTAGGCCTCTAGGGAGACTCTTGCTTCCTCCTGGTTTGAAGAAGCAGATAGCCTCTTCCCTCTTCCCTGCTGCTTATGGTTTGCCCAGGGTCTTTAGGTTTTAGGCACAAGGGCATGTGTATATCCACCCTTAGGGTATGCACATGGGCACAGCGGTTTAGGGAAAGCTTTTGGGGATCGATAGGAGGTGGCCCTTTTCTCTCTAGCTTTTGGGCCTAGTCATTTGTTCTGTTTCTTTTACCATGTTTGGTTATTTCCCCGCTTACCTACCTGTCTTGACAACACATCTCATGGTCATGGAAAAGATGTTAGTCTGTTTGAGAAGGGTCAAATCATTGGCATGCATCAAGCAGAGAAAACATTTAAGGAGATTGCAGAAACTACTAAAATTGGGTTAAGAACTGTCCAACGAATTATTAAAAACTGGATAGTGGGGAACCATTGTATTCGAGGAAGAAATGTGGCGGGAAAAAAATCCAGAATGATCATGATCGGCGATTACTTAAATGCTTGGTGAAATCAAATCAAAGAAAAACAACAGTAGAACTCAAGGTTATGTTTGATTGTGAAAGTAAGAGCATTTCCACACACACATGCACAATGCAAAGGGAACTCAAGGGATTGGGACTGAACAGCTGTGTAGCCGTAAGAAAACTAATTAGTGAGACAAACCAGAAAGAAAGGCTTCAATTTGCTAGGGAGCATAAAGATTGGACTCTGGAGCAATGGAAGAAGGTCATGTGGTCTGATGAGTCAATATTTACCCTGTTCCAGAATGATGGGTGCATCAGGGTAAGAAGAGGCAGATGACGTGATGCACCCATCATGCCTAGTGCCTACTGTACAAGCCTGTGGGGCAGTGCTATGATCTGGGGTTGCTTCAGTTGGTCAGGTCTAGGTTCAGCAATAGTATGTGCTCCTGAACATACTGAATGACTACCTGAACATACTGAATGACCAGGCTATTCCATCAATGGATTTTTTCTTCCCTGATGGCATTGTCATCTTGGAATATGCCCGTGCCAGGATTCATCGGGCTGAAATTGTGAAAGAGTGGTACAGGGAGCATGAGACATCATTTTCACACATGGATTGGCCACTACAGAGTCCAGACCTTAACCCCATTGAGAATCTTTGGGATGTGCTGGAGAAGGCTTTGACCAGCAGTCAGACTCTACCATCATCAATGCAAGATCTTGGTGAAAAATTAATGCAACACTGGATGGAAATAAATCTTGTGACATTGCAGAAGCTTTTCGAAACAATGCCACAGCGAATGGGTGCCTTAATCAAAGCTAAGGCTGTCCGACAAAATATTAGAGTGTGTGACCCTTTTTTTTTGTAACGAAACTCTGTTGTAACAGAACCTATAAAGTAATTCAATAATGCAAATGTGAACCAGCCCTTAACCTGATTCTGTAGTTTACATAAACTACCCATATATGGTTTAAACTGCTGTATGGGCACATAGCAGGGCTCAAAAGGAAAGGAGCACCACATGGTTTTTGGAGGGAAAATTTTGCTGCACTTTAGGCACCATGTGACATTTGAAGCCCCCCTAATGCTTTCTACAGTAGAAACTACCAAGAAGTGACCCCATTTTGAAAACCACAGGATAAAGTGACAGTTTTATTGGTACTATTATGGGATACATATTACTTTCAGCGCTCAATTTTATGCTTTTTGATAGGTAAGGTAAAAAAGAATGGATGTTCTGGCACAGATTTTATTTTCAGTTTTTTTTTACGATGTTCACAGGTTAGATCATGTGCTATTTTTATAGAGCAGATACGGACATGTCAATACCAAATATGTCTATATTTTTTTTCAGTATACAAAATAAAGCATTTAAAATCATGTTTTTATGTTTCCATTTTCTGAAAGCCATATTTTTTGGCAATTGTCTCATGCAGGGGTAATTGTCTGATGTAAGGTTACAAAAAATTGCTTTTCTTAAGTCATTTACCTTAGGGGGTAGATCATCTGATTTTTTTTATAGAGCAGGTCGTTACGGATGCAGCAATACCAAATATGTCAATATTTTTTAACTTATTTTGGTTTTACACAATAAAAGCATTTTTGAAAAAACAAAATCATGTTTTTATGGTACCATTTTCTGAAAGCCATATATTTTGATGGGTGATTGTCTAATGTACGGACTCATTTTTTGTAGGCTGAGGTGATGGTTTGATTGGAACTAATTTGGGGTACATACAACTTTTTGATCACTTTTTATACCATTTTTGGGAACTGAGGTGGGCAAAAGTAGAATTCTAGCATAGTTTTTTTTTGTTCTATGGCATTCGCAGTGCAGGAAAAGTAACGTAATTCTTTAATAGATCAGGTTGTTACGGACACGTGATACCAAACATGTATAGTGTTTTATTTTATTTTTTTCATTTTTAACCTTTTGAAAGTGGATATAGGAAAAAGTTCGATTTCTCTTATTTTTTAACACTTTTTAACACTTTAACACTTTTTGTACCCAGACCCACTTGGTTCTTTAAAATCCAGTGGGTCTGATGGCTCTTCAAAATACTGCAATACACTGTATAGTGTACTGCAGTGTATTGTGACTTTACATTAAGGGCTCGTTCACACGAAAGTTTTTGGATTCCGTATACAGGCTTTTCTTTGCGTTCCGTATACGGTCCATATATGGAACCATTCATTTCAATGGTTCCGCAAAAAAACGGAATGTACTCCGTATTCCGTTTTCGTATTTCTGTTTTTCCGTTCAAAGATAGAACATGTCCTATTATTGCCCGCAAATCACGTTCCGTGGCTCCATTCAAGTCAATGGGTCTTCAAAAAAAAAAAACGGAACACATACGGAATGTACTTCCGTATCCGTTCCATTTTTGCAGAACCATCTATTTAAAATTCTATGCCCAGCCCAATTTTTTCCATGTAATTACTGTATACTGTATATGTTATACAGAAAAATGTAAAAACGGAACGGAACCACTACTGAAAAACAAACAAACTGAAAAAGACATACAGTAGTGTGTACGAGCCCTTTGCCTGATCAGGCTCCTGCCTTTGGCAAGACCTGTCAGGCTTAGATACCATGACTAGCCTGAATGCCTGTGTAAGGTGTCCAGTTGTCAAGGTAACCATCGGAATGGTACCACGGCAGCACAGCGGCCTGATGGAGAAGTAGGGAGCTCCCTCACCGTTAACCCCTTCCATACAGCGGTACCTACGGACTGCAACATGGAAGTGGTTAAAAGGCCGATATTGGTGCCAGCACCAATGTCGGCCGTGGCAGCAGAGTGTCAGCTATATTTTACAACTTACGCTATGCTGCCGCTTGACCATCCTGCATATGAATGTTGGGGGGCACTGGGCCATCCTGAATTGGGGGGGGATCAGTGACATTGGGGACTCCATAACAGTGCAGCCCCTTTCTCCTTAACACTCACTGGCAGGTTGAGGAGATCAAAGCTGCGCTGTACATACACAGAACGTCATAGGTTATAAGCGGTTAATGTACTTTGTAACAAATGAAATCGTAATGAAGCAAACTTTTCAGAAAAATTTGGTAAGGCAACCAAATCAAATTCTTTAAAACTTCACTCATCTATACTGAATGCAAACCATTGTAGGCAAGCCTTTCAGCCAGAGCTCTGCCCATTGGTTAAGTGATCCTCTTCAGAATCATGTTCCCTACCCTGTTACTTTCACTAGTGTACTGACTTTCAAATGTAAAATGTATGGTGCCTTTTGTGCGATTTATTTGAAGCAAATTGCCAAAACTATGGATTTGTTTGAAAGAAGAATTTTTGTGAAATTCGTGATGAATCTCTACCAGCAATGATAAAGAACAAGGACCTAGCTCTTTTCTTTTTTAACATGCAAATGTTTCATTGTCATTTGTTTTTTCTAAGATCACACTACACTAATTTCTAGCTTAAGGTAAATTGTAATCAAACTACTAGATCTGTACACATTTAAAAAACTCAAATGTAAGAGTATATTATTATTATTACCCATTATTATTACTCTGCAATAGCTGGTGTTCACACATAACTGAAAGGCCTTCTAAACATGTAATGTAGCTCTGACTTTCTCTAACGTATTCAATCCAAATGATGTGAATAAATCCCCAGTATAAACAATCTGTGGGTTATATGCTGTAGCTGACAGTTTATGCTTTTTAATCAGTAATGAATGAGCTTATGTTGTCTGACAAAAGCATAATGCTGACTATGCAGCCTCATAATGGAGATTCATTTTCTTACTTTCCACAATACCAGGAGAGATATATTATAGTTACAGCCTAATGTATGCATTGAATAAACCAAGATGAGCAAACGTATTACACGATCCGGTATTCTACAATTTTAGAAATGCTGGGTATCTGCATAATTTAGCCTGACAAATGTATTTGAGGTTTGAGTGATAGTGAGTTGCACTCTAAATATTTTAAAAAAGGAAAGTTTAAAATGTCTTAATGTTTTCAGAAAAGTATTATGTAAGAAATAAAAATTTGAAAGTAATTTCTGTGAACTGAATAATCTACATATGGCTAATATATAAAATCCACAGAATTTCACAGCCCAAATTAATTTAAACTCCAATTTAAATGTATTAACTCCAAACTGACTTAGATGGCAACAGACAACTCGTAAAAATTTAAGGTTAAGTATTCACATTATACTGCAATTTAAAGGATTTCTGTCACCAGAATTAACCCTATTAAACTAGCTGACATTAGTGATGTGGTAATGTCAGCTGAACCTAACTAGTCTATTCCTTCTTTTATCTATGCCCCTGTTTCTACAGAAATATAACTTTTATAATATGCTAATTAGCCCAAAGTGGCTGGCATTGGTTGAGGAACCCCCTGAACTATAGGGACATTACCTTTAGCGAGGACCACCATATCCTCACACACCAACGAGCAGAGGAACATCTATCCCTCTGCAGCATGGACACTCCTGCACCATGGATGTCATTTTCTAGGCTCTCATTTTAACCATTAGAGCCTGACTTTTTTTGGTAACCATATGACTGCAGTGTTTTCTTCTTTCTACCTGCGGGTACATATGGTGCATATTGTTTTTTCCTACATGTACTTATTTCCCCTGAGGAGTCGACACGACAGAAACGTGCCACGTCGGGAGGTCTGTAGAATCTGCATATTTTATAGCACTAGTGATCAGGTCCATAACTAGGGACAGGTATTCTGACGGGGTCGCCCTTTCTAGGGCGAGTGCTCTGTATATACAGGCAGTATGGGAGCAGCCCCCTTCCCCCAAGTATAGGATGAGATAGGGCACAGCATCATCTTCCCTTGACTGCACGCCTACACAAGACTCCGTCTTACCCAGGCATCACGTTTGCCAATCTGATCCTAGTCACCTGGTTGGTCAGGTAAGACTGCTTGCGTCCACACAGGCGCAACAGTTTCTTTACTTACCTTCGCTTTACCAGCATTGGGGTATCTATCACAGAGCCCCTCGTTTGTTTGTATGTCTGTAATGTTGATGCATCCTCTGGTGTATTTTATTTTATTGCATATCTTATAAAAGTTATATTTTAATAAGGATATTTCCCCACATCTTCTCCAGTGGGCCCCTGGCAATTCTGAATCTTGAAATATCGGTGAGACTTCTGTAACTATTAGTCCCACTTAGTTACAAATAATAATGCCAAAGAATATATGATTAATTTTGCCTTACAATACCTAAATAATAAAATACCACTAGCAGAATATTCACACAATACAGTTTTACAGTACCCAGACAATACCACTATACAGCACTTTAATATCACCATACAATACCCTAATAATATGATCATATGGTGCTAAATAAACCACAATAAAGTGCTCAAATAACAGTGCTCAAACAGCACTTTTATCTTTCACCATGACATACCGTATTTGTCCCCCTATAAAATGCACATGCTCATAAGATGATTTTAGGAGGAGAAAAAGAAAACATATTTTTCATTAGACCTCAAATCACACCTCCAATCTGTCACAAGGGTGTCAAGAACCACAGCCTGACTCCGTTATACCCGGGGTCAGGAAGTCGCAGCGGTTGGCTGCGCGCTCTATGTAAGAAGATAGGGGTGTTTCTTTATGGTAGCTTTCTGGGTTTGCTTTGCAACCCTTTTTGGCTCACTCAAGGATCCGTAGCTCCTTCTCCTCAGCTGTTCCTTGTCCAGCACTCCCAACCTCCTTATATTCCCCTCTCCCACTTCTCTGGTTGCCAGATATAGAGCTTCCTGCCTGGACTTCTATACTGACCCACTGGAGCTGTGTTGCTGCATTCCCTGGTTGTTGTTCCAGAACGTTACCCTCCGGATCCCTGTTGGGCCTTTGTGGTCTGCTGTTGTGGCCCACCTGGGATTATATGTTTGTCTGTATTGTCTGTCCTCTCCTTGGTGTTTTCCTTTTAGTGTCAGTGGTGCGGACTAGTGATCCCACCGCCCCGTTCACTACCTAGGGCTCATCTTAGGGAAAGCCAGGGTTTAGGCACATGATCGGGGTACGGGTGAGGAACCCCTCTAGGGACGTTAGGACAGTCAGGTGCCAGCCGCAAGGTGAGTCAGGGGTCACCACCTTTCCCTCTCCCTTGGGCAGGACCTTCCCTTTTCCCTCCCTTTGCGTGATGCCGGTCATTACACAATCAGACCCCCAATGTTAATCAGGACTCAGCTCATAACCCCAATCAGACCTTAGCTCAGACCCCAGTGTTACTAATACCCCAATAACACCTCTGATCAGACCCCCAATCAGACTTCAGCTCAGACCCCAATGTGAATGAACCCCAGACCTCAGTACAGACCCCCTCGCTCAGAGCAATTAAAATTAAAAAAAATCCACTTACCTCTCCTGCTCTGGACGCCACTGCCTCTGCTTTCTAGGATCCAGCTCTCTTCTTACTGCATGCTCTGCTGTGACCCAACACGCACATTGTGAGGTCACAGAGCGCTGACATCCTAACGCTGTGCGCTGTCACAGCATAGCAGATGACAGAGGACCTGGATGTGGTGAGTACAGAGCCTAGGAAGCACTGCATTTACCGCCTCCCACTCCTCCGGTAACAATCAATGCTTCCATAATGACATTTTATCCACATTTTGAGTAAAGCAAAGTATCCAAAGTGGAATTCGATCCGAAGTTTAGGAAAAATTTGATTCGCAACAAATTTGGTTTTCCTCGCTATTCATGGTAACAAATAATTTTTTTTCTAAAATAGTGGCTACACAGGTTGCAAAGTGAAAGTAAGAAGCCCGGAAATGCGAGCTCATCCATAATGATATGCAGACAGCCAATCCACAGCTAGCTAGGCCATGTCACAGCCCTTTAAAAGCCTCATCCCATGTGGTCTCCGCCATTTAACTGTGAGCTGAGCATAGGGAGAGGTGTGACAAGTGCTAGGGCCATTTTTAAAGAAAGCCTTTAATTGTAAAATATTGGGTAGGGAGAGTAAAGGGACAGTGAAGGGAGATCATAGGGAGAGTTTTCATACACTGTAGGGAGAGCATATGGAGACAACAGAGATAGGCCAGAGATAGTGCAGGGACTATAATCTGAAGCTGAAGGGATCCATAGGAGACAGCACAGTTTGCATCTGTAGGACACAGAGCTATGTAATTGAACGGTGTCCACCTTGTTTAATAGATAAGAAATTTCATTAGGCCTTGATTCTCAAATTGGGGTGAATAACCTGTCTTGTTCTACTGTTCTTGAGGTGTCTACCTTGTTTACTAGATAAACAATACTATTATGTCTTGATTTTCAAATTGGGGTGAATAAACTGTCTTGTTCTACTGTTATTGGGGTGTCCACCTTTTTAATAGATGAACAATTCCATTATGCCTTAATTCTGAAATTGAGGTGTGTCACGATGCAGTTCACTGTGACAGTTTTGGCCGTGTAGGCTGGCTGCATGCTCTCTTGCATACTGGCTGCAGGCCAAAACCTGTGCATGCTGGTTGTTTGGGACTACGTGCTCGCTGCGGTGGTGTGTGTGAACTGTGGCCTGTGTTTGTGGTTCTGATATGCCTGTTCTGATGGGGTTAACATCCCCTGATCTATTTCTGGGTGTGGATTATCAGGTGCCCTCTTATGCAGCTATATCCATCTGTGAGCTGTGGGGCTTGTGGTCAATCTATCTTATGTCTTGCTGGGTGTAGCCCCTTGCTGCTGACCCATGTTTTTTTGCCATCTGCCCTTGTTTGTGGTGTCACCTAGTAAAGGTAGGTAGGCGGGGAGAGTCAGGAGCTCATAAATATTCACGACTCATGATCATCAGCTGGAGCTTTTCAATACAAGATGTTGGCAGATTGACTGGGTCAATTAAAGAAAGTGACCCAGCATTTTGCTAAGAGAATCAGTCACTTATTTATGTTGCCCTTAGTTAGGACACCATAAAACTGGTGACAGGTTCCCTTTAAGTGTAGACCATTCTACTTACCGATGAAATTCACGTGTATCTCACCATAGTCTATATTCTTCCTCAAGCTAATATTAAGCTGCCACTGTCCAAATTGCATGACATTACAAACAGTCTGCAAAATATCTATACAGATGGAGTGTTCATCTTCGCGGGTGATTTTAACCAAGCCAATCTCAAAACTGTGCTCCCCAAATTTTACCAGTTTGTTAAATTCCCAACTAGGGGGAGAAATACATTAGACTGTGTTTATTGCAACATAGCAAATGCTTATACAGCATCACCTGCCCCCAATCTTGGCAGGTCGGATCACATTTCTTTGTTTTTGGCTCCAGCATACAAACCTCTTATCACCAGGATTAAGCCTACTTTGCATACAATCAGAGTTTGGCCTGAAGAAGCCACAATGAGACTACAGGATTGTTTTGAGGACACAGATTGGGATTTTTTTTAAACAGGCAGCTACAAAGGAAAATCACACAGACTTAAACATATATGCCTTCTCTGTCCTATCCTATATTAAATTTTGCATGGACAATGTCACTGATACCAAAATCATCTGGACCTTCCCAAATAAGCAAACATGGATAAACAGAAATGTCCAAAACCTTTTGAAGGCACGTGACATTGCTTTCCGTAAGGGAGACCCAGAGGAGTACAAAACAGCCAGGTCCAATCTGAAGAGGGGCATTAAGGAGGCAAAGCACTGCTACAAAACAAAAATAGAACATCATTTTACAAGCTCTGATTCCCGACGCATGTGGCAGGGTATCAAGTCCATTACGAATTATAAGAGCAACACCTGTTCTATCAACACTGGAAATTCTTTTTCTCTTGATGATCTAAATCCTTTTTAGATCCAGCTGAAAACAGTGTTTACCAGTATATTTAACAGCTCACTAGAGCAGGCCATTGTCCCCACCTGCATGAAGTCCTCCACAATTGTCCCAATTCCAAAACAGGCAGCGGTGAAGGCCTTAAGTGATTATCGCCCGGTGGCTCTCATTCCTATTGTTATGAAGTGCTTTGAACAACTTGTCCTCAGGTACATGAAGAGCAATGTCTGCACCTCCATGGACCAACTCCAGTTTGCTTACAGAGCACATAGGTCAACTGAGGATGCTGTTTCACTTGCCCTTCATGCCGTACTGTCACACCTGGAGCAGAGAGATAGCTATGTGCAGATGCTGTTCATTGATTACAGCTCCGCCTTTAACACCATCCCTCCCAACAAATTGGCAATGAAACTGAACAACTTGGGTCTCAGCTCACACCCGTGCAACTGGATACTGGATTTTCTAACAAAAAGACCACAAATCCTTAACACTAAACACTGGCGTACCACAAGGCTTTGTGTTGAATCCTCTCCTTTACTCCTTCACAAATGACTGCAAACCTATTCACAATACCAATACCATTATAAAATTTGCTGATGACACGACCGTGATAGGCCTAATCTACAACAATGATGAAACAGCCTAGAGGAAAGAGGTTGAGAACCTAGAGAGATGGAGTAAGAACAACAACCTCATACTCAATACCAAGAAAAGAAAGGAGCCAATTCTGGATTTTAGGAAGAAGAAATTAAAAGGACACCATTCCATTAGCATTAATGGTGGAAACGTGGAGATAAACATCTATTGATTACGAAATGCACAGTGTACGGGTTACTAGTATCCAACAAATACTATATTGAAGGACTTTACTGACGGCACTTTTAATCCCCCTCTCTTTGGATATATCGAGGGTTAACTTAGGACTGTGCTGGCTAGAAATTATCTTATTCTCCACAGGTGGATCCACAAACACTATGTATGCTACAAAGTAACAGAGTCTATTTATTTTCTCTCAAGTGGATATATCACTATTGCGGAAGCTATAGACTATATCATCTCTAACCGCTATTACCGCCACTGTCACTAATGAACTTTGTTCTTTATATTGCTGCTATTTTTACAATTTAGAGTACTGTTGTTGAAATGTCCTAAATTAATCTAGACTGTGGTCTATACCCTATTGTAATTTTATTCAACATAATTTTATTCAATTTTGTTTTATCAGAATATTTACCAATTAAAGCATTTGTCCTCATATCCTAGGTGTGCCCAGTCTTTTTATCTATGAAACGTGGAGATAGTTCAAAGTTTCAGATTCTTGTGAGTTTATATTAGTCAGGACCTGTCATGTATACAAAACACAACAGAAATTACCAAAAAAGGCCTTCAGAGGCTTCATTTTCTGAGGAGTCTGAGGAAAGCACAACTCCCAAAACAGCTGCTTGTCAATTTTTACAGGTGCACCATAGAATCTGTTATCACATACTGCATTACAGTGTGGTACTCCGGCTGCTCTTTTGAGGACAAGAAGACCCTCAAGCGCATCATCAGAATGGCTGGAAGAATCACTGGTACTCAGTTACCATCACTGGATGACATCTTTACTGCGTTGCAGCAATAGGGCAAAGATTATCTGCGGGGATCCAACTCACCCCGGCCACAGCCTTTTCATTCCTTTACCCTCTGGTAGACGTCTTAGAGCTCTACATGCCCGCACCACTAGGCTGAAGAACAGCTTTTACCCCAAAACAATCAGTCTCCTAAATGCTCAAAGACGGTTGCCCCTTCCTAGGATAGAAACTACCACAGACTGAAAGTTACTGCTGCATTTGTGACCCTATGATGATCTCTTGTCTGCAGTGGTGCCTGAATCAGTTTGTTTACAGGTCCTTCTAAAAAAATTAGCATATTGTGATAAATTTCATTATTTTCTGTAATGTACTGATAAACATTAGACTTTCATATATTTTAGATTCATTACATACCAACTGAAGTAGTTCAAGCCTTTTATTGTTTTAATATTGATGATTTTGGCATACAGCTCATGAAAACCTAAATTTCCTATCTATCTATCCTATCTACCTAAAATTAGCATATTTCATCCGACCAATAAAAGAAAAGTGTCTTTAATACAAAAAAAGTCAACCTTCAAATAATTATGTTCAGTTATGCACTCAATACTTGGTCGGGAATCCTTTTGCATAAATGACTGCTTCAATGCGGCGTGGCATGGAGGCAATCAGTCTGTGGCACTGCTGAGGTGTTATGGAGGCCCAGGATGCTTCGATAGCGGCCTTAAGCTCATCCAGAGTGTTGTGTCTTGCGTCTCTCAACTTTCTCTTCCCAATATCCCACAGATTCTCTATGGGGTTCAGGTCAGGAGAGTTGGCAGGCCAATTGAGCACAGTAATACCATGGTCAGTAAACCATTTACCAGTGGTTTTGGCACTGTGAGCAGGTGCCAGGTCGTGCTGAAAAATGAAATCTTCATCTCAATAAAGCTTTTCAGCAGATGGAAGCATGAAGTGCTCCAAAATCTCCTGATAGCTATCTGCATTGACCCTTCCCTTGATAAAACACAGTGGACCAACATCAGCAGCTGACATGGCACCCCAGACCATCACTGACTGTGGGTACTTGACACTGGACTTCGGGCATTTTGGTATTTCCCTCTCCCCAGTCTTCCTCCAGACTCTGGCACCTTGATTTCCGAATGACATGCAAAATTTTCTTTCATCCGAAAAAAGTACTTTGGACCACTGAGCAACAGTCCAGTGCTGCTTCTCTGTAGCCCAGGTCAGGCGCTTCTGCCGCTGTTTCTTGTTCAAAAGTGGCTTGACCTGGGGAATGCGGCACCTGTAGCCCATTTCCTGCACACGCCTGTACACAGTGGCTCTAGATGTTTCTACTCCAGACTCAGTCCACTGCTTCCGCAGGTCCCCCAAGGTCTGGAATCGGTCCTTCTCCACACTCTTCCTTAGGGTCCGGTCACCTCTTCTCGTTGTGCAGCGTTTTCTGCCACACTTTTTCCTTCCCACAGACTTCCCACTGAGGTGCCTTGATACAACACTCTGGGAACAGCCTATTCGTTCAGAAATTTCTTTCTGTGTCTTACCCTCTTGCTTGAGGGTGTCAATCATGGCCTTCTGGACAGCAGTCAGGTCGGCAGTCTTACCCATGATTGCGGTTTTGAGTAATGAACCAGGCTGGGAGTTTTTAAAAGCCTCAGGAATCTTTTGCAGGTGTTTAGAGTTAATTAGTTGATTCAGATGATTAGGTTAATAGCTCGTTTAGAGAACCTTTTCATGATATGCTAATTATTTTAGATAGGAATTTTGGGTTTTCATGAGCTGTATGCCAAAATCATCAATATTAAAACAATAAAAGGCTTGAACTGCTTCAGTTGGTGTGTAATGAATCTAAAATATATGAAAGTCTAATGTTTATCAGTACATTACAGAAAATAATGAACTTTATCACAATATGCTATTTTTTTTAGAAGGACCTGTATATACTCATAAGCACTTCCTACTTTGCTCTTGCTATATACATGCTGTGAACTGTAAGCAGTAATGCTTTTTAGTGCAATGTGTTTCTTTTTTTCTATTGTAATACTTTAACTTAAATGTCAGTTCTTGTTCCTCTGTCCATGGCATCTGGGATTGCTCCAAACAACAATGTACATGGTATTCATTGTATTGTACAGTGACAATAAAGGCATCTTATCTTAATAACCTGTATAATTCTACTGTTATTGTGGTGTCCATAATGTTTAATAGATAAGCAGTTCTGTTAGGCCTTGATTCTCAAACTGGGATAAATAACATGTATTGTTCTACTGGTATTGGGGTGTCCATCTTGTGTGGGGGGGTTAGCTCTTCTCCGGGGTCATTCTCACAGATACGCCTTTAGGACACCAAGTTTCAGGTCCAAACAGTGTATTTATTGTTCAACACCAGCAACAATAAAATGACTAAATAATAAACACTCGCCCGTCCAGGCTCTAACTAAACATAAGGTTTCCTGACTCACCTAGGTCCCAGTTCACACCCTGTGAACTCGTGCGGCTTTGTCAGCCAATGTCCCACAGCCTCCTGGCTGTACAGAGCACAGTACGCCCACTGTCTCCAGTTCAGTATTTCTTGTGGGGGATTGGGGCTCAGTAGTCTGCCTGACTATGGCCCTGCGACCCTCCCAGGCGTCACTGCGTCCCCCAACTCCAGGCTATCGCCCAGCTTTGTGGTCCCTCAGCCTTGCCCAGCTGAGACCACACAGACAGAGCCTCCAGGCCTCTGTCCACAGGTACCACACTCCCCCCTTTCTGACACTCTGGGAGGTGCTTTGTGCTAGGCTGATTACCTCCAGCTTCTCTCACCTGTGGTGGAACAGGGGTGTGGACCGAACTATCCACCCCTTCCTTGCCTCTAACCTGAGTGAGACCTGTCACTGTCTCACACTTGTTTGATAATTCCATTATGCCTTGATTCTCAAATTGGGATGAATAACCTGTCTCCTTCAACAGTTATTGGGGTGTTTACTAGTGATGATCGAGCATGCTTGGCCAAACACCAGTTCGGCTCGAGCATCTCTATGCTTGGCACATGGCGGTATTTGGCTGAATACCGCATGTGCTCAAACGCAATGCTTGAGTCTCCGCCCCACACATTTCTTGGCTGCTACACAGGGGAGGACACAGGCAGCAAAGGGCCCTTGTGCAAAGGATGTGCCTGCCCCCCCCCCAAAAAAAATAAATAAATCACACATACAAATATAAACATATATGTGCAAATAAAAAACATCTTGTGAATATGTTTACAATATGTATATATATTCTTTTCATACTAGGTCACGCCTCTAACTCTGCCCAAAGCATAACTATACATACCCAGTACCCTTAATGCCCCCACATAGTAATTATTCCCCCTTTGTGCCAGTAGATAGTAGTTATGTCCAGATATATGCCCCCTCACAGTAGTATTGGTCAGATATGTGCCCCATTCACAGGTTGTTATACAAAATATACTCACCTAGTTCCTCATGATCACAGTTCATCTGCTGGCGCTCCACAACAGTAGCAGGATTTAGTGTCACACATTGCTCTGCTGGTCTTTGTAGGAGGAGGAGCACAGCAGATTCCCGGTGTGCGCCTCCTCATTCACAGACCAGCAGTGTGATGTGTGACACTACATCTTGCTACTGCTGTGGAGCTACGTCCGTATTTAGATTTGATGCTGCCCTAGGCACTTTAGTGCCAGTTTTCTCCCCCAATGAAATCCATAGCCGATGGTAAAATGCTCCCTAGGCCTTCAGCTATCCCTCAGGACACCCTCATACACTTGGACAATTAAAGGACTGACCTGTTACATGTGTGTTGGTACCATGTTCATATGTGCCTGCATTGCTTAGAAAAATTAGGTTTTATTATATACAAATGGGGGCGTTACCATAACGCCTAGAGGCTCCGCTCTCTGTAACTGCTGCACCCTCTGCACTTTAACATGGCCGGTGGGATGACATTTTCACTGCCAGGCCCTGTCAAAGTAGACAGGGAGCGGCAGTTGCAGAGACAGCAGAGCCTCTAGGTGTAATGGTAACACCCCCGTTGCTCCTAGAGGATCATTTGCATATATTAAAATATTCATTTTTCTCTCTCAATAATACAGGCATATATGAACATGTGCCCAACACAGACCGCCACTGATGGGTGGCTTTAGCGCTGCCCTAGCTATTTTACAGGCTAAGGCAGTGCTAAAGCATGTCCATTAGTGCCAGTGACATCACTGGGCTCACTGCCAGGCGGAAACCACCCCCAAATAGTATCCCCAGTGGTAATAAGGCTCCCTACAGTGCCCTCAGTACTAATAATGCCTCCCTATAGGGCACCTCTTGTAATCTATAAGGCACTTCTATAGAGCCCTCATTAGTAGTAATGCCCCCCACCACTGCCCGCAGTATTTATAATGTTCCCTGCAGTCCCTGTAATTAAAATACCTCCTGCCGTACCCCCCGGAGTTATAATCTCTGTTGTGCCCTCATAATTATAATACCCGTCCTCTCCCTCTGTCATGGAACCATGAACCAGACGTACAACAAGAGATAAGTGGAAATAAGAAGGCTTTATTGAAAATCAAGCTGTAAGGCAGAAGTCCAAACGGATGGCTAAACCGAAGCAGGGTCTTGCGAAGCCAGAGGTCAGGAACCAGAAGGGTAGTCAGACGAAGCCTGGATCAGGAACCAGCAGGGTAGTCAGACGAAGCCTGGATCAGGAACTAGCAGGGTAGTCAGACGAAGCCAGGATCAGGAACCAGAAGCAGCAGCAGTCTTAGAAGCATGAGAACACAGGGGGACCAAGCAAGGAACTGAAGCCACAGACCTCCTATATATGTGAGCTAGGCATCCAGCTCCTCCCAGTGGGAAGGAGAAGCCGCAGGGTGGGAGGCTACAAGAAACCCAGAAACCAAGATGGCCGCCAGCACATGTCAAACGAAGGAGAACAGCAAGAAGGTAAGACCATGACAGTACCTCCCCCTCAAGGGCCCCTCCTCCGCGGAGTAAAGAACGGTTTCTGAGGGAAGCGTGCGTGGAAGGCTCGGAGCAAGGCAGGAGCATGGACATCTGCGGAGGGAACCCAGGAACGCTCCTCTGGACCATAACCACGCCAATGGACCAAAAACTGCACCCGACCGCGGACCAGGCGTGAGTCCAGGATATTGCTCACCTCATACTCCTCACGATTGCCCACTTGGACCGGACGAGGCCGAGGGACAGAGGAAGTGAAACGATTACACACCAGTGGCTTCAACAGGGAGACATGAAACACGTTGGAGATCCGCATGCCAGGAGGAAGCGCAAGGGCATAGGCTACCGGGTTTACCCTGCGAAGCACTCGGAAGGGACCAACAAAGCGAGGCGCCAGCTTGGGAGTGGGCACTCGAAGGTTGAGGTTGCGGGTGGACAACCATACGCGGTCTCCGACCTGGTAGGAAGGAGCGGGCGCTCGTCTGCGATCAGCCTGGAGTCTCTGGCGCTGCGCAGAGACCTCAAGGGACCTCTGGATCTGTACCCAAGAAGCACGTAGGACGGAAAGGTGATCCTCCACAGCCGGAATATCCTGGGGAGAGAATACCTCCGGTAACACGGCAGGTTGGAACCCATAATTGGCCATGAAGGGAGACGTCCCAGAGGAAGAGTTCACCGCTGTGTTCCTGGCAAACTCAGCCCAAGGCAGGAGGTCAACCCAATTGTCTTGGTGATCGGAGACATAGCAACGAAGGAATTGCTCCAAGGCCTGATTGGATCGTTCTGCGGCCCCATTGGACTGAGGGTGGTAGGCCGAGGAGAAAGAGAGATGAATCCCCAACTGGGAGCAAAAGGCGCGCCAGAACCTGGACACAAACTGACTCCCCCGATCCGACACAATCTCCTTGGGCAAACCGTGCAACCGGAAGACCTCCCTGGCAAAAATCGAGGCCAACTCTTGTGCAGAGGGTAACTTCTTGAGAGGAACACAGTGGCACATTTTGGAAAACCGATCCACAATCATGAGAATGACCGTATGGCCTCGGGATGCAGGAAGGTCCACAATGAAATCCATCCCCAGGTGTGACCATGGACGCTCCCCGGTGGCTATGGGTTGCAAAAGGCCCAACGGAAGGTGCCGAGGGGACTTACTCTGGGCACAAACGGAGCATGCCGCTACATATGCGGCGATGTCGGAACGTAGAGAAGGCCACCAGAACAGACGTGAAACAGCCCAGGACAGCTGATTCTTTCCAGGATGCCCCGCGGCCTTGGAGTTATGGTAGGTTCGCAACAACCGAGTGCGCAACTCCTCAGGCACAAAACATCTGCCGTTGGGTCTCCCAGAGGGAGCACCAGATTGAGCCGCCAAAATCTGCTCACCCAGGGGAGAGGTCAGGCTGGTGCGAATGGCGGCCAGGATCTGATTCGGAGGTATGACCGAAGTCGGAATCGACTCCTCCCCGGACAGCTCGGAGTACTGCCGTGATAAGGCATCCGCTCTGATGTTCTTGGAACTGGGTAGGTAGGAGACCACGTAATTAAAACGTGACAAGAACAGAGCCCATCTGGCCTGACGTGGTGTCAATCTCTTGGCCTCAGAGAGGTAGGTCAGATTCTTGTGGTCCGTCAGGATGAGAACCGGAACCACCGAGCCCTCGAGCAAGTGCCTCCATTCTTTAAGGGCCTGCACGATGGCCAATAGCTCCTTGTCACCAATCTGATAGTTGCACTCCGCGGAAGACAGTTTCCGGGAGTAAAACCCACAAGGAAGCAGAGGACCCTCTGGTGTTCTACGCTGAGACAAAAGGGTGCCTACTCCCGTCTCAGACGCGTCCACCTCGAGGACAAAAGGCAACCCGGGGTTGGGATGCGACAGAATCGGAGCCGACACAAAGGCGGACTTTAGAGCCTCAAAAGCTCGGATGGCCTCGAGTGGCCAGACCTGGGGATTACTGCCCTTCCTGGTCAGATCCGTGAGAGGCTTGGCTAGCATGGAAAAGTCCCTGATGAACTTCCGATAATAATTGGCGAAGCCCAAAAAGCGCTGCAGGGCACGAAGACCACTGGGCTGGGGCCACTGTAAGACAGCCGAAACCTTCTCAGGATCCATGGAGAACCCCTCAGCGGAAATGATGTAACCTAAGAAGGTTACCTGGGATCGGTGAAATTCGCATTTCTCAAGCTTACCGAACAGCTTGTTCTCTCGTAAACGTTGCAACACACGTCTGACATCCAGAATGTGGGCCTCCATGGATTCAGAATATACCAAGATGTCATCCAAATAGACCACCACACACTGCTGCAACAGGTCACGGAAAACATCGTTGATGAATTCCTGGAAGACTGCGGGCGCATTGCACAACCCAAAGGGCATAACCAAGGATTCATAATGACCGGTCCTGGTGTTAAACGCGGTCTTCCACTCATCGCCCGCCTTGATCCTTACCAGGTTATATGCCGCCCTCAGGTCGAGTTTGGTAAAGACCGTGGCCCCTTTGAGGCGATCGAACAGCTCGGAAATCAAGGGTATCGGGTAAGCGTTCTTGATCGTGATGCGATTGAGACCCCTGTAATCGATGCAAGGCCTCAACTCACCGCCCTTCTTTTTCACAAAGAAAAATCCAGCCCCTGCCGGGGACGAGGATTTGCGAATGTGTCCGCGTGAAAGCGCCTCCCTCACGTACTCCTCCATGGCCTCATTCTCCGCTACCGACAGTGGATAGACTTTGCCACGAGGAGGAACGGCACCAGATTGTAACTCTATGGCACAATCGTATGGGCGGTGCGGAGGTAGGGCAACCGCACGCACCTTATCGAATACATCCCGGTACTCCTCGTATTCAGGAGGCAACAGAGAGTCCGAGGAAGTACACAGCAACTTGACAGGCCCATGGATGCAACTAGCCCCACACTGCGGTGACCACGAGAGGATCTCGGCCGATCTCCAATCGAAAGTCGGATTATGCTTCTGGAGCCAGGGGTACCCCAAGACCACCGAGTAGTGTGGAAACGAAATAACCTGGAGACAGACCGACTCTCTGTGAACGGCACCAATGGCCATCCCCACTGGAAGGGTCTCCTGAGTCACGTGTGGCGGCAGAAGGGGTCTGCCGTCTATCGCCTCAAGAGCCAGTGGGGAACCTCGAGGCTGCAGAGGAATGGAATTGGCGGCAGCGAACACACTATCAATGAACAAACCACCAGCACCAGAGTCCACCAACGCCTGGGTCGTCACCGAGCCCCCGACCCAGGAGAGGACAACAGTAATCAGTGGTTTATCAACACGGGAAACCGGGGACGAGGAGACTCCACCCAAGATCTGCCCCTGACAGGATCTCAGGTGCGAGCGTTTCCCGGACGGTTCGGGCATGCCAACCGAAAATGCCCACCGAGACCACAGTACATGCATCGGCCCTCGCGTCTCCGGAGTACCCTCTCCCCCTCGGACAGGCGAGCAAACCCCAGCTGCATGGGTTCACCCCCAGACAAGTCATCCCCAGGAGGCGTGGGAGGAGAGGGAGGCACGGGTGGGACAGCAAACGTAGGCGCCAATCTGTTAGAAGACCTCCGCAGGCTCTCCTTAAAGGAAGGTCTCTCCCTGAGTCTGGTGTCAATCAAAATCAGGAAAGAAATAAGAGACTCGAGCTCCACTGGTAGGTCCTTAGCTGCAACCTCATCCTTCAAGGCATCCGAGAGACCATGAGAGAAAGCAGCGACCAGAGCCTCATTATTCCAGCCCACCTCTGCTGCCAGGGTACGAAACTCAATGGCGTATTCAGCTACGGATCGTGAACCCTGTCTGATGGACATAAGGAGCTTCGCAGCAGAGGCAGCACGAGCCGGCACATCGAATACCTTCCGAAGAGAAGCAACAAAACCGGAAAACTCGGCAACCACCGGATTGTTGTTCTCCCATAAAGGGCTGGCCCAGGCCAAGGCCTTGTCCGAGAGCAGCGAGATCAAGAAGCCCACCTTTGATCTCTCAGTAGGAAAGGCATGTGGCAGCAACTCGAAATAAATGCCCACCTGGTTAAGGAAACCTCGGCACTGAGTTGGCTCTCCCCCAAAGCGCTGTGGAAGGGGGGCAGAACCGGTCATACCCCGAAACACCGCAGGCGCAGCAACAGGTGTCGGGGTAGACTCTGGCGCAACAACCGGAGCGGCAGTAGGAGCGGGCCCAGGAGCGACAACCGACCCATCGGCAACGGAAGCTAAATGAGCCGTGCGTTCAAGCAGGGTTTGCAACGCCACAGCGAACCGACCCAACAGGTGATCCTGCTGATCAAGTCTGGCAACCAGCGTAGGTAGCGAGGATGGCCCTGTACCGTCAGAATTCATGGCTTGGGCCTAATGTCATGGAACCATGAACCAGACGTACAACAAGAGATAAGTGGAAATAAGAAGGCTTTATTGAAAATCAAGCTGTAAGGCAGAAGTCCAAACGGATGGCTAAACCGAAGCAGGGTCTTGCGAAGCCAGAGGTCAGGAACCAGAAGGGTAGTCAGACGAAGCCTGGATCAGGAACCAGCAGGGTAGTCAGACGAAGCCTGGATCAGGAACCAGCAGGGTAGTCAGACGAAGCCAGGATCAGGAACCAGAAGCAGCAGCAGTCTTAGAAGCATGAGAACACAGGGGGAACAAGCAAGGAACTGAAGCCACAGACCTCCTATATATGTGAGCTAGGCATCCAGCTCCTCCCAGTGGGAAGGAGAAGCCGCAGGGTGGGAGGCTACAAGAAACCCAGAAACCAAGATGGCCGCCAGCACATATCAAACGAAGGAGAACAGCAAGAAGGTAAGACCATGACACCCTCCAGTCTTTTATACCATGCAGTCCCATGTAAATAACACCAGTTGTCTCCCACCAGTCTTCTATATGATACAGTCCCATGTAAATAACCTATCTTCCTTAGTCTTCTATACCATACAGTCCAATGTAAATAACACCAGTCCTCTCCCTCCAGTCCCATGTAAATAGTTTCTCTTGCTTACAGTTCTCTATAACACATAGTCCCATATAAATAACATAACTCCTTACCATCCAATCTTATAAAATATCAAATCCCATGTAAAATACACCAGTCATCACCCTTCAATCTTCTATAACATACAGTCCCATGTAAAAAAACATATATTTTTATAGTCTTCTATAACATACAGTCCTATGTAACTGACACCCTTCCCTTCCCTTCTAACATACAGTCCCAGTTAAATAACATATTTCCATTAAATAAGCTGGGAGGAGGTAAAATGGGGAGAACCATATCTCCCAGCATTTCTCTGACACTTACATTCATTCCATGGAATCACAGGTCTCCACTGCTTAGAGCTGCCTCTTTTTGCACTGGTCACATGACTGACCTCATCACAGGTCCAACCTCCCATTCCACTGCTGAAAAGATCACATGACTATGATGTCATCTAAGGTCCTTTTAGCTATGGAGTGTAGACATAAACGGGCAGCAGATTCGCAGTAAGTGCTAATCACGCCTCCCCCCCAAGAAAAACTCTGCCCCCTCCCGACCTCCACACCAAGGTGCTCAGGTTACCCTGTTGGCAGAGGTAGGGAATGAAAAATATATTAAGATAAAAAAATAAACGCCTCTGGGCCCCCTCTCTTGCTCGGCCCCTGTGCAGCTGAACCAGCTGCCCAGCTGCACAGACGGTATGTCCGCCCCTGCTGCTACACAGCCAATAAACGTGCAGGTAATTACTGCCCTCACTGTAATGCCGTAGCTAGCCGGAACGCGTCATATACGGGTGCTATATAGGGACAGACAGTGTAGGGAGTGATTTAAGAATATTTTTAGCACCAAAACTTTTCAGAGACCCAAAAGTCCTTTTAAGGACTATTGTGCGTGGTGGCAGCAGCAATCTATATTTTTTGTGCAACCTGCGCTAAATTGCTAAAACTTTACGTACCCAAAAGTCCTACTAAGGACTATTGTGTGTGGCAGCAATATCTATTTTTAGCGCATCCTGCGCTAAATAGCGTACAATAATTAGGCCTTTGCAGACAGCGACATTAGCTGCGCCACATCTCCAGTGTAAAGTGTGCGCCTACAAAAAATATCTGTGACATCCAGTGCCCTTTTTCCGTAGATGGTGTCTGCTGCGGACAGTGACAATAGCTGTGCCACATCTCCTGTGTAAAGTGTGCGCCTACAAAAAATATCTGTGACATCCAGTGTACTTTTTCCATAGACAGTGTCCACTGTGGACAGTGACATTAGCGGCGCCACATCTCCTGTGTAAAGTGTGCGCATCCAAAAAATATCTGACCTACAGTGTACTTTTTTCCGTCAACGGTGTCCGCTTATGACGGTAATATTACCAGGGCTACATCTGCAGTGTAAAGTGTGCGCTTCAAAAATGTATCTGTGACATACAGTGTACTTTTTCAATAGACGGTGTCCGCTTCTGACAGTGACATTACCAGGCCACATCTAAAGTGTAACGTGTGCGCTTCAAAAATGTATCCGTGACATACAGTGTACTTTTTGGCGTAGACACTGCGGATAGTGACATTACCCGTGGTACCTCTCCCGTATAATGTTTCCTCATCCCAAATACCTTTGACATTCCCTGTAATTTTTCACCAGCAGGCCCTCACCTACAATCTTTTACATGGTCATCTCACCAGCAAGCCTTCACCTACCATCTTTTACAGGGTCAGCTCACCTGAGGAACCTCGCATATAATGTTTTAGAGGGTCAGCTCACCTGCAGGCCCTCACCTACAACCTTTTAGACAGTCAGCTCACCAGCAGGCCCTCACATATAATTTTTTACAGCAGGCATCCTCAAACTGCGGCCCTCCAGCTGTTGTAAAACTACAACTCCCACAATGCCCTGCTGTAGGCTAATACCTGTAGTTTTGCAACAGCTGGAGGGCCGCAGTTTGAGGATGCCTGTTTTAGAGGGTCAGCTCACCAGCAGGCCTTCACCTACAATCTTTTACATGGTCAGCTCACCTGCAGGCCCTCACCTACAACCTTTTAGAGGGTCAGCTCACCAGCAGGCCCTTGCATAAAAACATTTTGAGGGTCAGCTCACCAGCAGGCCTTCACCTACAATCTTTTACAGGGTCATCTCACCAGCAGGCCCTCATCTACAAGTCCAGTCTCACTATCCATGAGTCTGGTGAACATAATCCTCACCGCCGGGGGTCACGTAACTAGTTATCATGGAGGAGTCTCGTTCTTTATCGGAATTAACCAGACTAATCACTCCAACAACTAAGAACATCCATGCACCACCCCCCATTTTTTCCAATGATACATCACAAATCAGACACCCCCATGCTCTGATCACCCACAATGCTCAGACTGTGTCTGATTTGTTGTGTCTTATGTGAGCACTGGGGGGCTTATTTTGTGGGTCTGATGAGGATTTGTGGGTCTTATCTGAGCTCACACTACCCCCATGTCAGATAAGACCCCCAAGATCAGTAGTTCAATAAAAAAACTATGGACTGTTCTCATAGAAACATAGAATGTGTCGGCAGATAAGAACCATTTGGCCCATCTAGTCTGCCCAATATACTAAATACTATGGATAGCCCCTGGCTCTATCTTATATGAAGGATGGCCTTATGCCTATCCCATGCATGCTTAAACTCCTTCACTGTATTTGTAGCTACCACTTCTGCAGGAAGGCTATTCCATGCATCCACTACTCTCTCAGTAAAGTAATACTTCCTGATATTACTTTTAAACCTTTGCCCCTCTAATTTAAAACTATGTCCTCTTGTAGCAGTTTTTCTTCTTTTAAATATTCTCTCCTCTTTTACCTTGTTGATTCCCTTTATGTATTTAAAAGTTTCTATCATATTCCTTTGTCTCTTCTTTCTTGCAAGCTATTCATGTTAAGGTCCTTTAATCTTTCCTGGTAAGTTTTATCCTGCAATCCATGTGCCAGTTTAGTAGCTCTTTTCTGAACTCTCTCCATGTGTAGGAGGCTTATCCTGCCGTACCTCTGCTGCTGCTGCTCTGAGGATTGTGGCGCCCTGTCCACAGTGACCTGACGTTTTGTTTGGATTCCTAGTTTTGTTTGGTTTCCACCAATTATTTTTTGTTCTATGTAAGACACACCTAGGTTTTAGAGGAGAAAAATAGGAAAAAAAACAAAACAATCCTCATCAGACCTCCAAAATGAGACACTTAATAATCAGATTAGACATCACAAATCAGACACCCCCATGCTCTGATCACCCACAATGCTCAGACAACCCCCCCCCCATGCTCAGATGATCTGACATGGGGGGAGTTATGAGCATGGGGTGTCTGATTTGTGGTGTCTTATGTGAGGACTGGGGGGCTTATTTTGTGGGTCTGTTGAGGATTTGGGGGTCTTATCTGAGCTCATACTACCTCTATGTCAGATAAGACCCCCATGATCAGTACTTCAATAAAAAAAACTGTGGACTGTTCTCCATGTGTAGGAGGCTTATCCTGACGTACCTCTGCTGCCACTGCTCTGAGGACAGGGTCAGGTCAGGTCAGGGCGCGGGCCTGCATGTACTAACTATCATTATAACGACAACAAGTTTGTATGTTTTTTTTAGTTTTTTGTTTTAATACTGGAAATAAAATTAAAGCTTTGGAAAAAAAGATTTTCTTCTTTTCATCACTACATTCTGGTCCCCATAACTTTTTTTTATACTTACGTGTGGGACTCATTTTTGTGGGGTGCACTGTAACTTTTATTGATACCAATTTCGTGTCAATTTTTATTTATGTTTTTTAGGCCTCATGCACACGGCCATTATGCGGCCGATCCGTGCATTGGGGACTGAAATTTATGGTCCCCAGTGCACGGGCAACATCCGTGCGGCGGCCAGGATGGATCAAGATCCATTCAACATGAATAGGTCTGTGATCCCTCCGCAAAAAAATAGAACATGAATGGATTTGCATCCATGATGCGGGGAGCACACAGCCGGAGCCCGCATATTGCAGACCCACTGTTTGCGGGCCGCAATACAGCCACGGCCGGGGCAACGACCGTGTGCACGAAGCTTAGGCAGATGGAGAGATGAAAAAATGGCAAATTGGCCGGGTGTCTGCTGCTTTAAAAGACAATATCGCCAACGAGTCATACAGTGGTAGGGTAGTGGATAATCATGCTAATTAAGTGTAACTATTGGGAGGATGATTAAACTGGGGTATATAATACTTCACATAGGTTTTTTTAGTTTTTTTTATCTTGCAGCATAAAATATGAGTGCAGCAGTGTCATTATCATTTGGAGGCAATTACAGTCATAAACAGTGATCTTTGTGGCCATTTTGCATTGCCACTAGTGTTAAGCAAACTTCTGTTTACAAGTTCGGCGTACAAAGTTAGAGTTATCTAAGAATTTAGTTATTGATTCCGCTGGTAACAGAATCCATAATGGAATACTTACCCAAACCTTGTATGCCGAACTTGAAAACAGAAGTTTACTCATCCATAATTGCCACTTATCTGCCTTCCAAGAAACTACATGGCCAACAGGTGAGCATACCAGAAGAGAATTTTCTTCCTTTGGCCATGCTGTTTTTTGATAGGTTACAAAGTCGTTATGTAACTGCAGAAATACAAATATGGCTGGCTGTCAAAATGTCCCTCTCATCCACTGTGACAGCCGCACATTGCCCCTCACATAGCTTACACTTCTAGCTGCAGCCTGCAGGCAGCACTGATGACGTGCAAGCTTGTGGTTGCAGAAGTTGCCCAGTGAGCGTTCAGTACAGTGAGCAATGTGCTCACCCTTAAAGCCACCTCGCGCCGCCTTGGTCTTCTCTTCTTGATCCTGTACTTTATGATAGCAAGGAGGAGGTGCTGATTAAGTCCCGCGCAGAATATCCTCAAGCGCCACGACGTTATCACTGTAGGCCTGCTGTCAGTACTTATTAGCGTGGCACATAACTCTAGGCAGTGCTGGGCTTTACACTTTGTGACACCAAACCTATGAGGGGCGTTTGGGGCGGCGTTGGGCCCCATAAAGACTACAGGCCCGGGGCTGGCGACTATTATAATCCACCACTGATTAGCTGGCATGCTTCCCTGCGGCTCGCGAGCTGCGAGTTGGCCACCCCTGTTTTAGAGGTCAGCTCAGCAGGTGGCCCTCAACAATAATCTTTTAGATGGTCCGCTCAGAAGCAGACCATTACCCATAGGCCCCTTTCACACGAGCGTGACGGATTAGGTCCGGATGCGTTCAGAGTGCGTTCAGTGAAACTCTCACTATTTTGCAAGCAAGTTCAGTAAGTTTTGTCTGCGATTGCGTTCAGTTCAGTTTTTTCCGCGCGGGTGCAATGCGTTTTGATGCGTTTTTCAAAAACTGAAGGTTTACAAACAACGTCTCCTAGCAACCATCAGTGAAAAACGCATTGCACCCGCACTTGCTTGCGGATGCAATGCGTTTTTCACTCAGCCCCATTCACTTCTATGGGGCCAGGGCTGCGTGAAAAACACAGAATATAGAACATGCTGTGATTTTCACGCAACGCAGAACCGATGCGTGAAAAACAAAGCTCATGTGCACAGACCCATTGAAATGAATGGGTCAGGATTCAGTGCGGGTGCTATGCGTTCATGTCACGCATTGCACCCGCGTGGAAATCACGCTCATATGAAAGGGACCATAATGTTTTAGAGGGTCAGCTCAGCAGCAAGCCCTCGCCCCTAATGTTTTAAATGGTCAGATCAGCAGGCCTATGCTCCAAATGTTTTAGAGGGTCACCAGCAGGCCGTCAATCATAATTTTTCAAGGGTGTGTATGATGCCCTCCTTTATGTGTAATAAAGGGTGTATTGAAGTTCCGATTCATTGTAATTTTTGGCAGCCCTTTCACTCAGTGCATACATAGGCTTTATGAGTGTAGGAGTCCCACTACCTGAACAATTGTACCACAATGTGAATGAGGCCCTCCTTTATGTGATATACAGGTTGTACCGGAGTGCCTCTTCCTTGTAATTTCTATCAGAACTTGCACTTTATATACAAGTAAATAAGAATGTTTCCTAACAATTTTTCCTCTAAAATTGATTTTATCTTTGGTTTTGTGCGTATTATTGTCAGTCTGCAAAAGTGGCGTACTACTCGGATAACATCGTTCCCAGCAACAACCTGGGAGTCTAAGATGCATTCAGACATCCTCCCCATGCTGTTCCAGAACCATTTCAGTAGTGTTTCCATCAAATTCTGACCTTTTCCTATGAACCAGGCACCCTCCCCTCTTCAGAGCTGGTTTAATGCTCGGGTTCTCCCATTGACTTCCATTATACTCGGGTGCTCAGTAGAGCACCCGAGCATCACTAGTGTTTACCTTGTTTTATTGATAAACAATTCTATTAGGCCTTAATTCTCAAATTGGAGTGAATACCCTGTCTAAGTCTACTGTTATTGGGGTGTCCACCTTTTTAATAGATAAACAATTCCACTATGCTTTAATTCTCAAATGGGGGTGAATAACCAGTCTCTGATTACTGTACAGTATGTCCAACAGACAGTTGCCAAGTCCTTCCAAAGGAACGGGCAGTGGCAAAAATTTTGCTGCAGCCGGCACAATTAGCAGCAAAAGAAGGGGGAGGGGGTTAGCAGCATCTGCAGCAACAGGCTAGAACTGCGGTCATGTTTTGATGACCAATCCCCTTGTCCTTGAATGGTTGACTCGGTCTTCAACATCATCTCAACTGGCATCATACACTCACAGCCAGGAGTCGGTGGGTTACTCTGACACCACACTTAGTTGGCCTGACCCAGGAACAAGCTCTGTGTCCTCACCTGTGCTGCAACTGCCTATTTTGCTGCTCCTTCTGCTCGTGAAGTAATGCGTGCTGCCAACTCTGCTCCGCTTTTCAGAGAAGGCAAACTTATTGCAGTCAGTAGCTGCTGGCTAGCTCAGATTTGGAGGAGAGGTCCACTACTTTTCCCCTGTAGGCATGCAAGTAGCGATGAAGACAGTGGCGTGAGACTGGTGAGGGTGACATAAGTGACGAGCAGACAGTAGTGGATGATGATGTAGCCAATCGCACATGGGAGCTGATTGAAGAGGGTGGCAGCTTGCTCATGAGACAGCAGCAAGGTGGCAGCGTGCTGCCGAGCCAGCAGGGTGCAAGCGTGGCCACGATTCAGCAGGGTCACAGCATTGTGAGATCTGGAGCCAAACGTGCCCTTAGTAGACCATCTGCTACTCAGGAGCCTACCTGTCCAAAAACGACTAGCGTTGCATGGCTTCATAGAGGCAGGGGCAGGCAGTCATCACCAAGTGGTGGGGTAAAATGCCATACTCGCCGTTGTGGGAGTTTTTTTTATCAAGTCGCCGAAGGATGTTCTCGTGGTCATATGTAGGATCTGTGGGTAGAAGGTGAAGTGCGGCCAGGATGCCAATGTTGGCACCATGGCCCTGCATCAACACATGGAGTATCACCATAAAGTGGCCTGGGATAACTTTGGCTGTAATGTAGTGGTACAACCTGATGCATCTCCCCTCAGCCTGCACTCCTTCTCCAGAAGTCTAGGCTTTGCTAACTCAGCAGAAGGGAGCTGTGTTTCCTTCGCATCATCTACTGGTCCTGATCCTCCGCAGTTCCCCAGCAATCAACACAGTAAGACACAGTATGTGTGCACTCCAGGCTAAAAGTGCTTCTGGCCAAGTTGCTGGTACTACAATCCCTCCCTTATTATATATTTGACTCTGCACATAACAGACAACTGATGGCTTGTGCCGAGTCAAGGTGGAGAGTCCTAAGCCATCACTGCTTCTCGGAAAAAGCTGTACTAGTTCTGGATATGTACATACAGCAGAAGGTGGGCCAATCCTTGAGCCTGTTGATGTCTGGTACAGTGTGGAGCCATAACTATGGTCAAGGACAATATATGTCCTTTATGGCCCACTGGGTAAATGTGCTTCATTCCCAGGCACACCAGCAACTTTGCCAGGTGATGGCAATGCCACCTCTGTGTTCTCATGTTGTGATTCCAGTGCCATTGTCCTCCTCTGCCTCCTCATCCTCAATCTTGTGCTCAGCCTCCACTGTAGGCATAATTTGGAGTAGTCCTCCAGCATACCACCTATGCAGAGCATGTCAGTGTTATGCTGTTCTGCACCTGGTTTGTCTGAGCAAACAGAGTCAAACCAGTGAGCAACTGCTCTGCATCCTTGAAGAGAAAATAAAATCCTGATTATCTCCTCTCCAACTGAAAATGGTCACCAATAACGGGAAGAACATTCTGTCGGTGCTAAATCAAGGAGGGCTGATCCATGTGCCCTGTATGGTGCACATCTTTAATCTGATTGTAACCTGCTTCCTGAAGTCTTCCACCCAACTGAAAAATGTCTTGAAAATGGCCAGCCACTGTACTGTACTGCCACTTACTGTACAAAACACATCCTCCTTGAGCTGCAAAGGAATATATATAACATCAGTAGTAGTTTGCCTCATGTTATGCATTTATATTAGTGATGATCGAGCATGCTTGGCCGGACCACAGGTCGGCTCGAGCTTCTCGATGCTCGGCACATGGTGGTATTTGGCCGAATACAGCATGTGCTCAAGCGTAATGCTCCAGTCTCTGCCCTGCACGTTTCTTGGCTGCTACGCAGCCAATAAAGGTGCAGGTGGGTACTGCCCTCACTATAATGCTGTAGCCATGTTGGCTGCTAGCATTACAGTGATTGGCTGGCAGGAACGTATCATCAGGTGCTATATAGAACTCAATGACATATGTTCGGCTCATTCTTAGTCAGGGAGAGCTGTGACGAGGAAGGGACAGACAGTGTAGGGAGTGATTTAAGAATATTTTTTCCACCAAAACTTTTCAAAGACCCAAAAGTCCTTTTAAGGACTATTGTGAGTGGCAGCAGCAATATCTTTTTTAGTGGAAACTGTGCTAAATAGCTAAAACTTTACAGACCCAAAAGTCCTTCTAAGGACTATTGTGTGTGGCAGCAATATCTAGCGTACAATAGTTAGGCCGCTGCAGACAGCGACATTAGCTGCGCCACATCTCCAGTGTAAAGTGTACGCATCCCAAAAAAATCTGTGACATCCAGTGTACTTTTTCCATAGACGGTGTCCACTGCGGACAGTGACATTAGCTGTGCCACATCTCCAGTGTAAAGTGTGCGCATCACAAAAATATCTGTGACATCCAGTGTACTTTTTTCGTAGACAGTGTCCGCTGCGGACAGTGACATTAGCTGCGCCACATCTGCAGTGTAACATGTGCGCTGAAAAAATTTATCTGTGACATACAGTGTACTTTTTTGTGTAGATACTGCGGACAGTGACATTACCGGTGGTACCTCTCCTGCATAATGTTTCCTCATCCCAAATATCTGTGATATTCTCCGTAATTTTTCAGTAGCCGCTGGTGACAGCATTAACATTATCTGCGGGATATCTCCCAAATATCTTTTTAAATTTGCGCATGCACTTCCAAATGCTACGCCCCTGCCCCGTACTTGTGACAGACTTTCAATCATATATAACATTTAATATGAAGAAGGCGAGCAAGTAAGGGACGGGGCAGGGGCCGTGATGCTGATGGTGCACGCAGAGGCCGTGGCCCTGGGTGCGGAGAAACTAAAACTACTGCCAGAGCACAAGAAAAGCAATCATCCACGATACCTAGCTTCATGTCCCAGTTTGCAGAGAGGCGCAAGACACCACTCTTGAAGTCAGACCAGTGTGACCAGGTGGTCGATTGGATTGCAGCAGATAATGCTTCCAGTCGGTTAAGCACCACCCTGTCTTCGACTAAGTCAAGTCTCAGTAGCCAAGAGTCTGCTCAACCCAATCCTCACCCTGATCCTCCTTCCTCCCAGAGTCTGGGCAAACAAGTGATCCCACACTCGGATATTCCGAGGAGCTCTTTTCATCGCCCTTCCTTGATTTGGCCTTCTCACCAAGCATAATTGAAGAGGGACAGATCTTGTGCCCTGATTCCCAAACTCTTGAGCATCCACAATCACAAGAAGATGACGGTGGTGAATGGCAATTACTGTTTAATGAGGTGGATGTTGATGATACACAGTTGCCAATAACTCAACGGCAATTACTGTCTCAAGAGGTTGATGAAGAGGATGAGACACAGTTGTCAATCACTGAGGTAGTGGTTAGCTCAACAATTCTGGAGGATGAGCAGAGTGAGGAAGTGGAAGAGGACGTGGTGGACGATGAAGTCACTGACCTGCTGTTGTGTGACGTGAGCACACGCTGGAACTCAACGTTCCACATGTTGGCCAGGCTTTGTGAGCAGCAGAGGGCAGTAGTGGAATACCAGCTGCAACATGGCCGTCGACTTTCCAGTGAGCTTCCACTCTTCACAAGCGAGCAGTGGGCATGAATGTCTGACCTCTGAGTTTTTAAGAAACTTTGAGAAATCAACACAGATGGTTAGCGGCGATAACACTATTATCAGCGTAACCATCCCACTTTTTTGTCTACTCAAACGCTCGCTTTGTATGTGGAAGAGGTGGAAATGGTGGAAGACATTACACATAGTGATAGCCAGACCGCCCTCAGGTACCCGTGTGGATTTGGTGTTACCGCCACGGATTGCATGAAGGCCTACCTCTTCTTCTCCTCCTACTCCATCCTCCGTTTCCTCCTTGGCTGACTCCTTTTTTTCCACTGCTACCTCCTCTTCTGCTGCACCCCCCCCAGCTCCCCAGAACCTATTTGACGTGCCAGGTGAGATGTTGCCATGCTGTGCTGCGGCTGTTGTGCCTGGAAACCAACAGCCACACTGGCCCTACACTCCTTTCAACTCTGCATTCACAGGCCGATCAGTGACTAACCCTGCTCAATTTGACAGTTGGTAAAGTGGTGTGCGACAATGGTGCCAATCTGCTGAGCACGCAGAAACAGGGCAAAGTGACACACATGCCGTGCATGGCACATGTCCTGAACTTAGTTGTGCATCGATTCGTTGCCAAATACCCCGGGGCCCAGGACGTTGTTGTGGCAGACCAAGGGTCAGTCACGTGATGATTGTTGCCTCGTGTTCAGGTGAATTACATCGACGGAGGAAAATGACAGAAGTCTGAGTATGGTTCAAATTCTGGCAGGAACCCAAAGTGGGAGTTTCCTAGCCCATTTATTTATATCCAATTCAAAGGGTGTAACTTCTCAAAGTAAAACATGATTGGTTTACAAATATTTCAATAATGGCTTTTGGTTGGTACACAAATAATACTTCTGATTGGTTAGAACTGAATCCATCTATTGATTGGTTAGTATTTTACAAGTTTCACTTTTCCAAAAATGTATTTACAGCTTCAGTTTAGGTTTTTAGCAAACCTTATCTTATCTTAACACACATGGCTAACTCCTATAGTTTTTTTTTAGCTTATGTCATCTTGTCATATGCTTGTTTTTTCCCAATTTCGTCTTGCGGCAGGCCAGGAAAATCTCTGGCTATTTTAGAAGATCTTACACGGCCATCGTTCGCCTTGCTGACATTCAGCGGTGACACCACCTGCCCATAATACATCTGATTTGTGATTGCCCGATGCGATGGAACTCCACCTTGTATATGCTTCATAGCCTGATCCAGCAGAATTGTGCAGTTAATGAATGCCTGTACGAACTCTGCGGCAGGACAGGTTCTGGGAGCTTATTTTTTTTTTACTGTGCCAGTGGCTGGTCATGCGTGATGCATGCAGACCTCTGCGGCCATTTGATTAGATCAACAAACTGGTCAGTCACAGCCAGTGCGCCATCAGTGACATCGTACCTTACGCCTTCTTTCTGGAGCGTGCAATGCGACAATTGATCAAGTTGTCGAGGAGCAGGAGCAGGAAGATGAGGAAGTTGCAATGCTGGATGAATTCCCAGGGGGGACTACTTCATCTGAGACAAGTCAACAACAGGTGTCTGAAGAGGAGTCATAGGAGGATGGTGCCAGGGCGGATGAGGAGGAGCAAGAAGAGCATGCTTTAAACGTTTCTGGTGTTGTCCGTGGATGGGGAAAGGAGAACGAGGACAACAATATCCTGGATGATGAGCAGGAGCCAGGCCACTCCACCGCTTCCAGTTTAGTGCAAATGGGGGCCTTCATACTCCAGTGTTTGAAGAGGGACCCTCGTATAAAAAGCATAAAGGGCAAGGACCAGTACTGGGGGGCAACGTACTTAGACCCCTGGTACAAACACAAAATAGCGGAAATGTTACCACCATCACAGAGGGCTGTCAGAATGTAGCACTTCCAGGCCTTGCTTCGAGAATTGCTGCATTCTGCTTTTGCGGGCTCTGTCAGAGGAATTTCCACTCACAGAGAAACAGTTGCGGGTACCAATCCAACAGCTCATGGAAGAAGAGGGCGGTTTAAAGATGTGTTAGTCACTTCGGATTTGCGATTATTCTTGCAGCCAACCCATCGACAGCTGTCCCCCGGATCCAGACTCAGGGAACGCCTAGACCGACAGGTGTCCGACTTCATTGGGTTAACGGCCGATGTGGACGCTCTGAGATGCAATGAACCCCTGGACTACCGGGTGTGCAGGCTTGACCTGTGGCCAGAGCTGGCACAATTTGCCATGGAACTGTTGGCTTGCCCCTCGTCCAATGTCCTGTCCGAAAGGACGTTCAGCGCAGCAGGGGGGATCGGGACCAATGAGCGCACTCGTCTGGCTCACGACAGTGTGGACTACCTAACATTTCTAAAAATAAATGAGGCATGGATCTCAGAGGAATTCAACACATGTGACTAGTCGACCATGTTTGATTGAAATTCTTCATGACAGCCCACAAATATCCACCAGCACCCAGAACAAATCATGGTCCCTCTCTTATGTAAATACAGCGGCATAAAAGTTCTTTGCTGTCAGGGGAACGTTTATTGGCTAATTTTTGGGGCCTGTACTGGCCGACAGTTACATATTTATCCAGTGACCGCCTAATGTACCTCCAGCCACAGAATCCAAAGTTTCAATGGTCAGCTAAGCATCAGGCACTCTCTCCATAATTTTTAAAAGGTCAGCTCAGCAGCAGGCCCTCAACCATAATGTTTTAGAGAATCAGCTCAGCTGCTTGCCCTCAACCATAATGTTTTAGAGCGCCAACTCAGCAGCAGGCCCTCACCCCTAATGTTTTAGATGGTCAGATCAGCAGGCCCTTTCTCCAAATGTTTTAGATGGTCCCTAGCAGGCCATCAATCATAATTTTTCAAGGGTGTGTATGATGCCCTCCTTTATGTGTAACAAAGGGTGTATTGGAGTGCAGTTTCCTTGTAATTTTTGGCAGCCCTTTCACTTAGTGCATAGGCTTTATGAGCGTTGGAGTCCCACTAAATGAGGCCCTACTTTATGTGATATACAGGTTGTATCGGAGTGCCTCTTGCTTGTAATTTTTATTAGAACTTGAACTTTATATACAAGTAAATATACAGGTAAGAATGCTTCCTAACAATTTTTCCTGTAAAATCAATTTTATCTTTGGTTTTGTGTGTATTATTGTCAGTCTGTAAAAGTGGCGTACTACTCGGAAAACATTGTTCCCAGCAGCGACCTGGGAGTCCAAGATGCATCCAGATATCTTCTTCATGCTGTTCCAGAAACATTTTGGTGGTGTTTCCATCAATTTCTGTGCATAGGCTTTATGAGTTATGGAGTTCCAATACATGAACAATTGTACCACAATGTGAATGAGGCCCTACTTTATGTGATATACAGGTTGTATCGGAGTGCCTCTTGCTTGTAATTTTTGGCAGAACTTGCATTTTATATACAAGTAAATATGCAGGAAAAAATGTTTCTGAACAATTTTCCCTCCAAAATCAATTTTATCTTTGGTTTTGTGCATATTATTGTTAGTCTGCAAAAGTGGCGTACTACTCGGACAACATCATTCCCAGCAGCCACCTGGGAGTCCAAGATGCATCCAGACATCCTCCCCATGCTGTTCCAGAACTATTTCGTTGGTGTTTCCATCAATTTATGACATTTTCCTATGAACCAGGCACCCTCCCCTCTTCAGAGCAGGGGGTGCCTGGTTTAATGCTTGGGTTCTTCCATTGACTTCCATTATACTCTGCTTCTCTGTAGAGCACCCGAGTATCCCAAAGTGTTCTACTTGAGCACCTGAGCACTTTGGTGCTCGATCAACACAAATTCATATATATCAGAAGTATGAATTTATCGAAATATATATATATTTTTATTTTTGTATTTTTTTTTATTTACACATTTATTTTTTGCCATACATTTTTTACAATTACAAAAAAAAATATAAAATGTATAAATCTAATATCTATTTCTGAAATGTTTCTGCCGGGATTCAAACTCCCAAGCTTGTACATTAGAGGCAAGGACTTTACCGACTAGACTATACAGCTACATGTTAACCTGCACAGAAATATGAAATGTCTTCTGTTGAATAGGAATACTTACTAAATCAGAAACTACTATGAGGTTTTTTTTTATGACACAGCTTAGCATTCAGATTTATAGCTGAGTGGATAAGGTCCTTGCCTCTAATGTACAAGCTTGGGAGTTTGAATCACGGCAGAAACTTTTCAGAAATTAGATTTAAATACACTGGGGTGTCCACAAGCACTGACTCCATATATGGATATAGCTATATATGGAGTCAAAGCAGGGACTCCCAAGCTGAACTAGAGTCCCAACACCCTCCCCTTTTCAGAGCAGTAGGTGCCTGGGGTTCTCCCATTGACTTCCATTGTGCTCGGGTTCTCGGTAGAACATGCAAAGTGTTCTTCTCGAGCACACAAGCACTTTGGTGCTCGCTCAACACTAGTCAAAGCGTCAGGTCTAATTTATCGCCATAGACGTAAGCGCGCAGTGCCCCAAGATTCAAGTAGTGGCCCCATGACAAGGTGGGGAGGATGGGGGGGTCGGCCGTGGCAGTAAGGCTGTGTTAACATCACTGTTTCCATAAAGCCTCTTTCAGAAGGTCAGTGTTTTGCATCAGTATTTGATCAGTAAGTGTAAGCCAAAAACTGGAGTGGGTCCAAAACTGAGATAAAATGTAAAATGTAATGGAATTATTTGCATCTCATCTGTGTTTTGGACCCTCGCGTGCTTTTGGCTTACAAATTCCGATCAAATACTGATTCAAACCACTGACCAAACACTGACTAAGAGAACTTATTAGATACAATGAATTTGGGTCGAGTTGGTGGAGTGATTTGTGTGGTTCATTCCAATAACCAACGACGCTCCTCCCGTATGGCAATAATCCAGCTGTCATGTTTGAAACATCCAGCAAGTTTGGGCCATCTGGGTTTAACCCAAATACATGTTGAAAGCAAAATACCATTAAGCTCATTGTATGGAGGGATCAGGACCTTATGAAGGGATCCACATGGGCTAAACTTTTATTGCACTGCACAATGACGTAGAATTGACCCGAATTGTCAATAACAGAATGTGGCTGCTAGGAATTATGAATTTGGGTCCAGGGTGTGGAGCAATTTTTCTGGTAATACCATTGTTGTTCCGAACATAAACCATTGCAATAACGACACAGACTAATTTTTTCACTAAAAGAGCGTATTAGCTAAGATTAATTTGGTTCTTGTTGGTGGGGTGATTTGTGTGGTACATTATGATAACCAACAACACTCCTTGCGTATGGCAATAATCTAGCTGCCATGTTTGATCCATCCTGCAAGTTCAGCCCATCTGGTTTTAACCCAAATACAAAGAGTTATTTCACTCCAGTCAGTCCCCGTTTAACTTCTTGGAGGGCCAAGTGGCGTTCAGCACTAACTGTTCTGCTATGCCCTTACATGTCCGGGACTGCACACGCACTGCACTGAAGGGATCACTGTGTGTCTACCCTTTGCTGACAGGAGAGGATTGCCCGCTTTACGTCGTTTGTCATAGGGATCAAGGATTGGAATAATTTGCAAATTTTTTTTGCTACAAGACTAATGTTTTTGCTAAAAGAATAATTTTTCAGATAAAAGAAGCTGACAAAAAAAATGTCGATCAACTTGTGGGCAATTTTGCTGTGTGAAAAATCAATTTATTTGCATTTCCCACATGGTGTTAAAGAAGACCACTCTATAACACTAAATCACAATAACTGTTTGGCTAACAGTAGCGGTTAAATATCAATGTGGACATGCCACAAATAGTAGAAAGAGACGGAGGTATCACCCCAATTTGTGAATCAGGGCCTAATAGAATTGATTATCTATTAATCAATGTGGACATGACACAAACAGTAGAATGAGATATGTATATCCCCCCACTTTGTGAATCAGGGCCTAATAGAATTGCTTATCTATTAATCAAAGCGTGCACACCTCAAACAGTAGAATGAGACAGGTCTATCACCCCTCTTTGGGAATCAGGTCCAAATAGAACTGCTAATCTATTAAACAATGTGTCTATCTATAGCAGATTAGATTAAGTATTAATGACTCAGCAAGTGAACTAGATAAACGCATCTATAGATTAGACTGCCTGTTGACAACGAGTCTAAAGCATAGTAAGTCTAAGTATAACAGAACAGATTAAGTATGAATGGTGCAGCAGGTGAACAAGATGCACAGGTTGATTACATTCAGCCTGCAGTGTACCTGCAATCTCCCTATGCTCTCCCTATGATCCCCCTACACTGTCCATATCAAATATTCTACAATGAAAAGCTTTCTAAAGCATTGTTTCTAGTGCTTGACACGTCTCTTCCTATGCGACCGCATAGGATGAGGCTTTTATAGGACTGTGACATCACAGGAGATGGCTATCTGCTGATTGGCTGGCTGCATGGCATTATGGGTTAGATCGTGTTCCTGGGCTTCTTACTTTCACTTTGTATGCGTAGCCACCATTTTAGGAAAAAAAGATTTGTTACTAAAGATTAGTGAATTTCTCAAAAATTCAATTTGGTCGGTTCACTAAATTTTCCAAAAGGATTAGATCCAAATTTATTTGTGGCAAATCTCATTAAAAACAGCTATTTCCTGCCTGCAGAGAGCCTGTATAGTTATGTTAAACACTGTGCCTTGCAGAAACACGCATAGGGAGTCTGCTGTGTTAGTAAAACAATACTGTGAGTCAGTATGAAACGCAGATGACAGGCACCTCTCTTAAAATCAATGCATACTTCACTGATTTGGGCAGTTATGGGGCCAAAACTGACCAAATAACTCGTGTTATTACAGGTCAATGTTAGCATCGGGTATAAAGAACCGTGCAGATGCCCATGATCCTACTATAGCGTGAAAGATCGCACCTTTTACACCGTCAGCTGATTCCTCATAGATTTCTACAGAACCTGTTCTATTAAAGGCTTATACAAGTAGAGCCCTCCTGTGGAGTGGAGAGGATGTCAGCAGTAAGTTTGTGTTGATGTCACTGATTATTTTGCCCTTCCTCTGATCTGTCAGAACAATAACCGACAGAAAAAGGATTCTGTCTGTTGAGCTTCCACCTTCACTCGGTCAGCATTTGGTCAGTAATCCATCAGTATTGCTAAAGCAAAAAAAAAAAAAAAAACAGGAGTGGATCCAAAACAGAGATAACATGTGAATGGAATATTTGCTTGTCTTCTGTGTTTTGTACCCACTCCTGTTTTTGGCTACCAAATCATAAGTCAATTCTGATGCAAAATAGGGACCATGTCATACAGGCCTTACAGCTGTTACATAGACAAGATCCATTTTGCGTTTAATTTCTCCTTCCTTCTGACAGATCAGAAGAAGGGTCAAATAAATGATGATGTCAACCAGGCCAAAAAGGCAAAATAGTGACCCAGTCATGGAGTGGGGAGGGTGGGAACAGCATGAGAAGTTCACAGAGTGGCCTAATGACAAAGTGGTGAGATGGCAGCAGCATGAGGAGAACACAGAGTGGCCCAGTGACAGAGTGGGGAGGTGGGAGGCAATACCAGTACCAGCTGAAGATGGTGAATGGCAGTAGGAGCACCTGGCAGCAGGTGTGCCATCAGGTGGGTGGCAGCATCAGAATTGTAGCTGAAGCAGGGAGCCAGAAGAAACAGGTCTTTTTTGACAAAGTTTAGGTGTGGCACCATGGAAGATATTGTCTGATAGTAATGAGCAGGATAGGCAATATACATTTTTGCGATAGTTTGCACATTTTTGGCCTAATATTCCTAATAAATTTGCAAAATTCTAGAATTCTTGATCTCCAGTCATTATTTTCTTAATTGCAAAAATCAGCAATGTAATATGCGCGTATTGCGCGCACAATACATGCGTGGCTCACTTTTGCTACATTTTTCAAGCTGCTAGAAGTTTCCTGAGACTGGAGAAAATGCACAGCACAGTAATTCCTATCACACTACCTAACACCCTGCACTGGAATTGGCTACACTATATCACTATCTAACCTACACTGACTATCTCCCTCTATCTGTATTATATATATATATATATATATATATATGAGCTAACTAACTATCTAATGTAATTGACTCAGCAATGTAAATGGCTCAGCAAAGCACAGAACACAGCAATTACACTGCGGTCTCTCTCACAACTGCAAAAAACAGCAAAAAGTGGCTGCTGGGGAGTTTTCTATATAGTAAGAGGTAGGCAACTTTCCTATTGGTTGCTAGGGATGTGGCTAAGCCCTAACAAAGATATTGCAGCCTTCTCATTTGCCCACTAGAAAGAAGGGAGGTTACTGATGAAAAAAAAAAATCTAGAATATTCGAGATTACGAATATATAGCACTGTATTCTATATCTTCGCAAATTCTCAAAGTGCCGATATTCGCTATACAAATTTGCGATTAGAATATTCACGATCAACACAATAGTCTGCTGCATCAGGCACTGGTGTTTGAAAATCCTGGCTGATCCATGCCTGATTCATCTTCACAAAGCTAACAAAAGTATGGGAGCACAACATTTCACATACAAACAATAGAACTGAGAAATTGGGATCATTCTAAATTAAAATGGCATTATACTTACTATAAATTAAAAAAAATAGAAACTCTTTGCGCACATTTTTGATCAAGCGTATGTCGGGCCCATCTACCAGGTGTCAAGTTGGCTTCCGCTGATGGGTACCCAACGCTAAAAGAACTGCCTCCCTTGGACTTACCTAAGCCTAGAATATTCAGGGCACTGTAGGAACCAGCTACATGTATACTTATACTCTGCTCAGAAGCCCAAGCGCGATGGGTGTTGCTCAGTCTAAAAGAGGCCGCTACAAGAAAATTTAGACTAGCACATTCATGGTCACAGGTGCATATCCATCAAGCTCCCTGTGACCATGAATGTGCTAGTCTAAATCATCGTCAGTTTCTCCACATTTTGGGTGGACAAGCGAGTTCTCCTTGGGGTAACTATGGCCCCCGCCGCACTAAACACCCTCTCTGATGCCACACTGCTGGCCGGGCAGGAAAGCTTGTGCAAGGCAAACTCGGCCAGTTGCACCCACAAATCGAGTTTGGCTGCCCAGTAGGGGATCTTTAATGTGGGGTGGAAGGGTGCACTCCAAGTATGCCACAACCTGCTGGTTCAGGTTCTGCTCTATGTCTATAACCGATTGAAGGAGTGAGATAAGTAAGGTACACTTAGTTCAAAAAATATATACTACAATGGTCCAAAAATAACACAATTTATTTGAAAATCACAAAGAAGACACATGATCAGCACTGGTCACAAATGGAACAATACACACAGGTTACAATACACATTAAAAACCAAGGGGACCGATGGTGAACTGCTGATATATATATCTGAATATAAAGTGCAAGTGCATAACTATACCCAATTGGTCATCAATTGGAGGACATATAGTATCCACAAGCTGTGGCTAGTAGATACCACAATAATATCCACATGCATATATATCAAAATTTGCCACAAAGTTGGTGTGAGATATACACCACATTTGTCAAAAATAAGGCAGTAACGATAATTGAGATTAAATTCAGCACATGATAGAAATAATACTGACCAATTGATTTAAATATATCGTGTAGCAACACCACCGGTCCACTCCCCAACGCACGTTTCGCGTACAGCTTTTTCAAGGGGTACTGGTTGGCAGAAAGAAAGGCTGTCCCTAAATAGGTCAGGTGGATGCATTTCATTGGTTCTTGAACCTGTATTTAATTGTATTTCCCAGGCTCACCTGAGTATTCTCGCACGGCGGTCGTTGGCAGCGCCCGGCCCCCCACACACAAGCCACCACACATCCGGCGACGCCGCGCCAGTCCAGAGGAAGGCAGTCACGCATTTCCTGCGCGACACAAGACACTCCGGAGCGGCCGGCGGCACACGAGCGCGGCGCATGCGCAGATTGCCGGACACGCCACAGCCGCCATGTATATATTCATGCCTTTACAATAACAACTGTGTTTTGCATTGTAAGATCTATATATGATAAGCTACCACCATTCCATGTAAATTAAGTTGATGTTTTCAACATATCACTATGTTCCATCCATGTGCCCTCACTCGACATGGCGGCTGTGGCGTGTCCGGCAATCTGCGCATGCGCCGCGCTCGTGTGCCGCCGGCCGCTCCGGAGTGACGTGTGTCGCGCAGGAAATGCGTGACTGCCTTCCTCCGGACTGGCGCGGCGTCGCCGGATGTGTGGTGGCTTGTGTGTGGGGGGCCGGGCGCTGCCAACGACCGCCGTGCGAGAATACTCAGGTGAGCCTGGGAAATACAATTAAATACAGGTTCAAGAACCAATGAAACGCATCCACCTGACCTATTTAGGGACAGCCTTTCTTTCTGCCAACCAGTACCCCTTGAAAAAGCTGTACGCGAAACGTGCGTTGGGGAGTGGACCGGTGGTGTTGCTACACGATATATTTAAATCAATTGGTCAGTATTTTTTCTATCATGTGCTGAATTTAATCTCAATTATCGTTACTGCCTTATTTTTGACAAATGTGGTGTATATCTCACACCAACTTTGTGGCAAATTTTGATATATATGCATGTGGATATTATTGTGGTATCTACTAGCCACAGCTTGTGGATAGGGATGAGCGAACTCGAACTGTATAGTTCGGGTTCGTACCGAATTTTGGGGTGTCCGTGACACGGACCCGAACCCGGACATTTTCGTAAAAGTCCGGGTTCGGGTTCGGTGTTCGTCGCTTTCTTCGCGCTTTTGTGACGCTTTCTTGGCGCTTTTTGAAAGGCTGCAAAGCAGCCAATCAACAAGCGTCATACTACTTGCCCCAAGAGGCCATCACAGCCATGCCTACTATTGGCATGGCTGTGATTGGCCAGAGCACCATGTGACCCAGCCTCTATTTAAGCTGGAGTCACATAGCGCCGCCCGTCACTCTGCTCTGATTAGCGTAGGGAGAGGTTGCGGCTGCGACAGTAGGGCGAGATTAGGCAGATTAACTCCTCCAAAGGACTTGATTAACTGATCGATCTGCAGCTGTGGATCATTGAGCTGCTGATCCTCAATTGCTCACTGTTTTTAGGCTGCACAGACCGTTTGTCAGTCACATTTTTCTGGGGTGATCGGCGGCCATTTTGTGTCTTGTGGTGCGCCAGCACAAGCTGCGACCAAGTGCATTTAACCCTCAATGGTGTGGTTGTTTTTTGGCTAAAGCCTACATCAGGGTGAAGCTGTCACACCAAGTGCATTTAACCAGCAATAGTCTGTTCATTTTTTGGCCATATACAAAATCAGGGGCAAGCTGCGCCTGTCACCAAGTGCATTTAACCCTCAATGGTGTGGTTGTTTTTTGGCTAAAGCCTACATCAGGGTGAAGCTGTCACACCAAGTGCATTTAACCAGCAATAGTCTGTTCATTTTTTGGCCATATACTAAATCAGGGGCAAGCTGCGCCTGTCACCAAGTGCATTTAACCCTCAATGGTGTGGTTGTTTTTTGGCTAAAGCCTACATCAGGGTGAAGCTGTCACACCAAGTGCATTTAACCAGCAATAGTCTGTTTATTTTTTGGCCATATCCCAGTCTAATTCTGTCACTAAATCCATACCGGTCACCCAGCGCCTAAATACTAGGCCTCAAATTTATATCCAGCTAAATCTGTCCCTAGTGCTGTAGCTGGGCGAGTTATTTAGTGTCCGTTCAAGCACATTTCTTGTTCTGGGTTGAAATACAATTCCCAATTTAGCAATTTCATAATTTAGTGGTTTCTGCTATATCAGAGCTATTTGAAATCTATCCCTAAAAGGGTATATAATATTCAAGGTGCACATTGGGTCATTCAGAATAACTTCACACACACCCGCTACTGTGTATTTCCAAGTCTAATTCTGTCACTAAACCCATACCTGTCACGCAGCGCCTAAATACTAGGCCTCAAATTTATATCCAGCTAAATCTGTCCCTAGTGCTGTAGCTGGGCGAGTTATTTAGTGTCCGTTCAAGCACATTTCTTGTTCTGGGTTGAAATACAATTCCCAATTTAGCAATTTCATAATTTAGTGGTTTCTGCTATATCAGAGCTATTTGAAATCTATCCCTAAAAGGGTATATAATATTCAAGGTGCACATTGGGTCATTCAGAATAACTTCACACACACCCGCTACTGTGTATTTCCAAGTCTAATTCTGGCACTAAACCCATACCTGTCACCCAGCGCCTAAATACTAGGCCTCAAATTTATATCCCGCTAAATCTGTCCTTAGTGCTGTAGCTGGGCGAGTTATTTAGTGTCCGTTCAAGCACATTTCTTGTTCTGGGTTGAAATACAATTCCCAATTTAGCAATTTCATAATTTAGTGGTTTCTGCTATATCAGAGCTATTTGAAATCTATCCCTAAAAGGGTATATAATATTCAAGGTGCACATTGGGTCATTCAGAATAACTTCACACACACCCGCTACTGTGTATTTCCAAGTCTAATTCTGGCACTAAACCCATACCTGTCACCCAGCGCCTAAATACTAGGCCTCAAATTTATATCCCGCTAAATCTGTCCTTAGTGCTGTAGCTGGGCGAGTTATTTAGTGTCCGTTCAAGCACATTTCTTGTTCTGGGTTGAAATACAATTCCCAATTTAGCAATTTCATAATTTAGTGGTTTCTGCTATATCAGAGCTATTTGAAATCTATCCCTAAAAGGGTATATAATATTCAAGGTGCACATTGGGTCATTCAGAATAACTTCACACACACCCGCTACTGTGTATTTCCAAGTCTAATTCTGGCACTAAACCCATACCTGTCACCCAGCGCCTAAATACTAGGCCTCAAATTTATATCCCGCTAAATCTGTCCTTAGTGCTGTAGCTGGGCGAGTTATTTAGTGTCCGTTCAAGCACATTTCTTGTTCTGGGTTGAAATACAATTCCCAATTTAGCAATTTCATAATTTAGTGGTTTCTGCTATATCAGAGCTATTTGAAATCTATCCCTAAAAGGGTATATAATATTCAAGGTGCACATTGGGTCATTCAGAATAACTTCACACACACCCGCTACTGTGTATTTCCAAGTCTAATTCTGGCACTAAACCCATACCTGTCACCCAGCGCCTAAATACTAGGCCTCAAATTTATATCCCGCTAAATCTGTCCTTAGTGCTGTAGCTGGGCGAGTTATTTAGTGTCCGTTCAAGCACATTTCTTGTTCTGGGTTGAAATACAATTCCCAATTTAGCAATTTCATAATTTAGTGGTTTCTGCTATATCAGAGCTATTTGAAATCTATCCCTAAAAGGGTATATAATATTCAAGGTGCACATTGGGTCATTCAGAATAACTTCACACACACCCGCTACTGTGTATTTCCAAGTCTAATTCTGGCACTAAACCCATACCTGTCACCCAGCGCCTAAATACTAGGCCTCAAATTTATATCCCGCTAAATCTGTCCTTAGTGCTGTAGCTGGGCGAGTTATTTAGTGTCCGTTCAAGCACATTTCTTGTTCTGGGTTGAAATACAATTCCCAATTTAGCAATTTCATAATTTAGTGGTTTCTGCTATATCAGAGCTATTTGAAATCTATCCCTAAAAGGGTATATAATATTCAAGGTGCACATTGGGTCATTCAGAATAACTTCACACACACCCGCTACTGTGTATTTCCAAGTCTAATTCTGGCACTAAACCCATACCTGTCACCCAGCGCCTAAATACTAGGTCTCAAATTTATATCCCGCTAAATCTGTCCTTAGTGCTGTAGCTGGGCGAGTTATTTAGTGTCCGTTCAAGCACATTTCTTGTTCTGGGTTGAAATACAATTCCCAATTTAGCAATTTCATAATTTAGTGGTTTCTGCTATATCAGAGCTATTTGAAATCTATCCCTAAAAGGGTATATAATATTCAAGGTGCACATTGGGTCATTCAGAATAACTTCACACACACCCGCTACTGTGTATTTCCAAGTCTAATTCTGGCACTAAACCCATACCTGTCACCCAGCGCCTAAATACTAGGCCTCAAATTTATATCCCGCTAAATCTGTCCTTAGTGCTGTAGCTGGGCGAGTTATTTAGTGTCCGTTCAAGCACATTTCTTGTTCTGGGTTGAAATACAATTCCCAATTTAGCAATTTCATAATTTAGTGGTTTCTGCTATATCAGAGCTATTTGAAATCTATCCCTAAAAGGGTATATAATATTCAAGGTGCACATTGGGTCATTCAGAATAACTTCACACACACCCGCTACTGTGTATTTCCAAGTCTAATTCTGGCACTAAACCCATACCTGTCACCCAGCGCCTAAATACTAGGCCTCAAATTTATATCCCGCTAAATCTGTCCTTAGTGCTGTAGCTGGGCGAGTTATTTAGTGTCCGTTCAAGCACATTTCTTGTTCTGGGTTGAAATACAATTCCCAATTTAGCAATTTCATAATTTAGTGGTTTCTGCTATATCAGAGCTATTTGAAATCTATCCCTAAAAGGGTATATAATATTCAAGGTGCACATAGGGTCATTCAGAATAACTTCACACACACGCTTCTGTGCATTTCCAAGTCTAATTCTGTCACTAAATCCATACCGGTCACCCAGCGCCTAAATACTAGGCCTCAAATTTATATCCAGCTAAATCTGTCCCTAGTGCTGTAGCTGGGCGAGTTATTTAGTGTCCGTTCAAGCACATTTCTTGTTCTGGGTTGAAATACAATTCCCAATTTAGCAATTTCATAATTTAGTGGTTTCTGCTATATCAGAGCTATTTGAAATCTATCCCTAAAAGGGTATATAATATTCAAGGTGCACATAGGGTCATTCAGAATAACTTCACACACCCGCTACTGTGCATTTCCAAATCTAATTCTGTCACTAAACCCATACCTGTCACCCAGCGCCTAAATACTAGGCCTCAAATTTATATCCCGCTAAATCTCTCGTTACCGCTGTCCTGTTGTGGCTGGGAAAGTTATTTAGTGTCCGTCAAAGCACATTTTTTGTTCTGGGTTGAAATACAATTCCCAATTTAGCAATTTCATAATTTAGTCGTTTCTGCTATATCAGAGCTATTTGAAATCTATCCCTAAAAGGGTAGATCATATTGAAGGTGCACATAGGGTCATTCAGAATAACTTCACACACACGCTTCTGTGCATTTCCAAGTCTAATTCTGTCACTAAATCCATACCGGTCACCCAGCGCCTAAATACTAGGCCTCAAATTTATATCCCGCTGAATTTGAATACAATACATTGGGCCAAATAATATATTTGTTGTTGTGGTGAACCATAACAATGAGAAAAACATCTAGTAAGGGACGCGGACGTGGACATGGTCGTGGTGGTGTTAGTGGACCCTCTGGTGCTGGGAGAGGACGTGGCCGTTCTGCCACATCCACACGTCCTAGTGTACCAACTACCTCAGGTCCCAGTAGCCGCCAGAATTTACAGCGATATATGGTGGGGCCCAATGCCGTTCTAAGGATGGTAAGGCCTGAGCAGGTACAGGCATTAGTCAATTGGGTGGCCGACAGTGGATCCAGCACGTTCACATTATCTCCCACCCAGTCTTCTGCAGAAAGCGCACAGATGGCGCCTGAAAACCAACCCCATCAGTCTGTCACATCACCCCCATGCATACCAGGGAAACTGTCTCAGCCTCAAGTTATGCAGCAGTTTCTTATGCTGTTTGAAGACTCCGCTGGCAGGGTTTCCCAAGGGCATCCACCTAGCCCTTCCCCAGCGGTGAAAGACATAGAATGCACTGACGCACAACCACTTATGTTTCCTGATGATGAGGACATGGGAATACCACCTCAGCATGTCTCTGATGATGACGAAACACAGGTGCCAACTGCTGCGTCTTTCTGCAGTGTGCAGACTGAACAGGAGGTCAGGGATCAAGACTGGGTGGAAGACGATGCAGGGGACGATGAGGTCCTAGACCCCACATGGAATGAAGGTCGTGCCACTGACTTTCACAGTTCGGAGGAAGAGGCAGTGGTGAGACCGAGCCAACAGCGTAGCAAAAGAGGGAGCAGTGGGCAAAAGCAGAACACCCGCCGCCAAGAGACTCCGCCTGCTACTGACCGCCGCCATCTGGGACCGAGCACCCCAAAGGCAGCTTCAAGGAGTTCCCTGGCATGGCACTTCTTCAAACAATGTGCTGACGACAAGACCCGAGTGGTTTGCACGCTGTGCCATCAGAGCCTGAAGCGAGGCATTAACGTTCTGAACCTGAGCACAACCTGCATGACCAGGCACCTGCATGCAAAGCATGAACTGCAGTGGAGTAAACACCTTAAAACCAAGGAAGTCACTCAGGCTCCCCCTGCTACCTCTTCTGCTGCTGCCGCCTCGGCCTATTCTGCTGCTGCCGCCTCGGCCTCTTCCTCCGCCTCTGGAGGAACGTTGGCACCTGCCGCCCAGCAAACAGGGGATGTACCACCAACACCACCACCACCACCTCCGTCACCAAGCGTCTCAACCATGTCACACGCCAGCGTTCAGCTCTCCATCTCACAAACATTTGATAGAAAGCGTAAATTCCCACCTAGCCACCCTCGATCCCTGGCCCTGAATGCCAGCATTTCTAAACTACTGGCCTATGAAATGCTGTCATTTAGGCTGGTGGACACAGACAGCTTCAAACAGCTCATGTCGCTTGCTGTCCCACAGTATGTTGTTCCCAGCCGGCACTACTTCTCCAAGAGAGCCGTGCCTTCCCTGCACAACCAAGTATCCGATAAAATCAAGTGTGCACTGCGCAACGCCATCTGTGGCAAGGTCCACCTAACCACAGATACGTGGACCAGTAAGCACGGCCAGGGACGCTATATCTCCCTAACTGCACACTGGGTAAATGTAGTGGCAGCTGGGCCCCAGGCGGAGAGCTGTTTGGCGCACGTCCTTCCGCCGCCAAGGATCGCAGGGCAACATTCTTTGCCTCCTGTTGCCACCTCCTCCTTCTCGGCTTCCTCCTCCTCTTCTTCCACCTGCTCATCCAGTCAGCCACACACCTTCACCACCAACTTCAGCACAGCCCGGGGTAAACGTCAGCAGGCCATTCTGAAACTCATATGTTTGGGGGACAGGCCCCACACCGCACAGGAGTTGTGGCGGGGTATAGAACAACAGACCGACGAGTGGTTGCTGCCGGTGAGCCTCAAGCCCGGCCTGGTGGTGTGTGATAATGGGCGAAATCTCGTTGCAGCTCTGGGACTAGCCAATTTGACGCACATCCCTTGCTTGGCGCATGTGCTGAATTTGGTGGTGCAGAAGTTCATTCACAACTACCCCGACATGTCAGAGCTGCTGCATAAAGTGCGGGCCGTCTGTTCGCGCTTCCGGCGTTCACATCCTGCTGCTGCTCGCCTGTCTGCGCTACAGCGTAACTTCGGCCTTCCCGCTCACCGCCTCATATGCGACGTGCCCACCAGGTGGAACTCCACCTTGCACATGCTGGACAGACTGTGCGAGCAGCAGCAGGCCATAGTGGAGTTTCAGCTGCAGCACGCACGGGTCAGTCGCACTACAGAACAGCACCACTTCACCACCAATGACTGGGCCTCCATGCGAGACCTGTGTGCCCTGTTGCGCTGTTTCGAGTACTCCACCAACATGGCCAGTGGCGATGACACCGTTATCAGCGTTACAATACCACTTCTATGTCTCCTTGAGAAAACACTTAGGGCGATGATGGAAGAGGAGGTGGCCCAGGAGGAGGAGGAGGAGGAGGAGGAAGAGGGGTCATTTTTAGCACTTTCAGGCCAGTCTCTTCGAAGTGACTCAGAGGGAGGTTTTTGGCAACAGCAGAGGCCAGGTACAAATGTGGCCAGCCAGGGCCCACTACTGGAGGACGAGGAGGACGAGGATGAGGAGGAGGTGGAGGAGGATGAGGATGAAGCATGGTCACAGCGGGGTGGCACCCAACGCAGCTCGGGTCCATCACTGGTGCGTGGCTGGGGGGAAAGGCAGGACGATGACGATACGCCTCCCACAGAGGACAGCTTGTCCTTATCCCTGGGCAGCCTGGCACACATGAGCGACTACATGCTGCAGTGCCTGCGCAACGACAGCAGAGTTGCCCACATTTTAACCTGTGCGGACTACTGGGTTGCCACCCTGCTGGATCCACGCTACAAAGACAATGTGCCCACCTTACTTCCTGCACTGGAGCGTGATAGGAAGATGCGCGAGTACAAGCGCACGTTGGTAGACGCGCTACTGAGAGCATTCCCAAATGTCACAGGGGAACAAGTGGAAGCCCAAGGCCAAGGCAGAGGAGGAGCAAGAGGTCGCCAAGGCAGCTGTGTCACGGCCAGCTCCTCTGAGGGCAGGGTTAGCATGGCAGAGATGTGGAAAACTTTTGTCAACACGCCACAGCTAACTGCACCACCACCTGATACGCAACGTGTTAGCAGGAGGCAACATTTCACTAACATGGTGGAACAGTACGTGTGCACACCCCTCCACGTACTGACTGATGGTTCGGCCCCATTCAACTTCTGGGTCTCTAAATTGTCCACGTGGCCAGAGCTAGCCTTTTATGCCTTGGAGGTGCTGGCCTGCCCGGCAGCCAGCGTTTTGTCTGAACGTGTATTCAGCACGGCAGGGGGCGTCATTACAGACAAACGCAGCCGCCTGTCTACAGCCAATGTGGACAAGCTGACGTTCATAAAAATGAACCAGGCATGGATCCCACAGGACCTGTCCGTCCCTTGTCCAGATTAGACATTAACTACCTCCCCATAACCATATATTATTGGACTCCAGGGCACTTCCTCATTCAATCCTATTTTTATTTTCATTTTACCATTATATTGCGATGCTACCCAAAGTTGAATGAACCTCTCCTCTGCCTGTGTGCTAGGCCTAAATATATGCCAATGGACTGTTGCAGTGGTGGCTGACATGAAGCCTGATTCTCTGCTATGACATGCAGACTAATTCTCTGCTGACATGAAGCCAGATTGTCTGTTACGGGACCTCTCTCCTCTGCCTGGGTGCTGGGCCTAAATTTATGACAATGGACTGTTGCAGTGGTGGCTGACGTGAAGCCTCATTCTCTGCTATGACATGCAGACTGATTCTCTGCTGACATGAAGCCAGATTGTCTGTTACGGGACCTCTCTCCTCTGCCTGTGTGCTAGGCCTAAATATATGCCAATGGACTGTTGCAGTGGTGGCTGACGTGAAGCCTGATTCTCTGCTATGACATGCAGACTGATTCTCTGCTGACATGAAGCCAGATCCTCTGTTACGGGACCTCTCTCCTCTGCCTGTGTGTGTGCTGGGCCTAAATATATGCCAATGGACTGTTGCAGTGGTGGCTGACGTGAAGCCTCATTCTCTGCTATGACATGCAGACTAATTCTCTGCTGACATGAAGACAGATTCTCTGTTACGGGACCTCCCTCCTCTGCCTGGGTGCTGGGCCTAAATATATGCCAATGGACTGTTGCAGTGGTGGCTGACGTGAAGCCTCATTCTCTGCTATGACATGCAGACTAATTCTCTGCTGACATGAAGCCAGATTGTCTGTTACGGGACCTCTCTCCTCTGCCTGTGTGTGTGCTGGGCCTAAATATATGCCAATGGACTGTTGCAGTGGTGGCTGACGTGAAGCCTCATTCTCTGCTATGACATGCAGACTAATTCTCTGCTGACATGAAGACAGATTCTCTGTTCCGGGACCTCTCTCCTCTGCCTGTGTGTGTGCTGGGCCTAAATATATGCCAATGGACTGTTGCAGTGGTGGCTGACGTGAAGCCTCATTCTCTGCTATGACATGCAGACTAATTCTCTGCTGACATGAAGACAGATTCTCTGTTACGGGACCTCCCTCCTCTGCCTGGGTGCTGGGCCTAAATATATGCCAATGGACTGTTGCAGTGGTGGCTGACGTGAAGCCTCATTCTCTGCTATGACATGCAGACTAATTCTCTGCTGACATGAAGACAGATTCTCTGTTACGGGACCTCTCTCCTCTGCCTGTGTGTGTGCTGGGCCTAAATATATGCCAATGGACTGTTGCAGTGGTGGCTGACGTGAAGCCTCATTCTCTGCTATGACATGCAGACTAATTCTCTGCTGACATGAAGACAGATTCTCTGTTACGGGACCTCCCTCCTCTGCCTGGGTGCTGGGCCTAAATATATGCCAATGGACTGTTGCAGTGGTGGGTGACGTGAAGCCTGATTCTCTGCTATGACATGCAGACTAATTCTCTGCTGACATGAAGACAGATTCTCTGTTACGGGACCTCTCTCCTCTGCCTGTGTGTGTGCTGGGCCTAAATATATGCCAATGGACTGTTGCAGTGGTGGCTGACGTGAAGCCTCATTCTCTGCTATGACATGCAGACTAATTCTCTGCTGACATGAAGACAGATTCTCTGTTACGGGACCTCCCTCCTCTGCCTGGGTGCTGGGCCTAAATATATGCCAATGGACTGTTGCAGTGGTGGCTGACGTGAAGCCTCATTCTCTGCTATGACATGCAGACTGATTCTCTGCTGACATGAACCCAGATCGTCTGTTACGGGACCTCTCTGCTCTGCCTGTGTGCTAGGCCTAAATATATGCCAATGGACTGTTGCAGTGGTGGGTGACGTGAAGCCTCATTCTCTGCTATGACATGCAGACTGATTCTCTGCTGTCATGAAGCCAGATTGTCTGTTACGGGACCTCTCTGCTCTGCCTGTGTGCTAGGCCTAAATATATGCCAATGGACTGTTGCAGTGGTGGGTGACGTGAAGCCTCATTCTCTGCTATGACATGCAGACTGATTCTCTGCTGTCATGAAGCCAGATTGTCTGTTACGGGACCTCTCTGCTCTGCCTGTGTGCTAGGCCTAAATATATGCCAATGGACTGTTGCAGTGGTGGGTGACGTGAAGCCTCATTCTCTGCTATGACATGCAGACTGATTCTCTGCTGACATGAAGCCAGATTGTCTGTTACGGGACCTCTCTCCTCTGCCTGTGTGCTAGGCCTAAATATATGCCAATGGACTGTTGCAGTGGTGGCTGACGTGAAGCCTCATTCTCTGCTATGACATGCAGACTAATTCTCTGCTGACATGAAGCCAGATTGTCTGTTACGGGACCTCTCTCCTCTGCCTGGGTGCTGGGCCTAAATTTATGACAATGGACTGTTGCAGTGGTGGCTGACGTGAAGCCTGATTCTCTGCTATGACATGCAGACTGATTCTCTGCTGACATGAAGCCAGATCCTCTGTTACGGGACCTCTCTCCTCTGCCTGTGTGTGTGCTGGGCCTAAATATATGCCAATGGACTGTTGCAGTGGTGGCTGACGTGAAGCCTCATTCTCTGCTATGACATGCAGACTGATTCTCTGCTGACATGAAGCCAGATTCTCTGTTACGGGACCTCTCTCCTCTGCCTGTGTGTGCGCTGGGCCTAAATATATGCCAATGGACTGTTGCAGTGGTGGCTGACGTGAAGCCTCATTCTCTGCTATGACATGCAGACTAATTCTCTGCTGACATGAAGACAGATTCTCTGTTACGGGACCTCCCTCCTCTGCCTGGGTGCTGGGCCTAAATATATGCCAATGGACTGTTGCAGTGGTGGCTGACGTGAAGCCTCATTCTCTGCTATGACATGCAGACTAATTCTCTGCTGACATGAAGACAGATTCTCTGTTACGGGACCTCTCTCCTCTGCCTGGGTGCCGGGGCCTAAATATCTGAGAATGGACTGTTCCAGTGGTGGGTGACGGGAAGCCAGATTCTCTGCTATGGAACCTCTCTCCAATTGATTTTGGTTAATTTTTATTTATTTAATTTTTAATTTAATTCATTTCCCTATCCACATTTGTTTGCAGGGGATTTACCTACATGTTGCTGCCTTTTGCAGCCCTCTAGCTCTTTCCTGGGCTGTTTTACAGCCTTTTTAGTGCCGAAAAGTTCGGGTCCCCATTGACTTCAATGGGGTTCGGGTTCGGGACGAAGTTCGGATCGGGTTCGGATCCCGAACCCGAACATTTCCGGGATGTTCGGCCGAACTTCTCGAACCCGAACATCCAGGTGTTCGCTCAACTCTACTTGTGGATACTATATGTCCTCCAATTGATGACCAATTGGGTATAATTATGCACTTGCACTTTATATTCAGATATATATATCAGCAGCTCACCATCGGTCCCCTTGGTTTTTAATGTGTATTGTAACCTGTGTGTATTGTTCCATTTGTGACCAGTGCTGATCATGTGTCTTCTTTGTGATTTTCAAATAAATTGTGTTATTTTTGGACCATTGTAGTATATATTTTTTGAACTAAGTGTACCTTACTTATCTCACTCCTTCAATCGGTTATATATATTCTAATTAGGGGTGAGCCCGTAATTTTGTTAGGGCTACATATAGGTTTTTCTGCTCTATGTCTAGCTGCTGCTGCTGGTGAGTAGCTTCTTCAGTAGGTGGGTGAAGAAAACTGCTCATCAGCGACTCTAGACTTAAGTTGCTGATGATGGAGCTGGTACTGCTCCTGACTCCCCTCACCCCTCTCAGCAGCCATGGCAGTGGAACGTGAGCGCAGAGGACTTCCCGGTCAGACCTGCGTGAGGATGGGCGATGGCGCACATATGCAGCGGCCAACTTACTACATAGGATGTCTCGATAGTAGTTCAGTTTGTCCTCCCTCTCAGCGGGTTTAAAAAAGGCCCCCATTTTGGACTGGTAGCGAGGGTCTAACATGGTGGAGAACCAGTAGTCATCCCTCTGCTGAATGGTGACCATTCAGTTGTAACTACACAAGCAACTGAACATGCATCGGGCCATTTGTACTCCCTGCCTCCATCTCCACTGCATCCTGCAATGGTGTGTCTGGGTCCTCTGCCTCGTCTTCCTCATGGCCCTGTAGCTCCTCTGGCTGGTTCTGCTCCTAATCTCCTGTCACCTGTATAGAAAAACCACACATTTCTCTACGCATTGCTTGTGATCAAATGTCCCCCTCCTCCTCTAGTTCAGCCCCCACAGGGCCCATGTGGCTGAGATGTAGTCGCCATGCTTTCTGTCCCCTGGCCAGCCAGATTTAGCAGCATCTGTTCCAGGACATGAATCAGTAGAATGACGTTGTTCATCCCGTAGTCCTGGTGACTGACAAAAAAAAGTGGCCTCCTTAAAGGGCCCTAGCAAACAGCAGGTGTCACGCATGAGCTGCCACTGGATAACATCGAGGGGAGTTCCTCTGTCTGCCTGTATCATCAAGAAATCGTTTATGGCCTTTCACTGTTCATATAATCGGTCCAACATATGTAAGGTGGAATTCCAATGGGTGGAAACGTTGCATATTAGCCTATGTTGGGGGAACGCAGTTTTGCCGCTGCAGCTCAAGGAAGGTGTGCCTTGCGGTGTACTAGTGGATGAAGTGCATGCAAAGTTTCCTGGCGATTTTCAGGATGTCTTGCAGATGGGTGGAAGACGTCAGGAACCGCATTACAACCAGAATGAACACATGCTCCATGCAGAGCACATGGCTCAGCCCTTCTTGACACAGCACTGACACCATGTTCTTCCCGTTGTCGGTCACCATGGTTCCGATTTTGAGTTGTGGAGAGGAAAGCCAGGATTTGGAAGTTCCTCCCCTGTATGACGCCGTTTGCCCAGGCAAATTAGGTGCAGATCAGCGCGACACCACCGTGCTCTGCACATGTGGTATGCTGGAGGAGCACTGTGAATTGTCCCTACAGTGGAGGCTGAGGACATGGTGGAGGATGAGGAGGCAGAGGCGGACATTTCCACAGGAACACTGGTGTGAGAAGGTGGATTCGGAAGCGGCGCCACCTGGCCAAGTTGCTGATGTGGCTGAACAGGAATCATATTTATCCAGTGGGCCGTAAAGGACACATATTGCCCTTGACCGTAGTTACAGCTCCACACGTCGAGGCTGCCGTGCACTTTAGCAGACACCGGCAGACTCAAGGACTGGCCCACCTTCTGTTCTACATATGTTTGTAGGGCTGGTACTGTATTTTTGGCAAAGAAATGACTGCTTTGGACTCTCCACCTCGGCTTGGCACAAGCCATCAGTTCTCTGAAAGGTGCAGAGTCCACCACTTGAAAAGGGAGGGACTGCAGCACCAGCAACTTGGCCAAGAGCATGTTCAGCTTTTGCGCCGTTGGATGCAAGCGCGCATACTGTTGTCTCTTGGCAATGGTTTTGGTGATCGATTGCTGATGGAATAACTGAAGAGGAATAGGAGGACGAGGAACAGGAGCATCAGGACCAGCAAATGATGGGAAGGACAGGCAGCTCCCTTCGGCTGAGGTGGTGGAGCCTTGATTGCATAAAATTTGCTGCGTGTGCTGGGTGCTGCAGCGGTTGCTGCGGCAGTCTGGACCACCACATCAGAGCCACGGTTCTCCCAGGTCACTTTATGGTGACGCTGCATGTGTTGACGCAGGGTAGTGGTGCCAACACTGGCACCTTGGCTACGCTTCACCTTCTGCCCACAAATTTGACAAATGGCCATGTTCACCTCCTTCGGCGGCCTAACAAAATATTGCCTCAACGCCGAGAATGGCATTTTCCCCCCAACACTTTGCGCTGACTGTCTTCTACCACTGCCTCTGTGAACCCCTGCACCGCTACTTTCAAGTGACTCGGCAGTTTGTTTTCCCCGGGCACATTTGGCTCCCAACCTCCCACTGCTGCCACTCTGCTGACTCACGGCCATGCTACCACCCTTCTGGCTGAGCCACTGCCTCAAACGCAAGCTGCCACCCTCTTCGCCTGATGATGATGAAGTCCCTTCTTCACCTGGCTTCCAAGTGCGATTTGCTACATCATCATCCACTACTATTTGCACATCACTGATATCCCTCTCAACAGTCTCAGGGCCAAAATACTGACCACTTGCAACACCTGCTCCCACGCGACTCTCATCATCACTACTTGCCTGCCTACTGGAAGTAGCGGCAGATGTCTCCTCCAGATCTTGGCTGGGCAGTAGCTGCATATAATACTTCTCACGCTGAGGGAACAGAAAATGACTGAGGCAGGGTGAGGACAGTTGGGGGCACGGGGCCTGTACCTGGGCCATCCCAACTAAGCGTCGTGTCAGAGGAACCCACAGACTCTTAGCTGGGGGTGTCTGATGTCACTTGCGACAAAGTCAAAGACTAAGTCAACTATTCAAGCCCCGCTGGGTTGCTGGTCAAGATACAACCGCTAGAGGACACCGCAAGCTCAGGCCTCTCGCTGTGACTCCTGCTGCCACCCCCTCCTTCTGCTGCTACTTCTCCCTGCGACAGAAACATTTTGGCCACTGCCCGTTCTCTTTGAAGGGCCTGTCACTTGTCTATCTGAAAAAAAAAGCCACCACTGAATGGCTAATAAACGCAATTAGATTTCCTATTTGTACACTCCAAAACAGGCTGTAGCCCAAAAATATTTCACCACTGAATGGCTAATAGATGATTATTAAGTCCCTACAGAAGAAACTCAGCATTCACTGAGCAATTTGGTCAAAATAGGCTGTTTTCCAAAAGTTTTTTTCCTAATCCTAATGAAAACTAACAATGGCTGTAGGACAATGTAAATTCACAGCAGAACGGCTAATAACACATACTTATTTTTGCTAGTAATACAGCACAACAATGGCTGTATGACAGCATCTGCTGACGTCTCTCCCTGCACCAGTTACACTCGAAAGTGGCTGAATCCAAGATGGCTGGCTATTTATAGGGCTGTGACATCAGGGGTAGTGATCGCCTTGCGGTTCGCCCAGCTGGTCGGTTCACAGCGAACTTTATGCGTTCGCAATCCATCGAACATGAAAACATATGGCGATGTCCGCACGTGCCATATTCTTTTGCATTGGGTTGACCTTTTACCCATGACACATCCATCAGGTGGGACAGGACAGCCAATTGAGATGTTTCAGCACATGACTGAATTTAGGAATACACTCCCAATAGGGGACATAAGCAATATATCACTGAAAAAAAGTCCCTAAAATTTTACTTTTACTAGATACAATTAAAAACAAGATACATGGAACCCCCAAAAAAGACACACATTTGTGTACACAATACATCAACAACAAAAATATATATCCTGTGCCCACACAACTGTATAATGTGTACGCACACTTACTCAGAACTTAGCAAGGGCAATAGGATAATAATTAACCGCATAAATTATATTGCAGAAGACCATGGTTGTGACCATAACTCACGGTTAGTTGATACCAGTCACTTGGTGCCAGGCAGTCTTCAGGGGTAGCAACCAACAAATGGGGTGGGGAAGATGTTAATCCCTAGGGTGACCCTACAGGTATCCCTGCCTAAAAGTGGAGCACCCGCCCCGAAAGGGGCGACCCGACTTATCAGTGGCTAAACCCTGACAAGCCCTGGATGTCCCTGCTAATATCTTCTCTCCCCGACGCGTTTCCTGGCGCGTTTCCACGTGGTTCATCAGGGGAAAGAAACTTGCAGCGAGTAAGAGATGAACAGATGCTGCCAGTTCCTAAATCAAAGGATCTGATGGTAGATGCACAATATATGTAGGCACCAGGATAAAAAAAAAAGAGCGCCCCTCTATTAGGAACGGTGCCTCTTTAAAGGCTCGGGGTATTGTAGGCTTCTGACGTCACTTTACCCCACTTCCGGTAATATGATAAACACATGGTTTTACAAATTAGTAAATACAACTGGTAATAGGGACAAATTAAGTACAACAATGCCCCCCAGTTTTGTAATCGATACCACCACTCTGTTAAACTCATAGATCGCACTGAGAAATAAACCATGGGTACTCCGGTGTGAGGACCAGTGAAGCGCACTGGTGGAACGCAAGACCGGTGACACATATGTGCGCCCCAAAAAACTGAAGTTAGTTACTAGATGAGCAGAGGTACCCCGGTCTCGGAGCACACACTGCGCATGAATCGTCACCACGTTAGAGCATGAAAAATACAGCTAGAATCATACTCGATATCTAAGGTACACCTCTGAGCCATATGCGGTGCTACTGTTAGGGGAATAAGCCAGGTTTTTCAGGTTCGCCTGCTATTAAAGTGAATGGGGCCCGCCGAGAACGCGCAGTTCACGAAGATTTTATTTTGTGAATCATCCGGGCCAATGTTTGTCCATCACTAATCAGGGGCTGGCTGGCTGCTGATTGGCTGCATGCATGGCATTGTGGGTGATCCCTCGTTCCCAGAGTTCTTTGTTCCATGTCCTAACACGTGCAGCAGTCATTTTAGGAAAAAATGCAATTCGTTCCCACGAAGCATTAGGAAATTCAGCTTCGGTAGGAATCAAATTTTTCCTGAAATTTTGATCGAATTCCACTTCATCAACTTCGATTTGCTCATCTCTATTTGTTACCATGAAGCTCGAGGAAATTTGTTTCACTTTGATTCACTCAACATTACTCTCAAGATACTAGAGATAAGCGAATCAATTCATACAAATTGATTTGTCCATCAAGCAGAGTCTTTGAGCAGAGAGGAGCTGTCTTTGCTGCTCAACAGGCTCCATCCTGCTGCTGTAGAGGCTTTGCTGCTGCTACCAGAGCAGCAATTGTGCATGGGCCACTAGCCTCTACAGATGCAAGGTTGTCAGGGCTGAGCGAAATGTCTGACTATGTCAAACAGCAAACTGCCCAAGAACTCTAATTAATTAATCAATTTGTGCATATTGATTTGCTCATCTCTACAGTATGCCTCGAAGTTTGCTAATAACCTATCCATTAAATGAATGCTTAGTAATGACAAAGTCATTTGTAAGCTCCAGACGATTGATGAAGACAACCAAGCCTTACATAAGAGTCATGGTTAGCATCTACTGCTAGTATCACTGTGTGCCTTATTCCTGATGACACAGCAGATGCCATATGTTGGGAGAATCTAGCTGCTGTTGTTTGCATTTTATTAACATTACATCTATGGCAGTGTTACATAAAATATATCTGCTGTTGGGAACCCAGAACCTATTGTTAACTGAAGCATAGTAGCACAAATGTAATGAGACAATATAAGGCGGAGTTCAGACCAGCCTTCAGCCTTTCCGTTCTCCTGCTCCGTTATAGGAGCAGGAGAACGGAAAGGACGGATTGGGCACATAACTGAGGCGAGCGGAGCCTACGGACCCCAGGACTTTTGTCTCCGCTCCTAAATCATTTTCTGAGCGTAAACCTAATGGACCCCATTATAGTCTATGAGGTCCGTAGGCTCCGCTCTCCTCAGTTATGTGCCCAATCCGTCCTTTCCGTTCTCCTGCTCCTATAACGGAGCAGGAGAACGGAAAGGCTGAATGCTGATGTGAACGAGGCCTAAACTGCAAGAATAGTTTGCTGCATGTCTTTAATTTACTTCTTTAGGCCCAATTTTATTTTACTAGAGTTCAATAAAGTGAAATATAGTACATGTTAGAGAAGCCCTGTGTCTCTAGTTGGGTGTCACTGCTTGTGCAGAATAGAATTGTTTTTAGAAACCTTAAAGGGGTTGCGTGACAAATTGCATTTATTATGTAGAGAAAGTTCATACAAGTAACTTACAATGTATTGCATTTATCCATATTGCTTCCTTTGCTGGCTGGATTCATATTTCCATCACACTATACACTGCTCATTTCCATGGTTAGAGACCACCCTGTAATCCATCAGTGGTGGTCGTGCTTGCACACTATAGAAAAAAGCACCAGCCTATGTGTGATCCTATGGTCCCTGCCACCAGAGAGACCGGCCCTTTTTCCTATAGTGTGCAAGCACAACCACCACTGCTGGATTGCAGGGCATTAGTAACCATGGAAACAAGCAGTGTATAATGCGATGGAAAAATGAATCAAGCAAGCAAAGGAGGCAATATGGACAATCACAATACGTTAGTAAGTGCCTTGTATTAACTTTCTCTACATGATAAATGCCACCTGCTGAAGTCACACAACCCCTCAGATATGTAGTCACTGGTCAAAAATACTTTTACTTTACTTATATTTTGCTTCTTTTAAATATATAAATGTGTATTCAACATTACAAGATGATGAAATACAACTGCAAACCACGGAGATTGCTTTATGGAGGAAGCTGTATACAAATTACTTCACTGCTGTAAAAGGTTACACTGTTGTGACCATGTACTTTCCATTGAGTTTGATGGGTCAAACCCCATCCTGAGAACATTTTACAAATGGTTTGATGACTTGTGAGAAGTCATGCAGAGTACAAAAAATGAAGTAGTTATAGCAATGTGCTGTTCTAAAGTATTTCGTTTCAGTCTGTACTTCTTTCAAAGAAAATCATGAATCATTCTATCTTCAATTACAATGTTCAATGATCTTAAGGGCAAGGGCCAACATCTAATTTACCTAGGAAGTTTTAGATGGCATACTTTAATACATCTTCACACTCTAAAATGTGTTAACAGACATGTAGCTAACAACACCATAGAAGAGCTAAATAAACATTATAGAATCCATGGTATATTCCAATGCCCTTGCAGCTCCAGCCATTATCCTACAGCATGCTATTGTCCTTGCCTTTTCAGACATTACCATTAGAGTTGAACGAAGAGAAGCATCTGAATTGGAATTCGGTCTAAATTTTAGGAAACATTCAATTCTAAACAAAGCCGAAATTCCTAGCTCTTCGTGGTAATGAATAATTTTTCCTAAAATGGCGGCTGGAGTTGTCTTAGAAAGAGCAGAAAAAAAATACCTCATCCACTTGCTCTCACAAGTGGATGAGGTGAGTGATTTTTTTTAAAATTCAAAAGGCCATATTAAACTAGCGTATTACCGTTTTCAATGCCCGTTAGACGGGTGCACTTCTGTCTAAGCGGCCATTGATCAATAGGCTGAATGGGGTTTTAACATAGTGATTCATGGCTAATTATTTATATATAATGAAATTTCTTGTCAAACTTTGGCTAAGCTGCCGAATTTTTCAAAACTTCGCTCATTTCTAATTACCTTTATGGGACATATGTCACCTAGTAAATCTAATTGTTAAAAGGTTCAAGTTGCTAGAAAATGGTACAAAGAGAGAAGAACTTCTTGAAATTCGCTTTGTGTCTGATTCAACAAATTTTTCAAAAAGTTTGGCTCAGACTAATTGATTTGTCATGAATCAAAGTTGCTCCAATTACCCTGAAAATTTGTGTATACACCTAGATCTCAGATTTTTTATTTTTTTTTATGGAAAGATGTTATCTTTTTTTTCTTGCAAATTTTTTAGGAAGTTTTGGTCTTTCTCTACTCTCCCCGCTTTCCCTCCCCCTTAAGCTCTTGAATGCAATGACAGCAATAGCAATTAATGCAAAAATTTAAGTTAGCCAGCACATCCTAAGATGCAAGTGCTGGCTGAAAATACTAAATCAAATACAATGCAGCAGCACTCTGCTTACAAAAAATACGTGATCACAAAATATATAAACTAATCCTATACTCACTATATAAATGAATGTGAGTTTCTTTACAAATATATTTTGATTAAAATTATTTGTGCTCCTCCACCACAACAAGGTGACCTCTACTGGATGGGAAACTATGCTAAAGGCTACCTTTTCTGGTGTCAACTCGCCTCCCATGAATTCAGGGAAAACAGATTCCAAATGCAGTATATACTGGACCCATTCTGTGTGCTACCTTTTCTAGTGTTAGCAAGCCTCCAATGAATACAGGTAGAGCAGATTTCAGCTTTATACTACACTCATTAAAAATCCCATGGGAAAGCGTGGTTATGGAGTCCATGACTAAGGCTACTTTCACATTTGCAGGACGGTAATTTGGCAGGCTGTATCAGCATAGATTGCCAAGAATCAGCAAGGCAAAAATCGTTGTGTGCAGCTTTTTTTGTCCAGCCGAATCCTGCCATATTTACCAGGTAGCGGTCAGATCTCCGCCAGACCCCATTATGGTCAACTGGGCCATTGGGCATTCTGGTAATATTCAGGAATGCTGGATCTGAAGAACCCTAACAAGTTTCTGCCCTCCACAATGGGCTGTCAGAGAGCCTAGTCGCAAATGTGAAAGGTATCTTAAATTGTAGAAAGCATTACCATCAAGTACAAACTGCAAAGACAAAAAAAAAAGTTAGTCAGCACATTCTAAGATGCAGGTCATAGTTGAAAATACAAAATCAAATGCAGTGCAACAGCCAGGAGCTAAAAACTCATTGGCCCTGGTGCAAGAGTTCAGCTTGGGCCCCATCTTCCCTCAGTGCTTTGTGGCGAGGAGCAAGGGTGCCTTACTGCTGCCGGAGGCAAAAATTTTAATGCCCCGCCATGCCAAATTCTCAACCTAACCCCTCCCCTCCAGCCCTACTGTTAAAGACATACTTGGAAAACATTACATCCAGCGCTTCAAAATATACAAGGTAATACAGCGCCACATACCTCTTATATCCAGTGATGTCTCCTCTTATGTAGACGTACTCTTTCCTCATCTTCTCCTTTAAGACCATACTGCCATGATTATTTATTTCAGCCATCTCTTGTCTCTGCAGAGTTTGACAAACAGACATCATAGTTTTTTACATTTCCAGCATCCTAACATCATCTCAACATCCTGTCCTGACACCCCCAATACTGTGCCTGCTGTGCTCCCCAACAGTATACTGCAGAAACAATCCCCTTGAAAATTCTAGTAACACTCTGATAGTGCCCATTTCAATAAGGGCTTGTTCACACGACTGTGTGAAGCCAGTGCCCATGCTGTGGGCAAAAATGTGGGCAAATTGCGGTCCAAAATGCAAGGGCACCATCCTTGGGGCAGCCGCATGGAGATCACTTGAATGGGTCCGCGATTAGAGTTGAGCGAACACCTGGATGTTCGGGTTCGAGAAGTTCGGCCGAACATCCCGGAAATGTTCGGGTTCGGGATCCGAACCCGATCCGAACTTCGTCCCGAACCCGAACCCCATTGAAGTCAATGGGGACCCGAACTTTTCGGCACTAAAAAGGCTGTAAAACAGCCCAGGAAAGAGCTAGAGGGCTGCAAAAGGCAGCAACATGTAGGTAAATCCCCTGCAAACAAATGTGGATAGGGAAATGAATTAAAATAAAAATTAAATAAATAAAAATTAACCAAAATCAATTGGAGAGAGGTTCCATAGCAGAGAATCTGGCTTCCCGTCACCCACCACTGGAACAGTCCATTCTCAGATATTTAGGCCCCGGCACCCAGGCAGAGGAGAGAGGTCCCGTAACAGAGAATCTGTCTTCATGTCAGCAGAGAATTAGTCTGCATGTCATAGCAGAGAATGAGGCTTCACGTCAGCCACCACTGCAACAGTCCATTGGCATATATTTAGGCCCAGCACCCAGGCAGAGGAGGGAGGTCCCGTAACAGAGAATCTGTCTTCATGTCAGCAGAGAATTAGTCTGCATGTCATAGCAGAGAATGAGGCTTCACGTCAGCCACCACTGCAACAGTCCATTGGCATATATTTAGGCCCAGCACACACACAGGCAGAGGAGAGAGGTCCCGTAACAGACAATCTGGCTTCATGTCAGCAGAGAATTAGTCTGCATGTCATAGCAGAGAATGAGGCTTCACGTCAGCCACCACTGCAACAGTCCATTGGCATATATTTAGGCCCAGCACACACACAGGCAGAGGAGAGAGGTCCCGTAACAGAGAATCTGTCTTCATGTCAGCAGAGAATTAGTCTGCATGTCATAGCAGAGAATGAGGCTTCACGTCAGCCACCACTGCAACAGTCCATTGGCATATATTTAGGCCCAGCACACACACAGGCAGAGGAGAGAGGTCCCGTAACAGAGAATCTGTCTTCATGTCAGCAGAGAATCAGTCTTCATATCATAGCAGAGAATCAGGCTTCACGTCACCCACCACTGTAAGAGTCAATTTTCATAAATTTAGGCCCAGAACCCAGGCAGAGGAGAAAGGTCCCGTAACAGACAATCTGGCTTCATGTCAGCAGAGAATCAGTCTTCATATCATAGCAGAGAATCAGGCTTCACGTCACCCACCACTGTAAGAGTCAATTTTCATAAATTTAGGCCCAGAACCCAGGCAGAGGAGAAAGGTCCCGTAACAGACAATCTGGCTTCATGTCAGCAGAGAATCAGTCTTCATATCATAGCAGAGAATCAGGCTTCACGTCACCCACCACTGTAAGAGTCAATTTTCATAAATTTAGGCCCAGAACCCAGGCAGAGGAGAAAGGTCCCGTAACAGACAATCTGGCTTCATGTCAGCAGAGAATCAGTCTTCATATCATAGCAGAGAATCAGGCTTCACGTCACCCACCACTGTAAGAGTCAATTTTCATAAATTTAGGCCCAGAACCCAGGCAGAGGAGAAAGGTCCCGTAACAGACAATCTGGCTTCATGTCAGCAGAGAATCAGTCTTCATATCATAGCAGAGAATCAGGCTTCACGTCACCCACCACTGTAAGAGTCAATTTTCATAAATTTAGGCCCAGAACCCAGGCAGAGGAGAAAGGTCCCGTAACAGACAATCTGGCTTCATGTCAGCAGAGAATCAGTCTTCATATCATAGCAGAGAATCAGGCTTCACGTCACCCACCACTGTAAGAGTCAATTTTCATAAATTTAGGCCCAGAACCCAGGCAGAGGAGAAAGGTCCCGTAACAGACAATCTGGCTTCATGTCAGCAGAGAATCAGTCTTCATATCATAGCAGAGAATCAGGCTTCACGTCACCCACCACTGTAAGAGTCAATTTTCATAAATTTAGGCCCAGAACCCAGGCAGAGGAGAAAGGTCCCGTAACAGACAATCTGGCTTCATGTCAGCAGAGAATCAGTCTTCATATCATAGCAGAGAATCAGGCTTCACGTCACCCACCACTGTAAGAGTCAATTTTCATAAATTTAGGCCCAGAACCCAGGCAGAGGAGAAAGGTCCCGTAACAGACAATCTGGCTTCATGTCAGCAGAGAATCAGTCTTCATATCATAGCAGAGAATCAGGCTTCACGTCACCCACCACTGTAAGAGTCAATTTTCATAAATTTAGGCCCAGAACCCAGGTAGAGGAGAAAGGTCCCGTAACAGACAATCTGGCTTCATGTCAGCAGAGAATTAGTCTGCATGTCATAGCAGAGAATCAGGCTTCATGTCAGCCACCACTGCAACAGTCCATTGGCATATATTTAGGCCTAGCACACAGGCAGAGGAGAGGTTCATTCAACTTTGGGTAGCATCGCAATATAATGGTAAAATGAAAATAAAAATAGGATTGAATGAGGAAGTGCCCTGGAGTCCAATAATATATGGTTATGGGGAGGTAGTTAATGTCTAATCTGGACAAGGGACGGACAGGTCCTGTGGGATCCATGCCTGGTTCATTTTTATGAACGTCAGCTTGTCCACATTGGCTGTAGACAGGCGGCTGCGTTTGTCTGTAATGACGCCCCCTGCCGTGCTGAATACACGTTCAGACAAAACGCTGGCTGCCGGGCAGGCCAGCACCTCCAAGGCATAAAAGGCTAGCTCTGGCCACGTGGACAATTTAGAGACCCAGAAGTTGAATGGGGCCGAACCATCAGTCAGTACGTGGAGGGGTGTGCACACGTACTGTTCCACCATGTTAGTGAAATGTTGCCTCCTGCTAACACGTTGCGTATCAGGTGGTGGTGCAGTTAGCTGTGGCGTGTTGACAAAAGTTTTCCACATCTCTGCCATGCTAACCCTGCCCTTAGAGGAGCTGGCCGTGACACAGCTGCCTTGGCGACCTCTTGCTCCTCCTCTGCCTTGGCCTTGGGCTTCCACTTGTTCCCCTGTGACATTTGGGAATGCTCTCAGTAGCGCGTCTACCAACGTGCGCTTGTACTCGCGCATCTTCCTATCACGCTCCAGTGCAGGAAGTAAGGTGGGCACATTGTCTTTGTAGCGTGGATCCAGCAGGGTGGCAACCCAGTAGTCCGCACAGGTTAAAATGTGGGCAACTCTGCTGTCGTTGCGCAGGCACTGCAGCATGTAGTCGCTCATGTGTGCCAGGCTGCCCAGGGGTAAGGACAAGCTGTCCTCTGTGGGAGGCGTATCGTCATCGTCCTGCCTTTCCCCCCAGCCACGCACCAGTGATGGACCCGAGCTGCGTTGGGTGCCACCCCGCTGTGACCATGCTTCATCCTCATCCTCCTCCACCTCCTCCTCATCCTCGTCCTCCTCGTCCTCCAGTAGTGGGCCCTGGCTGGCCACATTTGTACCTGGCCTCTGCTGTTGCAAAAAACCTCCCTCTGAGTCACTTCGAAGAGACTGGCCTGAAAGTGCTAAAAATGACCCCTCTTCCTCATCCTCCTCCTCCTCCTCCTGGGCCACCTCCTGTTCCATCATCGCCCTAAGTGTTTTCTCAAGGAGACATAGAAGTGGTATTGTAACGCTGATAACGGTGTCATCGCCACTGGCCATGTTGGTGGAGTACTCGAAACAGCGCAACAGGGCACACAGGTCTCGCATGGAGGCCCAGTCATTGGTGGTGAAGTGGTGCTGTTCTGTAGTGCGACTGACCCGTGCGTGCTGCAGCTGAAACTCCACTATGGCCTGCTGCTGCTCGCACAGTCTGTCCAGCATGTGCAAGGTGGAGTTCCACCTGGTGGGCACGTCGCATATGAGGCGGTGAGCGGGAAGGCCGAAGTTACGCTGTAGCGCAGACAGGCGAGCAGCGGCAGGATGTGAACGCCGGAAGCGCGAACAGACGGCCCGCACTTTATGCAGCAGCTCTGACATGTCGGGGTAGTTGTGAATGAACTTCTGCACCACCAAATTCAGCACATGCGCCAAGCAAGGGATGTGCGTCAAATTGGCTAGTCCCAGAGCTGCAACGAGATTTCGCCCATTATCACACACCACCAGGCCGGGCTTGAGGCTCACCGGCAGCAACCACTCGTCGGTCTGTTGTTCAATACCCCGCCACAACTCCTGTGCGGTGTGGGGCCTGTCCCCCAAACATATGAGTTTCAGAATGGCCTGCTGACGTTTACCCCGGGCTGTGCTGAAGTTGGTGGTGAAGGTGTGTGGCTGACTGGATGAGCAGGTGGAAGAAGAGGAGGAGGAAGCCGAGAAGGAGGAGGTGGCAACAGGAGGCAAAGAATGTTGCCCTGCGATCCTTGGCGGCGGCAGGACGTGCGCCAAACAGCTCTCCGCCTGGGGCCCAGCTGCCACTACATTTACCCAGTGTGCAGTTAGGGAGATATAGCGTCCCTGGCCGTGCTTACTGGTCCACGTATCTGTGGTTAGGTGGACCTTGCTACAGATGGCGTTGCGCAGTGCACACTTGATTTTATCGGATACTTGGTTGTGCAGGGAAGGCACGGCTCTCTTGGAGAAGTAGTGCCGGCTGGGAACAACATACTGTGGGACAGCAAGCGACATGAGCTGTTTGAAGCTGTCTGTGTCCACCAGCCTAAATGACAGCATTTCATAGGCCAGTAGTTTAGAAATGCTGGCATTCAGGGCCAGGGATCGAGGGTGGCTAGGTGGGAATTTACGCTTTCTATCAAATGTTTGTGAGATGGAGAGCTGAACGCTGGCGTGTGACATGGTTGAGACGCTTGGTGACGGAGGTGGTGGTGGTGGTGTTGGTGGTACATCCCCTGTTTGCTGGGCGGCAGGTGCCAACGTTCCTCCAGAGGCGGAGGAAGAGGCCGAGGCGGCAGCAGCAGAATAGGCCGAGGCGGCAGCAGCAGAAGAGGTAGCAGGGGGAGCCTGAGTGACTTCCTTGGTTTTAAGGTGTTTACTCCACTGCAGTTCATGCTTTGCATGCAGGTGCCTGGTCATGCAGGTTGTGCTCAGGTTCAGAACGTTAATGCCTCGCTTCAGGCTCTGATGGCACAGCGTGCAAACCACTCGGGTCTTGTCGTCAGCACATTGTTTGAAGAAGTGCCATGCCAGGGAACTCCTTGAAGCTGCCTTTGGGGTGCTCGGTCCCAGATGGCGGCGGTCAGTAGCAGGCGGAGTCTCTTGGCGGCGGGTGTTCTGCTTTTGCCCACTGCTCCCTCTTTTGCTACGCTGTTGGCTCGGTCTCACCACTGCCTCTTCCTCCGAACTGTGAAAGTCAGTGGCACGACCTTCATTCCATGTGGGGTCTAGGACCTCATCGTCCCCTGCATCGTCTTCCACCCAGTCTTGATCCCTGACCTCCTGTTCAGTCTGCACACTGCAGAAAGACGCAGCAGTTGGCACCTGTGTTTCGTCATCATCAGAGACATGCTGAGGTGGTATTCCCATGTCCTCATCATCAGGAAACATAAGTGGTTGTGCGTCAGTGCATTCTATGTCTTTCACCGCTGGGGAAGGGCTAGGTGGATGCCCTTGGGAAACCCTGCCAGCGGAGTCTTCAAACAGCATAAGAGACTGCTGCATAACTTGAGGCTGAGACAGTTTCCCTGGTATGCATGGGGGTGATGTGACAGACTGATGGGGTTGGTTTTCAGGCGCCATCTGTGCGCTTTCTGCAGAAGACTGGGTGGGAGATAATGTGAACGTGCTGGATCCACTGTCGGCCACCCAATTGACTAATGCCTGTACCTGCTCAGGCCTTACCATCCTTAGAACGGCATTGGGCCCCACCATATATCGCTGTAAATTCTGGCGGCTACTGGGACCTGAGGTAGTTGGTACACTAGGACGTGTGGATGTGGCAGAACGGCCACGTCCTCTCCCAGCACCAGAGGGTCCACTAACACCACCACGACCATGTCCACGTCCGCGTCCCTTACTAGATGTTTTTCTCATTGTTATGGTTCACCACAACAACAAATATATTATTTGGCCCAATGTATTGTATTCAAATTCAGCGGGATATAAATTTGAGGCCTAGTATTTAGGCGCTGGGTGACCGGTATGGATTTAGTGACAGAATTAGACTTGGAAATGCACAGAAGCGTGTGTGTGAAGTTATTCTGAATGACCCTATGTGCACCTTCAATATGATCTACCCTTTTAGGGATAGATTTCAAATAGCTCTGATATAGCAGAAACGACTAAATTATGAAATTGCTAAATTGGGAATTGTATTTCAACCCAGAACAAAAAATGTGCTTTGACGGACACTAAATAACTTTCCCAGCCACAACAGGACAGCGGTAACGAGAGATTTAGCGGGATATAAATTTGAGGCCTAGTATTTAGGCGCTGGGTCACCGGTATGGATTTAGTGACAGAATTAGACTTGGAAATGCACAGAAGCGTGTGTGTGAAGTTATTCTGAATGACCCTATGTGCACCTTCAATATTATATACCCTTTTAGGGATAGATTTCAAATAGCTCTGATATAGCAGGAACCACTAAATTATGAAATTGCTAAATTGGGAATTGTACTTCAACCCAGAACAAAAAATGTGCTTTGACGGACACTAAATATCTTGCCCAGCAACAACAGTACAGCGGTGGGTAACGAGAGATTTAGAGGGATTTAAATTTGAGGCCTAGTATTTAGGCGCTGGGTCACCGGTATGGATTTAGTGACAGAATTAGACTTGGAAATGCACAGAAGCGTGTGTGTGAAGTTATTCTGAATGACCCTATGTGCACCTTCAATATTATATACCCTTTTAGGGATAGATTTCAAATAGCTCTGATATAGCAGAAACCACTAAATTATGAAATTGCTAAATTGGGAATTGTACTTCAACCCAGAACAAAAAATGTGCTTTGACGGACACTAAATATCTTGCCCAGCAACAACAGTACAGCGGTGGGTAACGAGAGATTTAGAGGGATTTAAATTTGAGGCCTAGTATTTAGGCGCTGGGTCACCGGTATGGATTTAGTGACAGAATTAGACTTGGAAATGCACAGAAGCGTGTGTGTGAAGTTATTCTGAATGACCCTATGTGCACCTTCAATATTATATACCCTTTTAGGGATAGATTTCAAATAGCTCTGATATAGCAGAAACCACTAAATTATGAAATTGCTAAATTGGGAATTGTACTTCAACCCAGAACAAAAAATGTGCTTTGACGGACACTAAATATCTTGCCCAGCAACAACAGTACAGCGGTGGGTAACGAGAGATTTAGAGGGATTTAAATTTGAGGCCTAGTATTTAGGCGCTGGGTCACCGGTATGGATTTAGTGACAGAATTAGACTTGGAAATGCACAGAAGCGTGTGTGTGAAGTTATTCTGAATGACCCTATGTGCACCTTCAATATTATATACCCTTTTAGGGATAGATTTCAAATAGCTCTGATATAGCAGAAACCACTAAATTATGAAATTGCTAAATTGGGAATTGTACTTCAACCCAGAACAAAAAATGTGCTTTGACGGACACTAAATATCTTGCCCAGCAACAACAGTACAGCGGTGGGTAACGAGAGATTTAGAGGGATTTAAATTTGAGGCCTAGTATTTAGGCGCTGGGTCACCGGTATGGATTTAGTGACAGAATTAGACTTGGAAATGCACAGAAGCGTGTGTGTGAAGTTATTCTGAATGACCCTATGTGCACCTTCAATATTATATACCCTTTTAGGGATAGATTTCAAATAGCTCTGATATAGCAGAAACCACTAAATTATGAAATTGCTAAATTGGGAATTGTACTTCAACCCAGAACAAAAAATGTGCTTTGACGGACACTAAATATCTTGCCCAGCAACAACAGTACAGCGGTGGGTAACGAGAGATTTAGAGGGATTTAAATTTGAGGCCTAGTATTTAGGCGCTGGGTCACCGGTATGGATTTAGTGACAGAATTAGACTTGGAAATGCACAGAAGCGTGTGTGTGAAGTTATTCTGAATGACCCTATGTGCACCTTCAATATTATATACCCTTTTAGGGATAGATTTCAAATAGCTCTGATATAGCAGAAACCACTAAATTATGAAATTGCTAAATTGGGAATTGTACTTCAACCCAGAACAAAAAATGTGCTTTGACGGACACTAAATATCTTGCCCAGCAACAACAGTACAGCGGTGGGTAACGAGAGATTTAGAGGGATTTAAATTTGAGGCCTAGTATTTAGGCGCTGGGTCACCGGTATGGATTTAGTGACAGAATTAGACTTGGAAATGCACAGAAGCGTGTGTGTGAAGTTATTCTGAATGACCCTATGTGCACCTTCAATATTATATACCCTTTTAGGGATAGATTTCAAATAGCTCTGATATAGCAGAAACCACTAAATTATGAAATTGCTAAATTGGGAATTGTACTTCAACCCAGAACAAAAAATGTGCTTTGACGGACACTAAATATCTTGCCCAGCAACAACAGTACAGCGGTGGGTAACGAGAGATTTAGAGGGATTTAAATTTGAGGCCTAGTATTTAGGCGCTGGGTCACCGGTATGGATTTAGTGACAGAATTAGACTTGGAAATGCACAGAAGCGTGTGTGTGAAGTTATTCTGAATGACCCTATGTGCACCTTCAATATTATATACCCTTTTAGGGATAGATTTCAAATAGCTCTGATATAGCAGAAACCACTAAATTATGAAATTGCTAAATTGGGAATTGTACTTCAACCCAGAACAAAAAATGTGCTTTGACGGACACTAAATATCTTGCCCAGCAACAACAGTACAGCGGTGGGTAACGAGAGATTTAGAGGGATTTAAATTTGAGGCCTAGTATTTAGGCGCTGGGTCACCGGTATGGATTTAGTGACAGAATTAGACTTGGAAATGCACAGAAGCGTGTGTGTGAAGTTATTCTGAATGACCCTATGTGCACCTTCAATATTATATACCCTTTTAGGGATAGATTTCAAATAGCTCTGATATAGCAGAAACCACTAAATTATGAAATTGCTAAATTGGGAATTGTACTTCAACCCAGAACAAAAAATGTGCTTTGACGGACACTAAATATCTTGCCCAGCAACAACAGTACAGCGGTGGGTAACGAGAGATTTAGAGGGATTTAAATTTGAGGCCTAGTATTTAGGCGCTGGGTCACCGGTATGGATTTAGTGACAGAATTAGACTTGGAAATGCACAGAAGCGTGTGTGTGAAGTTATTCTGAATGACCCTATGTGCACCTTCAATATTATATACCCTTTTAGGGATAGATTTCAAATAGCTCTGATATAGCAGAAACCACTAAATTATGAAATTGCTAAATTGGGAATTGTACTTCAACCCAGAACAAAAAATGTGCTTTGACGGACACTAAATATCTTGCCCAGCAACAACAGTACAGCGGTGGGTAACGAGAGATTTAGAGGGATTTAAATTTGAGGCCTAGTATTTAGGCGCTGGGTCACCGGTATGGATTTAGTGACAGAATTAGACTTGGAAATGCACAGAAGCGTGTGTGTGAAGTTATTCTGAATGACCCTATGTGCACCTTCAATATTATATACCCTTTTAGGGATAGATTTCAAATAGCTCTGATATAGCAGAAACCACTAAATTATGAAATTGCTAAATTGGGAATTGTACTTCAACCCAGAACAAAAAATGTGCTTTGACGGACACTAAATATCTTGCCCAGCAACAACAGTACAGCGGTGGGTAACGAGAGATTTAGAGGGATTTAAATTTGAGGCCTAGTATTTAGGCGCTGGGTCACCGGTATGGATTTAGTGACAGAATTAGACTTGGAAATGCACAGAAGCGTGTGTGTGAAGTTATTCTGAATGACCCTATGTGCACCTTCAATATTATATACCCTTTTAGGGATAGATTTCAAATAGCTCTGATATAGCAGAAACCACTAAATTATGAAATTGCTAAATTGGGAATTGTACTTCAACCCAGAACAAAAAATGTGCTTTGACGGACACTAAATATCTTGCCCAGCAACAACAGTACAGCGGTGGGTAACGAGAGATTTAGAGGGATTTAAATTTGAGGCCTAGTATTTAGGCGCTGGGTGACAGGTATGGGTTTAGTGACAGAATTAGACTTGGAAATACACAGTAGCGGGTGTGTGTGAAGTTATTCTGAATGACCCAATGTGCACCTTCAATATTATATACCCTTTTTGGGATAGATTTCAAATAGCTCTGATATAGCAGGAACCACTAAATTATGAAATTGCTAAATTGGGAATTGTATTTCAACCCAGAACAAGAAATGTGCTTGAACGGACACTAAATAACTCGCCCAGCTACAGCACTAGGGACAGATTTAGCTGGATATAAATTTGAGGCCTAGTATTTAGGCGCTGGGTGACCGGTATGGATTTAGTGACAGAATTAGACTGGGATATGGCCAAAAAATAAACAGACTATTGCTGGTTAAATGCACTTGGTGTGACAGCTTCACCCTGATGTAGGCTTTAGCCAAAAAACAACCACACCATTGAGGGTTAAATGCACTTGGTGACAGGCGCAGCTTGCCCCTGATTTTGTATATGGCCAAAAAATGAACAGACTATTGCTGGTTAAATGCACTTGGTGTGACAGCTTCACCCTGATGTAGGCTTTAGCCAAAAAACAACCACACCATTGAGGGTTAAATGCACTTGGTGACAGGCGCAGCTTGCCCCTGATTTTGTATATGGCCAAAAAATGAACAGACTATTGCTGGTTAAATGCACTTGGTGTCACAGCTTCACCCTGATGTAGGCTTTAGCCAAAAAACAACCACACCATTGAGGGTTAAATGCACTTGGTGACAGGCGCAGCTTACCCCTGATTTTGTATATGGCCAAAAAATGAACAGACTATTGCTGGATAAATGCACTTGGTGTGACAGCTTCACCCTGATGTAGGCTTTAGCCAAAAAACAACCACACCATTGAGGGTTAAATGCACTTGGTCGCAGCTTGTGCTGGCGCACCACAAGACACAAAATGGCCGCCGATCACCCCAGAAAAATGAGACTGACAAACGGTCTGTGCAGCCTAAAAACAGTGAGCAATTGAGGATCAGCAGCTCAATGATCCACAGCTGCAGATCGATCAGTTAATCAAGTCCTTTGGAGGAGTTAATCTGCCTAATCTCGCCCTACTGTCGCAGCCGCAACCTCTCCCTACGCTAATCAGAGCAGAGTGACGGGCGGCGCTATGTGACTCCAGCTTAAATAGAGGCTGGGTCACATGGTGCTCTGGCCAATCACAGCCATGCCAATAGTAGGCATGGCTGTGATGGCCTCTTGGGGCAAGTAGTATGACGCTTGTTGATTGGCTGCTTTGCAGCCTTTCAAAAAGCGCCAAGAAAGCGTCACAAAAGCGCGAAGAAAGCGACGAACACCGAACCCGAACCCGGACTTTTACGAAAATGTCCGGGTTCGGGTCCGTGTCACGGACACCCCAAAATTCGGTACGAACCCGAACTATACAGTTCGAGTTCGCTCATCCCTATCCGCGATCCATCCGTTCTGCAAAAAGATAGAGCAAGTTCTATCTTTTTGCGGCGAGGAGGTTTCCATTCAGCACCGTTCCGCATCTCCGGATTTGAGGACCCATTGAAGTGAATGTGTCCGCATCCGTTATGTGGAATGGAAGGTGCCCGTGTACTGCGGATCCGCAAATGCGGTCCGCAATACTGCAACAGGCAGCACACGTTTGCACACAGCACATAGTTCCATGAAAAATAACTGCGTGGCCAGTGACACTAGTATTGTAAACATAATGTTCCCCCAAAATATTTGTTCTAAACTGTGTCAGGAGGCCCACCACTGTAATAGTTCTCCCCAAAGTCCCACCAATAGAAAGATTTAGCGCGCAGAGTACATAGTGTTAACAGTGCCCCCAATAGTAATAGTGTCCAATTTTGTCCATACTAGTAATCATGTTCCCCATAGCCCCTCAGTACTAATACTTCTCCTTATAATGCGTCCCAGTAGAAAAATATCCCCTTATAATGTGCACCAGTACAAAAGACACCCCTATAATGTACACTAGTACAAAATATACCCCTTATAATGTCCACAATTACAAAAAAGACCCTCTTATATTGTGTGCCAGTACAAAACATACGCCTTTACCTTTTAGATCAGACCCCCATATCAGACCTCAGATCAGACTCCCATATCAGATCCTCAAATCATACCTCCATAGCAAACCTTAAATTAGACCTTCATGTTAGACCCCCCATATCAGTCTTCAGAATAGACCGCCATTAGACATCCATGTCAGACCCCCATATCAGAACTCAGATCAGACCCCCTTTAGAGCTCCATGTAAGACCCCCATATCAGACCTTAGATCAGACCCCTTTAGATCTCCATATCAGACCCTTGTATCATACCTCAGATAAGGACTCCATGTCAGACTGCCCCCATATCAGACCTTAGATTAGACCCCCATTAGACCTTCATGTCAGAACCCCCAAGTATCAGACCTCAAATCAGACTTAAATTAACTTACCTCTCCTGCTCTGCCGCTCCTCTCCAGGTTTGACAGTCTCCCCTGCATTCTCAGCTCCCGGTCTTCTCTGGTCCTGATTGCCTGCAGCATCAGATCATGGTGTGCGCCTATGTCTTGACACTGTATGGAGTCATGACAATGCAGAGGAAGGATGAGCACTTACAGCGCTTCACTCTCCCCCCTTCTGCAGACTAATCAGTGCTTCCATATTGGAAGCGCTCACTAGTATTCGCTTTATAAGACAAAAGTTTGGCTTGTTCTGCATCCACAAATTATGCTTTAATGTTGGAAAATTGAGGCAGAATTCCTGCCCTTATTTATATATGCAAAAGTGTTAATTGTCAAAACCAATAGTTTCTTGCCCTGAATGAAAAATTTGAAAAATTCCTCCTTTTAATTGGGAGAAGCAGCAGTACAGTTTGGAGGTGAAAAGGGTAGGGTAATAGTGGCAAGTGGTAGCGGTAGCAGCACAGCATGGAAAACAAAAGGCAGTAGAGGTGTGCATGTAGTAGTAGTAGTGGTGTCTGTATAGTGGTAATGGCAGTGGCAGTAGAGGAAATGGAACTGGCATTAGTGGATTAGCAGTAGGGAGCAGCAACTGCCAGGGTAACGACAGTAGGTATATGGTACAAAATATGATGGAAGAAAAGCAGACAGCGAAAGTGGCATCATGTGGCACCATCAGCAAGGGCAGATCAATTCATCAGCCTCGACTGGAGGAGTGTGAAAATTTTCACAAATCCATGCTAACCACCTTGCTCAGTTGGATTTGGCAGAGAGACAGCCAGCAAGATGTTTGCTGCCTGATGGACTTTAGCAAGTTGTCACTCACTGAAGTTCACGTGATGTGTGGGCGTGGCTGGGTGGCCAATAAAAAAACAACTGATTAATCTAAATCAGGGATGCCCAAATTGCAGCCCTCCAGCTGTTACTATATATATATATATATATATATATATATATATATATATATATACAGTACAGACCAAAAGTTTGGACACATCTTTTCATTCAAAGAGTTTTCTTTATTTTCATGACTATGAAAATTGTAGATTCACACTGAAGGCATCAAAACTATGAATTAACACATGTGGAATTATATACATAACAAAAAAGTGTGAAACAACTGAAAATATGTCATAGCCAAGGTTCTTCAAAGTAGCCACCTTTTGCTTTGATTACTGCTTTGCACACTCTTGTCATTCTCTTGATGAGCTTCAAGAGCTAGTCACCTGAAATGGTTTTCACTTCACAGGTGTGCCCTGTCAGGTTTAATAAGTGGGATTTCTTGCCTTATAAATGGGGTTGGGACCATCAGTTGCGTTGTGGACAAGTCAGGTGGATACACAGCTGATAGTCCTACTGAATAGACTGTTAGAATTTGTATTATGGCAAGAAAAAAGCAGCTAAGTAAGGCTACTTTCACACTAGCGTTCGATCGGATCCGTTCTGAACGGATCCGATCATATTAATGCAGACGGAGGCTCCGTTCAGTACGGATCCGTCTGCATTAATAACTTAGAAAAAATTCTAAGTGTGAAAGTAGCCTGAGCGGATCCGTTCAGACTTTCAATGTAAAGTCAATGGGGGACGGATCCGCTTGAAGATTGAGCCATATGGTGACATCTTCAAGCGGATCCGTTCCCATTGACTTACATTGTAAGTCTGAACGGATCCGCTCGCCTCCGCACGGCCAGGCGGACACCCGAACGCTGTAAGCAGCGTTCAGCTGTCCGCCTGTCCGTGCGGAGGCGAGCGGAGTGGAGGCTGAACGCCGCCAGACTGATGCAGTCTGAGCGGATCCGCTCCATTCAGACTGCATCAGGGCTGGACGGAGGCGTTCGGGTCCGCTCGTGAGCTCCTTCAAACGGAGCTCACGAACGGACCTATGAACGCTAGTGTGAAAGTAGCCTAAAGAAAAACGAGTGGCCATCATTACTTTAAGAAATTAAGGTCAGTCAGTCCGAAAAATTGGGAAAACTTTGAAAGTATCCCCAAGTGCAGTCACAAAAACCATCAAGCGCTACAATGAAACTGGCTCACAGTTCATCCGAGTCACCAGCCTCAGAAATCGCAGGTTAACAGCAGCTCAGATTAGAGACCAGGTCAATGCCACACAGAGTTCTAGCAGCAGACACATCTCTAGAACAACTGTTAAGAGGAGACTGTGTGAATCAGGCCTTCATGGTAGAATATCTGCTAGGAAACCAATGCTAAGGACAGGCAACAGGAAGAAGAGACTTGTTTGGGCTAAAGAACACAAGGAATGGACATTAGACCAGTGGAAATCTGTGCTTTGGTCTGATGAGTCCAAATTTGAGATCTTTGGTTCCAACCACCGTGTCTTTGTGCGACGCAGAAAAGGTGAACGGATGGACTCTACATGCCTGGTTCCCACCGTGAAGCATGGAGGAGGAGGTGTGATTGTGTGGGGGTGCTTTGCTGGTGACACTGTTGGGGATTTATTCAAAATTGAAGGCATACTGAACCAGCATGGCTACCACAGCATCTTGCAGCGGCATGCTATTCCATCCGGTTTGCGTTTAGTTGGACCATCATTTATTTTTCAACAGGACAATGACCCCAAACACTCCTCCAGGCTGTGTAAGGGCTATTTGACCATGAAGGAGAGTGATGGGGTGCTGCACCAGATGACCTGGCCTCCACAGTCACCGGACCTGAACCCAATCGAGATGGTTTGGGGTGAGCTGGACCGCAGTATATAATTCCACATGTGTTAATTCATAGTTTTGATGCCTTCAGTGTGAATCTACAATTTTCATAGTCATGAAAATAAAGAAAACTATTTGAATGAGAAGGTGTGTCCAAACTTTTGGTCTGTACTGTATATATATATATATATATATATATATATACAGTTGCAAGAAAAAGTATGTGAACCCTTTGAAATGATATGGATTTCTGCACAAATTGGTCATAAAATGTGATCTGATCTTCATCTAAGTCACAATAATAGACAATCACAGTCTGCTTAAACTAATAACACACAAATAATTAAATGTTACCATGTTTTTATTGAACACACCATGTAAACATTCACAGTGCAGGTGGAAAAAGTATGTGAACCCTTGGATTTAATAACTGGTTGAACCTCCTTTGGCAGCAATAACTTCAACCAAACGTTTCCTGTAGTTGCAGATCAGACATGCACAATGGTCAGGAGTAATTCTTGACCATTCCTCTTTAAAGAACTGTTTCAGTTCAGCAATATTCTTGGGATGTCTGGTGTGAATCACTTTCCTGAGGTCATACCACAGCATCTCAATCGGGTTGAGGTCAGGACTCTGACTGGGCCACTCCAGAAGGTGTATTTTCTTCTGTTTAAGCTATTCTGTTGTTGATTTACTTCAATGCTTTGGGTCGCTGTCTTGTTGCAACACCCATCTTCTTTTGAGCTTCAGCTGGTGGACGGATGGCCTTATGTTCTCATGCAAAATGTCTTGATAAACTTGGTAATTCATTTTTCCTTCGATGATAGAAATCTGTCCAGGCCCTGACCCAGCAAAGCAGCCCCAAACCATGATGCCCCCACCACCATACTTTACAGTTGGGATGAGGTTTTGATGTTGGTGTGCTGTGCCTCTTTTTCACCACACATAGTGTTGTGTGTTTCTTTCAAACAACTCAAATTTGGTTTAATCTGTCCACAGAATATTTTGCCAGTACTGCTGTGGAACATCCAGGTGCTCTTGTGCAAATTGTATACGTGCAGCAATGGTTTTTTTGGACAGCAGTGGCTTCCTCTGTGGTATCCTCCCATGAAATCCATTCTTGTTTAGTGTTGTATGTATCGTAGATTCGCTAACAGGGATGTTAGCATATGCCAGAGACTTTTGTAAGTCTTTAGCTGACACTCTAGGATACTCTTCTTCATCTCATTGAGCAGTCTGCGCTGTGCTCTTGCAGTCATCTTTACAGGACAGCTACTCCTAGGGAGAGTAGCAGCAGTGCTGAACTTTCTTCATTTATAGACAATTTGTCCTACCGTGGACTGATTAAAAGCAAGGCTTTTGGAGATACTTTTATAACCCTTTCCAGCTTTATGCAAGTCAACAAGTCTTAATCGTAGGTCTTCTGAGAGCTCTTTTGTGCGAGGCATCATTCACATCAAGTAAAAAAAGCAAACCCAGAACTGGTGTGCATTTTAGTTATAGGGCAGGGCAGCTGTAACCAGCACCTCCAATCTCATCTCATTGATTGGACTCCAGTTGGCTGACACCTCACTCCAGTTAGCTCTTGGAGATGTCTTTAGTCTAGGGGTTCAAATACCTTTTCCACCTGCACTGTGAATGTTTTAGATGGTGTGTTTAATAAAACTTGGTAAAATTTAATTGTTTGTGTGTTTATTAGTTTAAGCAGCCTGTGATTGTCTATTGTTGTGACTTAGATAAAGATCAGATCACATTTTATGACCAATTTGTGCAGAAATCCATATCATTCCAAAGGGTTCACATACTTTTTCTTGCAACTGTATATATATATATATATATATATATATATTTGTGGTCCTGGCTACGGCACAAAGCCTGGTGAGTGAGACTGAACCTAATCTAGCTAAGGTGGCTGGTGGTGTGCCTTTTGCCGAGGGTAGGCCAAATAAAGGGGGCAAAAACACAAGTAGGAATGGTTAGGATACAACTCTTTATTGTGGATGGTGGTATTACAGAACCAAGTCAGAGAAAGCTCTGGCGATTTCGGCTTTTGGATGCGGGATGTATTGCGAGAAACAGGAGGACTTCCAGTGACCCATTTTGCGTATGATGTGGGCCGGGACCCCATGTTTGGATGCGGTGGAGGCTGCTCCGATCCTGAATGAATGGCCGTGATGGCCTGGGGGTTGAAACCTAACCCTGAGGCGAGGCTGCGTATGTGTTTGATGAACTGCGAGGACGTGAGTGGCCATGACGGGAAAGGAAGGAGAGGGCTGGCGGGAGCCCGGTTTCCCAGGGTGGTTAGTAACCTGTTGAGGACGGCCACAGGACACCAGGAATTGGTGGTAGGGAAGTATTCTATGCACACTGGGGGCCCGGTTTGTGAGATTTTGGAGACTGGCAAGGTGAAAGTGAAACGCTTGTGACTGCGGGTGAGTTGGTTTAGTGCGGGGCCTGTGTTGTGAGGAGAGGTGTCGGTGAATTCCCCGGACCAGAGGAAAGCCGTAGAAACTTAGGTAGAGGGCGGCTTTGAGAATGCAGCTTCTGAAAGGGCCAAAAGGACTGCCGTCTAGGGAAGATGAGAGTTTCCTGAACAGGTCCCCTGAGATGGGTTGCCTGGAGGGTTCGGATTTGTGTGAGCTCTTTTGAATACCCCGCAGTGTGGCTTTAATGGCGTGGGAAGAAAAGATTGAGTTGCTGTCTGGATGACGGATCATGAGGTGAGGCTGGACCCCTGACAAATACGACCTGATGGTGCTGAACGAAAGGTGTAGGTCTTTGTGGCAGTATGCCAGGAAAGCCATGATGAATGTCGTTTCGCTTGCGTTGCCCCTGGGATGAAGGTGACAAAAAACCACGAAAGCTTTCCAACCTGACTGGTAATTCCTTGTGGAGTTTTCGGACAGGGACTTGCAGATGAGAGATTGAGCCATAAATAAGTGCCTGTCTAGTCCAGGATCAGGGAGCCGAAATCCGGGGGGGGGGGGTATCCGGATTCTCTCGGCTTGTGGCATGACCTGGAAGAAGAGAGTTAGATTTAGGCGAGACAAGGCATCTGCTGCAACGTTCCTGATGCCCTGGATATGGGTGCAAGAAATATGGAAATTGTATTTGATGGCTAGCCAGGTGAGTTTGCGAGGAAGCGCATGACCTTGGGCGAGCTGGACCTGCCTTTGGTGAGGATGTCGACGACCGTGCGGTTGTCAGTGATGAAACATACCGGCATGTTGCTCCATTCTTCGCCCCAGACTTGTGCAGCCGCCACGATGGGGTACAGCTCTAGGAGAGGAGAGGACTGAATGGCTTGAGGGTCCTGAGTGGATTTGGGAGGGCCAGGAGTCCGCGAACCACTGGTGGCCGAATAAGGCACCAAACCCGACGGACGCGGCCGCATCGAAATACACGGTCGGACAGGTGGGACTCCAGCGAAGGACGAACAGGGAGATGCCGTTCCATGCTGACATGAAGACCCTCCACATTTCAAGGTCGGCCAGGGCTTCACGGTCTAGTTGAATCAGCGAGTCTTGAGTTGTGGCTGTAGGCAACAATTCGAAGAGTTTTGCTGTGAAGGATCGCCCCTGTGGCATGATGCGGGTTGCAAAATTGAGAGAGCCCAGTAATGACTGCAGGTCACCCTTGGAGATGGTCCTGGATCCTACGTGAGCGGAAATGGATGTTTGGAGTCTGACTAGTTTGTCCTCTGGCAGTCTGGCTTCCATTCTGCAGGTATCTAACGAGATACCCAAGAAGGTGATGACCGTGGTAGGGCCATCAACTTTTGATGGTGCCACTGGGACCTGTAAGGCAGAGAAAATGCTGAGGAGGCTTTCCAACCTGTCGGGCACATGGTTGGGGTTCTCGACCAGTAAGAAGTCATCCAGGTAATGTATGACTCTTGGACAGTTGCGTGGTTTACCAGAATCCAATGGAGGGCCTGGGCGAACTGATCAAAGAGCCAGGGGCTGCTTATTGACCCGAACGTGAGGCGGGTGGCAAAAATGTACTTGTCCGTCCATTTGATCCCATGAAACCTCCAGAGGTGGGGTTGGATTGGCAACAGCTTAAAAGCGTCCGAGATGTCCGCTTCTGAGAGCCAAGCGCCCGCCCCTACCTGTAAGATCAGTTGAATGGCTTCATCCAGGGAAGAGTAGTGCATCGAGTATTCTTCCGACGGGATCAAGCAGTTGAGACTCGGGACGCTGGATGCATGAGGCGCTGACAAATCGTAGATTCAACTTTTTTTATTGGTGTTTTTTTTGCTGACCAGACCGATGGGGCTCACCCTGTAGACCTGAAAGGGAGGGGTGGAAAAAGGGCCTATGATGAATCCCTTCTTCAACTCGGCCTGCAGGAGAGAATCCACCGAGTCCGGGTCTTCCATGCCCGACATGAGATTGGAGGCCTCCCAGGAATCCCGAGGCAAGGTGACTAGACCGGTGTGGAAGCCTATGGAAAACCCAGATTGCAGGAAATTGACGAAGCCGGGATTGTGGTGGGTTTTTAGGAGGGAGACAAGAAGGGGGACATTAATGTCGGCTAGTCAGCTTTTAGCCGAGCGCTGGGAGCAGGAGGACTGGGGGTGGGCCCGAAAGCAGGTGGAACATATGTGGAGCGCCTTGCATTTGCTGTAGTTGCAGAAGCTGGTATTGAAATTGTTGCACAACTGATTTTTACCCAGGTACACAATGGGGCGACCTAATTTATCCAGGAGCGGACCCGGCTTCTGGGGGGCTGAAGTGCTGGGCTGCTGTTTGGGCTGGGAGATGACATGAGAGTTTGGGCACCAGTCAGACGCGTGCAGAACTGACTGGCAGCTGGAGCAATATGGGGACCTGAGATCGGCAAAATGTCTGCAGAATAGCTCCATGTCTAAAGAAGCCCAGTTGGTGATATGCTGGAACTGGGCGAGGGCTGCGGCTGCCTTCGCCGAGAATGACCGATGATAGTCGTAGTAAGCGAATCCTCCGTATTTGTACCCGAGCTCCGTGACCCTGTATAAGTATGCGTCCAGCTCCTCTCTTCTAGCTGGTTGTGCCGAGCAGATGATGTCCCGATAGAGGCTGAACGCGAGCACGAACTCTGGGATGGAGAGCTTCTTGTTCAGGCGGGTGTCTTTGGCCTTCAGAACTACAGACACATCACCGTATGCGATGGTCCTGTTTTCCACCGTGTCATGCGTGGAGATGAGGACCGCCACCAGATTTACATCCTTGCCTGCGAGTATGTCCCTGCGCAAGTTTTCGGGTACGAAAAAGGAAGGAGCTATCTCGGGGGCCCCGGAAAACCTACCTGGGGAAGACGGCTGGGAAGTGGAAGGACCAGGGGAGGGACTGGTGGAAGCGGCAGGCGAAGTGTCCCTGCTTTCGACTGCTTGGAGCCTGGTGTTTTTTGTCGCAGATGGAACTGGACAGGTTATTGATGGTAACGTGCAGTTGCGTTAGTGACAACTATATGGTTGACATGGAGACTTGCTCCATGGACCCTGAGGATGGCTCTGGGAACAGAAGGCAGTATAGTTCGGCCTTTCGGGCTGTAGCCTGAATGGCGGATTTCTCGCTTGTTCAGCTCGGCGATCATCTTGGGGATTGTCCATGTCCGGTAAGATGAACGACTTGCTCGGTCCGATACCACGGACTCTACGGTTGATAGAGCGTCCTCGAGATCGGAAACGTGGGACATGTTTTGAGCTGAAAAAACGAAGAGGGACATGACGAAAGCTGGAGGGGGGAAAAAAGGTGAGATGGGCGCGGGCAGTGCTACCAAAGAATACTCGTAGCGGGGAGGGGGTGTATGCGTCTGGGCGGTGACCAGAGGACGCGTGGTCCCCTTGCTAGGTGAAATCGGTCAACTTACCTTAATTCACCAGAGCCGTTTGCGTCGCGATTTAAAGGGACAGAAGATGTAGCGAAGCCGAGTGTGTCACTACTTCACCTAAAAAGAACGGTACATGATGCCACGATTGGCTATGCCGGGAGGCCGAAATAATGAATCGTGTCTTTCTACTTACCTGGAACAAGATAAATAAATTCTAACGGGTACCCACGGGTTAGCTTAGCACCTGAAAGAACAAGACTGTACATGTTGACTTCATGAACCGTGACTGGGACGTGACCAGATGTTCATGGGGTATGATAGTACTGGTGCCCGGAACAAAACGTGTGATTGCTGCAGAGGGCGAGCAATGGAAAGACTAGCAAAAGGGGTCTGCTGAGTGAAAGGTGTACCAGGGCGATCCTGGGGGCCAGAGCTGAAAACATATGAACGAGGGCAAGAACTGGACCAGGTCATACCTGGTAAAGATGACTGTTGGGAAACGTGGGGCCTGGGCGTGCCAGGCCAGGAGGTTGGTTTTGAGAATGCGTGATGCGGCGCACCAGCGTGAGAAGACATGGGTTGCGTGACCCGAGGAGAAGACAAAGAGAGAGGGATAGGACACGGAAAATAGAAATGACAAAAATGGAAAGGAGGGAATACATGTGGGAGTACCTGTGGTGAGATGAGGGGGAGACCCCTGACAAATGGGGCGGGGGGGTACCAGAGCGAGGCAGGCGGGTGGGATTGATGTACGAGAAGGAGAGAGTAAAGAAGTGTGAAGAAGGCAGGGCGTTCCTGCGGACAGGAGAGTATGGAAGATAGGCGTGTTGAAAACCTGTGTTTTTTTTTTTTGTTTTTTTTTTGTGGGGGAACCTTCAAGCAGCTGGAGACTTCCCCCGGTCACAAAAAGCATGGTGGCCGCCACTTGGAGGGATTGAGTAATGGCAGCCGGGCGCTAGCCATGATGGTGGATGCCCGGGCAAGGATCCAGAGTTGATGGGAGGATGTGACAACTCCGAACTGGCGCCTGGCAGCGGGGTGAATGGGATCGAAAGCAACCGTGTATTGAGTCAGTTAGACACTCTGTGTAGCACCCAGGACCCTTGGCGCAACTACCAACTACTGGAACCAAAGTCGCACCAAAGGGGGTTCTCACGGACCATGAAGTAGGCGCCCCCCTCGAGCAACGCCCGCCACTTCACGGGTCGCATGGACGAGCGTGGGCCCCGCGAGGGGCGGCCGGCACCCATGACCCCAGACAACCCGGCAGATGGGGCACCATGGATGCAGCCGGTGGGTAGAAACGATGGTGGACAGCACAGGTAAATGGCCTCCTGAAAGGCACCTGTCACACTGGTGCAGCTAATAGTGTGAGCTGCTGGACATGGTGTGGGGAACACCCAGCTCTGCTACATCGGGGGGAGAGGGGGTGCGCCCCCAGCATCAACACCCCAGTGCGCCGGGCCCGCTGTGCTTCTGTGTGAGAATATCTCCACCACACAGAAGCCAGGGGAGCATGTACGGAGACATGGTTGGCGATGTTTGGGGCTGGGTGCGGGGATTCAGAGTGGGGCGGCTCTGGCCCCACCAGGAATCACAGCGTGACCGGATGTCATGTGCGGCACTACATCAGGTAAACATGGCACAGCAGAAGGGGGATCTATTGGTGACGACGCTGGGGACCCGGGGGAAATTGGTCTTCGCTGGCTCTGATGTACTGGGAGCATGGCCGGACTGTGCCGGCGGCCCCCGCCGACTTCTACCTAAGAAGCGGGCAGCTTGGCTACGTGCGGGCAGCTTGGCTGGAAGTGAAAAAATGACCGGTGCAACTCCTCCTACCAACGAAAGGCGAGAGAGGACATGCACCAGGAGAGCTGGGCGGCAGAGCTTAAGAAGCCCCCTACGCCCCTCCCACAAAAGCAGGCTGGATTCAGCCTGCTGAATATGTATATATATTTATATATATATATATATATATATATATATATATACACACACACACTACAACACACTATAATAAGGGTAAATATGCATTAGTGGCAGTAGATATGTCAGGGAAAGGGTTAATAAGGAATGCCCATTCAGATGAATAGAATTGTTTTTCAGTCACAGAATTTTTTGCACCTAAATCTGCCACATGTGAATGCATCGTGATACAAAGGAATGTTAAGTTTTCCCTAAAGTACTTTCATCTGTTAAAATAATAAATATATCTATATATACTGTACATCAGGCTTCTACTTTCTCTTACTAAGTATCAGGTAACAACATAGTTCTCTATTCTAACAGAAGTTTAGCTAAAGTGAGAAGACGGGAAAAAAAGAAATATCAGTTCTCAGTATGTCGTTTAGCTGTCAGTATTTTGCCAAAACAGCATTCTGTAAAAAAAACATTGAATTACTCTGAGAAAATGAATTTCCCACTGAGCGCTCTGCAGTGCATGTTTGGAAGTCTTTTGTCTTTGTTTAGGAGACAGCTACCTCGAAACTCGATTCAGACAGATTCTAAACATTTCTCTTAAATGTGCAACTCTGAAATAGTGTTTGATATGTGACGCTTAATGAGTCAAATATAATACAGATCAAATTTAGTAAAGATCAAGCTATCCTTCTGGATTTTGGAAAACCGATTACACATTATTTACTTTAGTACATTCTTTACTGAATCAGTTGAAGTACAAAACTTTGCTTTAGAATGGGACAAACTTTGAGTAGAAGACAACATATTTACAGGGGTTGTCCAGAGGTTAATTAAACCTGGCAATGCATAACATAGTGTTGTTAGTATAATGTTTGTGCACTTTATGTCATACTTACCAGTTCCTGGAAGTCAAGGAGTTCCATCCTGCTCTTTAGGCCTCATGCATATGGCCGTTGTTTGGGTCCGCATCCGAGCCGCCATTTTGGCCCATTCACTTCAATGGGGCCGCAAAAGATGCAGTCAGCACTCCGTGTGCTGTCCGCATCCGTTGCTCCGTTCCGTGGCCCCACAAAAAAAATAAAACATGTCCTATTCTTGTCCATTTTGCGCAGAAGGGACACGGGCGGCTTCCAGTCTTTGTGGATCCGCAGTTTGCAGACCGCAAAAAAACTGAATGATCGTGTGCATGAGGCCTTATAGTGCCATCTCCTCCATTCTGCTTTTCTTGCCTACTCCCTGCTGAGTGGATGCGTCATCAACCACACGGTAACAGGAGGTGCAACTTATTTCCTTCACTCCATGAAAGCCATCCTCCTTCCGCACTCATCTCTGTATGGGCCTACTTCTCTCTGATCAGGTGACCTGCTAGATGACAATTTCATATTTTTCGCTTTATAAGACGCACCAAGGTTTTTGTGGAGGAAATTAAAAAAATAAAATATTTTGAACCAAATGGTGTGCTTTTGCTAAGTTTTAAACTAATGGGAGGTATGTGGATGACACACTGTTATGGGGGATCTGTGGATGACACTGTTATGGGAATCTGTAGAGGACACTTATAGGGGGATCTGTAGAGGACACTTATAGGTGGATCTGTAGAGGATACTTATAGGGGGATCTGTAGAGGACACTTATAGGGGGATCTGTGGAGGACACTTTCAGGGGGGTCTGTGGAGGACACTTATAGGGGGGTCTGTGGAGGACACTTATAGGGGGATCTGTGGTGGACACTGTTATGGGGATCTGTGGAGGACAGTGTTATTGGGGGATCTGTGGAGGACACTAATTGGGGGGATCTGTGGAGGACAGTGTTATAAGGGGATCTGTGGATGACTCTGTTATGGGGGGATCTGAGCCCATTACATTGGGCCCCAGTTATAGCAGCCTAGCCATCACATATAAAGTGTATTCATCAGCCCCTAGCAGTGCTGTTTTGCTAAACTATCAGTAATCGCTTCTCTGCAGTACTCACTATGCACGCAGCAGGCAGGCTGGCAGCGCACGTCACTCACTGACTGAGTGAGTGATGTGCGCTGCCGGCCTGCCTGCTGTGTGCATAGTGAGTACTGCAGAGAAGCGATTACAGCTAGTTTAGCAAAGCAGCACTGCTAGGGGCTGCTGCATACACATTATATGTGATGGCTGCTCTGACTGGGGCTCAATATAGTCACTGAACTTCATTAAGCCGGGCCCCGGTCAGAGCAGCCATCACATATAAAGTGTATGCAGCTACTACCCTGATAGCGCCCCTGTTTACATGTCATCTGCACATCGTAGGCTGCTATGCCTAAGCAGCATAGCACAGCCTGCGACTGCTCTATTCGCTTTATAAGACGCACAGTCACTTCCCCCCCACTTTTTTGGGGGGGAAAGTGCATCTTATAAAGTGAAAAATATGTTATGTCAAGTGACAAGGAGGATCACTGTAGCGACCCTGCAGTGTCGTGATCAGAGCAGTGTCGCGACATAAAAGAGGATGAGATGGGACCAGGAGGATGACAAATGGAAGGCGGTAAGAGAAGAGAATGGGTGCATGTAACAGCAAGTGGGCAAGCCAACCAACATAGAAGGGAGGACCTACAAAGGCAGGGAATTTGTCACCTATACATTTTTGTTCTACCAATTAAAACCAGATAGTGACCAATATAATTTTATCATTATTTTTTTTACACAGTCGAGTCACATTATCATGACTAGGGATGAGCGAATTAACATCGGATAAAACATCCGAAGTCGATTTGCATAAAACTTTGTTCTAATACTCTATGGCGCAGAAGCTCCATACAGTATTAGAATGTATTGGCTCCGATGAGCCGAAGTTAGTGCCTCGCAAAGTCTCACGAGACTTCGCACAATAACTTCATAAATTAATTTGTACTGTAAAAAAAAAAAACATTTCCCGAAGTCAGGTTCGGTTCCAAGGTACCACTTGGAACCAAACCCGAGTTCGGGAAATGTTTTTTACAGTACAAATTAATCTATGATGTTATTGAGCAAAGTCTCGCCAGACTTCGCGAAGCAATAACTTCGGGTCATCAGAGCCAATACATTCTAATACTGTATGGAGATCCTGCTCCATACAGTATTAGAACAAAGTTGCATGTGAATCGACTTCGGATATTTCATCCAATGTCGATTCGCTCATCCCTAATCATGACCACTCCTTACTTTTGATGTAGGCAGCACACAGCTCATAAAAGGAGGTCATGTGTAGTGAGCTGGCTTGGTGTGTATATAGGGTGTGTGATAGGTTGTCTGGTAAGAAAGGGATGCAAATGAGCTCTTAACGAGCTCTGCCTCTAATGCCACCAGATGTAAGGCAGCTATCCTATATGTCAATGTTCAGCCCTTTAAATAGGCCTTGATACATGACTCCGATATTAAATAAGCCAACACCTCATCACCTGATCTGCAGACAGCTGTTTCGGGGTGATTGCCCCTCATCAGTTTAGAGCAGAGAGTACTGGCTTAACTGGGTCAGAGGCCTAAGTCAGGATTAGGGGGGTACTATCTCTCCTTAGAGAAGAGCGAAGTTTATACAAAAATTTGATTCAGCTGCTTCACCAAATTTCACAAAGAAATTCGCTCTGTGATGAATTACTTTATTGTGAAGAGCATTTCTTTGTAAGTAGTGGGCACAATGACAGGGAACAGTGATTGTGTGCCCCCTGTCATTGAACCCCTCAGAAGCCGCATTTATCGCTGATCATGACATCTGAGATGAAAAATGAGGGCATTCATCTCATGAGGGCTTTCCTTATCCATTTGAGAACAAAGAGGTCACTGCAGCCATCTTGATTGAAGATTCAGCTCAAAATCTCATGTGGTGCAATCTCGCATGGGGTCTTCACTCAGGATGGCCACGACAGCTTCTTCACGCTCAAATAGATTAGGTGAGTATGATTTTTTTAAATCGCCATTTCAGGGGAAAATCATTCATTACCACGAAGCACGTGGAAATTCGGCTTTGCGGTGAATCGTACAAGAAATTCAGATTGAAGTCCACTTCGATTCACTCAACCCTAAATGCAATAATAAAAAAAAACATTCATGTCTATAGACTTTAAAGGGGTGAACTTTTACTTTAAAAAAAAGCATGAAACCTTGGTGCTGAAAATGTTTTAAAGTTTATTCATACTTTATATTTCATACTTGAGATTTATCCTTCCAAATTGCAGTCATTCAGGAGAAAAGGTGTGTAGTAATAATTTATGGCACTGTAAATGGCCTTGCAAGCTCAGCAAAAGAGGAATGGACATGTGCCAGTGCATGAGATCTCAAATATTTCTTTCTAATTCTAGGTTAAAGACTAATACTGAATTCTGGTCTGGGTGTCACTGAGTAATTATCCTACTTAAAACTTAACTTTTAGTTAATTATTAGTTAAAAATAAGTCCCACAAAAAATAATGGTGAGTATCTTTTGGATAGCTGCATAGGTCAGATGATGTGGACTTAGGTACAATAAGACACAAAGCAAAAATAGGCAATCTCTTATGCTCAAAATTGGACCAATATAGTCCCACTCACGGTTTGATGATTAATTTTCTATATGGAGATGAACCACAGCAAAAAAGGTGTAGTAGGAGGGTCCACAGGCATCTTAGTAGAGAGGAGTTGCGATGAAACGATTTTTCAATTTGCAGGATGAGAGAAAAAAGACAGGAACCGGGGAGATACAAATCCCTACCAGACTATTATGATTCTGCCTAAAAGCGGAGAAATCTCCCGCCTAAATGCGGAAGAATCACCTCCAGAGGAGGCGACCCCACTTATCGGTGGCTTTCCCTGTTGTCCTGTCCCTATAAAGGTAGCTCCCAGTGTCTGTACAGCCAAAAAAAAAATGAAGAGATTTGAAATTCCCAACGCGTTTCCTCCAATACAAATGTGACCGGATTCATCAGGGGAAAAAATAGATGTTATATTAGGTATATGTGGCACAATAGCCCTCAGCACAATGGCTCTCTAGCGATAAATCCAACTGAATAATGCAGTCCAGAGATCTCTCTGCAACTGCACCTCTATATATATGCTGAAATAAATTACCTTGATAAACATTAAATGAGTTAAGTGCCCCAAGGTGTGAGTAGAGATCAGCGTGCGCTCCACCGTCGGTCAGGTGAAACCGGAAGTGCGTCATGTCACATGCGCCGACTACTGCTATTGGCCGGCGGTGGAACGCAGGCCGGGAATGAACCGCATGAAGACCGGAAGTATATGATGTACACCGGAAGTGACGTATGCGGAGCGCTGAAGCGCATAATAATATGCGCTCCAGGGTGAATAACAAGCGAATACATGCAGAAAATATAAAATAACAGATAAAGATGAATGAAAGGCTGTTTTAAATATAGAAATATATAGCCAATGAAGATTTTAAATAGAATATCATCAAATGAAGCATATATAGATTAATTATGAAGAGAGTTGGATAGTTAGAGTGTGGGAATACTAAATGGAAACAGGGAAGGACGTTATATTGTCTCGACTAATAAAGTCCTAACAACTGATAGAGGTTCCATTAGAATGTAGATATTACAAAGTAGACCTATTGCGGTCTGATACCTTCATTCGTATAGTCCGAAGAATAATGAACGATAATTTTAATCAATGCAAAGAGGTATATCAAGTTATCGAAAAAAATATATATATGTATATATATATATGTTGTCTTATATTTAATATCAATTAGACCATGACCGTAAAAATATTTTGATGAAAGCATGGCAGAATTAATGATATATAAGACTAGATATTGTGAGGCAACGCCAATTCAGACATACTCAGATGAAGCAACTAAATGAGAGAATTTCATTGAGTCCGGAGGGGCTCACAGTCTTTAAACGGTAGGTCCATTCAGACTCTTTTTGTAAAATTCTCTTGTCGAGGTCACCTCCTCTAGGAGATGGACGAATGACCTCAACAACGCAAAATTTCAGACATTTTGGGTTTCCATCATGGAGATCATGCACATGTCTAGAGATAGTAGTGTCCCTTTTGTGCCTTATGTCCCCAAGGTGGTCTCCAATTCTTCGTCTGAGTTCACGTTTTGTCTTACCGACATACTGAAGTTTACATGCACTATCACCACAAGGACCACTATCACCATACTGAAGTTTACATTACTATCACCACAAGGACTTACAGAAAACCTACAGCAACGAATAGCTTGCTTAGGTGGGAAAGCTATCACCCCCAAAATTTAAAGTGTGGTATCCCAAAGGGGCAATATTTGCGAGTCCGCAGAAATTGCACTACCCAGAGTGATTTCTTCAGCCAAGCTAAAGACCTCAAAACCAGGTTTAACCAAAGAGGGTACCCTGATTACCCCCTAAAAAGGGCATTCAGGTCTGCCTTGAGTAAAGACAGAACGGAACTTTTGTCACCTAACCCTAAGAAAACAGATATGGATCCCATTTTCCGCATCATTGGGACATATGACACCTGCAGTAGAGAAGTTAGAAATATCTTCCAAAAATATTGGGATATGCTCCTGCTGGACCCAGATATCCATGATATACTTCCACCAAAACCAGCCATAACATATAGGAGAGGTAGATCTTTAGGTGACCGTTTCATTCATAGTCATTACACAGCGCCTAAACAAATAGGCACTTGGCTAGATAGAAAACCCCTGGGTATGTTCCGTTGTGGATCATGTATAGCTTGCCCATATATTTATCAAACCAAAAATTTTACAAGCTACACCACTAATAAATCCTATAACATCCGGGACTTTGCAAACTGCAAAACAACTGGGGTAGTCTATCTTTGTATCTGTGCATGTAAACTTCAGTATGTCGGTAAGACAAAACGTGAACTCAGACGAAGAATTGGAGACCACCTTGGGGACATAAGGCACAAAAGGGACACTACTATCTCTAGACATGTGCATGATCTCCATGATGGAAACCCAAAATGTCTGAAATTTTGCGTTGTTGAGGTCATTCGTCCATCTCCTAGAGGAGGTGACCTCGACAAGAGAATTTTACAAAAAGAGTCTGAATGGACCTACCGTTTAAAGACTGTGAGCCCCTCCGGACTCAATGAAATTCTCTCATTTAGTTGCTTCATCTGAGTATGTCTGAATTGGCGTTGCCTCACAATATCTAGTCTTATATATCATTAATTCTGCCATGCTTTCATCAAAATATTTTTACGGTCATGGTCTAATTGATATTAAATATAAGACAACATATATATATATACATATATATATTTTTTTCGATAACTTGATATACCTCTTTGCATTGATTAAAATTATCGTTCATTATTCTTCGGACTATACGAATGAAGGTATCAGACCGCAATAGGTCTACTTTGTAATATCTACATTCTAATGGAACCTCTATCAGTTGTTAGGACTTTATTAGTCGAGACAATATAACGTCCTTCCCTGTTTCCATTTAGTATTCCCACACTCTAACTATCCAACTCTCTTCATAATTAATCTATATATGCTTCATTTGATGATATTCTATTTAAAATCTTCATTGGCTATATATTTCTATATTTAAAACAGCCTTTCATTCATCTTTATCTGTTATTTTATATTTTCTGCATGTATTCGCTTGTTATTCACCCTGGAGCGCATATTATTATGCGCTTCAGCGCTCCGCATACGTCACTTCCGGTGTACATCATATACTTCCGGTCTTCATGCGGTTCATTCCCGGCCTGCGTTCCACCGCCGGCCAATAGCAGTAGTCGGCGCATGTGACATGACGCACTTCCGGTTTCACCTGACCGACGGTGGAGCGCACGCTGATCTCTACTCACACCTTGGGGCACTTAACTCATTTAATGTTTATCAAGGTAATTTATTTCAGCATATATATAGAGGTGCAGTTGCAGAGAGATCTCTGGACTGCATTATTCAGTTGGATTTATCGCTAGAGAGCCATTGTGCTGAGGGCTATTGTGCCACATATACCTAATATAACATCTATTTTTTCCCCTGATGAATCCGGTCACATTTGTATTGGAGGAAACGCGTTGGGAATTTCAAATCTCTTCATTTTTTTTTTGGCTGTACAGACACTGGGAGCTACCTTTATAGGGACAGGACAACAGGGAAAGCCACCGATAAGTGGGGTCGCCTCCTCTGGAGGTGATTCTTCCGCATTTAGGCGGGAGATTTCTCCGCTTTTAGGCAGAATCATAATAGTCTGGTAGGGATTTGTATCTCCCCGGTTCCTGTCTTTTTTCTCTCATCCTGCAAATTGAAAAATCGTTTCATCGCAACTCCTCTCTACTAAGATGCCTGTGGACCCTCCTACTACACCTTTTTTGCTGTGGTTCATCTCCATATAGAAAATTAATCATCAAACCGTGAGTGGGACTATATTGGTCCAATTTTGAGCATAAGAGATTGCCTATTTTTGCTTTGTGTCTTATTGTACCTAAGTCCACATCATCTGACCTATGCAGCTATCCAAAAGATACTCACCATTATTTTTTGTGGGACTTATTTTTAACTAATAATTAACTAAAAGTTAAGTTTTAAGTAGGATAATTACTCAGTGACACCCAGTTTATACTCCTACATTGTATATCTATTTTTCTACTGTGAATTCTTTGTTTAGAATGGCTAGTTTCTTGTCTGGTCCGATTAACACTGATCAATGGCTGGCTGAGGCTTCTCAAGTTTTTTCTGATCAAAATATTGACTGTTTAGATACACCAGGTAACCTAAAATCCGTGTTTAAAGAACTATACGTGTGTTACAGGGATAATATCAAATCCTGGTGGGAGACTCAGTCTCTAGAAAATTATATCAAATCTGAAATTGTCCCCAAAGGACTACGTATCTTCATTTCCCCTGCCATTCGATCCCAAACACCAGAGCTACTATTAAAGTGGGAAAAAACTCTGACAGAAAGTTCTCTCAACCTCATGCGTTTATTACTGACAGAGGAACGAGGCACCTTGGAAAGAACTTCTGCCAGACTTAACACTGCCATTGAGCAGACTCTTAAATTCAAGGAGGATCCTGATTTCTCTAGAAGAGAGAACAACCTACAGATCTCCGTTGAGAGATATCATACCTCTATCAAAGAGAGGAAACATAACCAATATAAAAAAGACCTCCTTGAATTTAAAGAGAAACGGGCATATAATAATTTAGGTGAGAAGTCCAAATCAGTAACAAAGGAAATCTCTTCTTCAGAAATAGATACCTCGGACACAGATAGATCAGCTGATTATAGCTCCCGAGGTAAGCCCAGATATAGAGGATCAAAGGGACCCAGAGGTCGCAGGGGAAAATATCAAAAATGGGGAACCAATACCAGAAACGACCCACATACTACATACTCAGAAGCATCATGTCCATCTGGTTCTGGCTTGCCTTCCAATTTTTTAGGGTCGGGGGGGTTTCCGTACGACCTCAGGGACCGACCCCGATCAGCCAAATAGATATATCCCAGAGAGGACAAATTATTAACCTTACTGACTACACCTTTTCAGATACTGAAATGAACATACTTACTAGGGGTACTTCTTTTGTCCCAACTACCAGATACAATTCTTTTTCCTGGGTGAAGGACTTATACTTGTTCTGTCGTAAACTTAAATGGCACAAATTTTTCAGACATAGTGATTTGGAGGAGAGTGTAAAATTAGGGATTCCATTGAATGAACTTCCTCTGGTTAGAAATTTGGCCGACCTTTTGTCTGAAGGGGAAAGAAAAATAGGTGAAGGTCCCTTTACTAACCTTAAACCAAAAAGTACCAAACTCCCTCCCCCAACAGAAAGTAGCTCTATTGATCTATTTTTGACAATAGTAACTAAAGAGCTTGAACAATTGGACAAAAAACAGCCCAACAATGGTACTAATCTGGATAAAAAGGAAATAGAGGCCATGATGCAAATTCAATCTAACCATGATATCATTTTGAAACCATCCGATAAAGGTGGCAATTTGGTGGCTATGAACCACCAAGAATATAAACGAATGTGTAATACCATTCTAAATGATAAAAACTACTATCAGATTCTTGGGACTGATCCCACGGATGACTTCTCTAGGGAACTTGAAACTATTCTAATAGAAGCCCTAGAGAATAAAGTAATATCCAATGATGAAGTAAAATTCATACTTGCACCATACCCCCAAATTGCCACCTTTTACACTATTCCGAAAGTCCACAAAGGACTAAGCCCACTAAAGGGACGCCCCATTGTTGCAGGCATTAATTCTCTCACACAAAATGCGGGTATCTACATTGATAAGATCTTGAGAAATTATGTCACAGCCCTTCCCTCTTATATTAGGGATACGTCCGATCTATTAAGTAAGATAGACGGTATACATCTTGAAGATGATATTCTTATAGCCTCTATAGACGTAGAGGCTTTGTACAGTAATATCCCACATGATAAGGGACTGTATGCCATAAATCATTTTCTCAGGAGCCGTGGTACACAATATCATGCGCACAGTAATTTTGTTCTAAAATTAATGGATTTTATCCTTAGACATAATTATTTCCTTTTTGATACCCGTTTCTTCCACCAGCTCAGGGGCACGGCAATGGGGAGCGCTTGTGCCCCCACCTATGCCAACTTGTTCCTGGGCTGGTGGGAGGATACTGTAGTCTTTGCGGATGAATGTCCTTGGACGTCGAGAATAGTCTTCTGGGGCCGCTATATCGATGATATACTGATATTCTGGAGCGGCCCCAGACGACTATTCTCAGACTTTCTGGCCGATCTGAATAAGAACGATATAGGTATGCACTTTACGAGTGAGATGTATGACCAAGGTCTGGCCTTTCTGGATTTATTCATCATCTTACAGAATGGGACTATCACCACAAGGACTTACAGAAAACCTACAGCAACGAATAGCTTGCTTAGGTGGGAAAGCTATCACCCCCAAAATTTAAAGTGTGGTATCCCAAAGGGGCAATATTTGCGAGTCCGCAGAAATTGCACTACCCAGAGTGATTTCTTCAGCCAAGCTAAAGACCTCAAAACCAGGTTTAACCAAAGAGGGTACCCTGATTACCCCCTAAAAAGGGCATTCAGGTCTGCCTTGAGTAAAGACAGAACGGAACTTTTGTCACCTAACCCTAAGAAAACAGATATGGATCCCATTTTCCGCATCATTGGGACATATGACACCTGCAGTAGAGAAGTTAGAAATATCTTCCAAAAATATTGGGATATGCTCCTGCTGGACCCAGATATCCATGATATACTTCCACCAAAACCAGCCATAACATATAGGAGAGGTAGATCTTTAGGTGACCGTTTCATTCATAGTCATTACACAGCGCCTAAACAAATAGGCACTTGGCTAGATAGAAAACCCCTGGGTATGTTCCGTTGTGGATCATGTATAGCTTGCCCATATATTTATCAAACCAAAAATTTTACAAGCTACACCACTAATAAATCCTATAACATCCGGGACTTTGCAAACTGCAAAACAACTGGGGTAGTCTATCTTTGTATCTGTGCATGTAAACTTCAGTATGTCGGTAAGACAAAACGTGAACTCAGACGAAGAATTGGAGACCACCTTGGGGACATAAGGCACAAAAGGGACACTACTATCTCTAGACATGTGCATGATCTCCATGATGGAAACCCAAAATGTCTGAAATTTTGCGTTGTTGAGGTCATTCGTCCATCTCCTAGAGGAGGTGACCTCGACAAGAGAATTTTACAAAAAGAGTCTGAATGGACCTACCGTTTAAAGACTGTGAGCCCCTCCGGACTCAATGAAATTCTCTCATTTAGTTGCTTCATCTGAGTATGTCTGAATTGGCGTTGCCTCACAATATCTAGTCTTATATATCATTAATTCTGCCATGCTTTCATCAAAATATTTTTACGGTCATGGTCTAATTGATATTAAATATAAGACAACATATATATATATACATATATATATTTTTTTCGATAACTTGATATACCTCTTTGCATTGATTAAAATTATCGTTCATTATTCTTCGGACTATACGAATGAAGGTATCAGACCGCAATAGGTCTACTTTGTAATATCTACATTCTAATGGAACCTCTATCAGTTGTTAGGACTTTATTAGTCGAGACAATATAACGTCCTTCCCTGTTTCCATTTAGTATTCCCACACTCTAACTATCCAACTCTCTTCATAATTAATCTATATATGCTTCATTTGATGATATTCTATTTAAAATCTTCATTGGCTATATATTTCTATATTTAAAACAGCCTTTCATTCATCTTTATCTGTTATTTTATATTTTCTGCATGTATTCGCTTGTTATTCACCCTGGAGCGCATATTATTATGCGCTTCAGCGCTCCGCATACGTCACTTCCGGTGTACATCATATACTTCCGGTCTTCATGCGGTTCATTCCCGGCCTGCGTTCCACCGCCGGCCAATAGCAGTAGTCGGCGCATGTGACATGACGCACTTCCGGTTTCACCTGACCGACGGTGGAGCGCACGCTGATCTCTACTCACACCTTGGGGCACTTAACTCATTTAATGTTTATCAAGGTAATTTATTTCAGCATATATATAGAGGTGCAGTTGCAGAGAGATCTCTGGACTGCATTATTCAGTTGGATTTATCGCTAGAGAGCCATTGTGCTGAGGGCTATTGTGCCACATATACCTAATATAACATCTATTTTTTCCCCTGATGAATCCGGTCACATTTGTATTGGAGGAAACGCGTTGGGAATTTCAAATCTCTTCATTTTTTTTTTTGGCTGTACAGACACTGGGAGCTACCTTTATAGGGACAGGACAACAGGGAAAGCCACCGATAAGTGGGGTCGCCTCCTCTGGAGGTGATTCTTCCGCATTTAGGCGGGAGATTTCTCCGCTTTTAGGCAGAATCATAATAGTCTGGTAGGGATTTGTATCTCCCCGGTTCCTGTCTTTTTTCTCTCATCCTGCAAATTGAAAAATCGTTTCATCGCAACTCCTCTCTACTAAGATGCCTGTGGACCCTCCTACTACACCTTTTTTGCTGTGGTTCATCTCCATATAGAAAATTAATCATCAAACCGTGAGTGGGACTATATTGGTCCAATTTTGAGCATAAGAGATTGCCTATTTTTGCTTTGTGTCTTATTGTACCTAAGTCCACATCATCTGACCTATGCAGCTATCCAAAAGATACTCACCATTATTTTTTGTGGGACTTATTTTTAACTAATAATTAACTAAAAGTTAAGTTTTAAGTAGGATAATTACTCAGTGACACCCAGTTTATACTCCTACATTGTATATCTATTTTTCTACTGTGAATTCTTTGTTTAGAATGGCTAGTTTCTTGTCTGGTCCGATTAACACTGATCAATGGCTGGCTGAGGCTTCTCAAGTTTTTTCTGATCAAAATATTGACTGTTTAGATACACCAGGTAACCTAAAATCCGTGTTTAAAGAACTATACGTGTGTTACAGGGATAATATCAAATCCTGGTGGGAGACTCAGTCTCTAGAAAATTATATCAAATCTGAAATTGTCCCCAAAGGACTACGTATCTTCATTTCCCCTGCCATTCGATCCCAAACACCAGAGCTACTATTAAAGTGGGAAAAAACTCTGACAGAAAGTTCTCTCAACCTCATGCGTTTATTACTGACAGAGGAACGAGGCACCTTGGAAAGAACTTCTGCCAGACTTAACACTGCCATTGAGCAGACTCTTAAATTCAAGGAGGATCCTGATTTCTCTAGAAGAGAGAACAACCTACAGATCTCCGTTGAGAGATATCATACCTCTATCAAAGAGAGGAAACATAACCAATATAAAAAAGACCTCCTTGAATTTAAAGAGAAACGGGCATATAATAATTTAGGTGAGAAGTCCAAATCAGTAACAAAGGAAATCTCTTCTTCAGAAATAGATACCTCGGACACAGATAGATCAGCTGATTATAGCTCCCGAGGTAAGCCCAGATATAGAGGATCAAAGGGACCCAGAGGTCGCAGGGGAAAATATCAAAAATGGGGAACCAATACCAGAAACGACCCACATACTACATACTCAGAAGCATCATGTCCATCTGGTTCTGGCTTGCCTTCCAATTTTTTAGGGTCGGGGGGGTTTCCGTACGACCTCAGGGACCGACCCCGATCAGCCAAATAGATATATCCCAGAGAGGACAAATTATTAACCTTACTGACTACACCTTTTCAGATACTGAAATGAACATACTTACTAGGGGTACTTCTTTTGTCCCAACTACCAGATACAATTCTTTTTCCTGGGTGAAGGACTTATACTTGTTCTGTCGTAAACTTAAATGGCACAAATTTTTCAGACATAGTGATTTGGAGGAGAGTGTAAAATTAGGGATTCCATTGAATGAACTTCCTCTGGTTAGAAATTTGGCCGACCTTTTGTCTGAAGGGGAAAGAAAAATAGGTGAAGGTCCCTTTACTAACCTTAAACCAAAAAGTACCAAACTCCCTCCCCCAACAGAAAGTAGCTCTATTGATCTATTTTTGACAATAGTAACTAAAGAGCTTGAACAATTGGACAAAAAACAGCCCAACAATGGTACTAATCTGGATAAAAAGGAAATAGAGGCCATGATGCAAATTCAATCTAACCATGATATCATTTTGAAACCATCCGATAAAGGTGGCAATTTGGTGGCTATGAACCACCAAGAATATAAACGAATGTGTAATACCATTCTAAATGATAAAAACTACTATCAGATTCTTGGGACTGATCCCACGGATGACTTCTCTAGGGAACTTGAAACTATTCTAATAGAAGCCCTAGAGAATAAAGTAATATCCAATGATGAAGTAAAATTCATACTTGCACCATACCCCCAAATTGCCACCTTTTACACTATTCCGAAAGTCCACAAAGGACTAAGCCCACTAAAGGGACGCCCCATTGTTGCAGGCATTAATTCTCTCACACAAAATGCGGGTATCTACATTGATAAGATCTTGAGAAATTATGTCACAGCCCTTCCCTCTTATATTAGGGATACGTCCGATCTATTAAGTAAGATAGACGGTATACATCTTGAAGATGATATTCTTATAGCCTCTATAGACGTAGAGGCTTTGTACAGTAATATCCCACATGATAAGGGACTGTATGCCATAAATCATTTTCTCAGGAGCCGTGGTACACAATATCATGCGCACAGTAATTTTGTTCTAAAATTAATGGATTTTATCCTTAGACATAATTATTTCCTTTTTGATACCCGTTTCTTCCACCAGCTCAGGGGCACGGCAATGGGGAGCGCTTGTGCCCCCACCTATGCCAACTTGTTCCTGGGCTGGTGGGAGGATACTGTAGTCTTTGCGGATGAATGTCCTTGGACGTCGAGAATAGTCTTCTGGGGCCGCTATATCGATGATATACTGATATTCTGGAGCGGCCCCAGACGACTATTCTCAGACTTTCTGGCCGATCTGAATAAGAACGATATAGGTATGCACTTTACGAGTGAGATGTATGACCAAGGTCTGGCCTTTCTGGATTTATTCATCATCTTACAGAATGGGACTATCACCACAAGGACTTACAGAAAACCTACAGCAACGAATAGCTTGCTTAGGTGGGAAAGCTATCACCCCCAAAATTTAAAGTGTGGTATCCCAAAGGGGCAATATTTGCGAGTCCGCAGAAATTGCACTACCCAGAGTGATTTCTTCAGCCAAGCTAAAGACCTCAAAACCAGGTTTAACCAAAGAGGGTACCCTGATTACCCCCTAAAAAGGGCATTCAGGTCTGCCTTGAGTAAAGACAGAACGGAACTTTTGTCACCTAACCCTAAGAAAACAGATATGGATCCCATTTTCCGCATCATTGGGACATATGACACCTGCAGTAGAGAAGTTAGAAATATCTTCCAAAAATATTGGGATATGCTCCTGCTGGACCCAGATATCCATGATATACTTCCACCAAAACCAGCCATAACATATAGGAGAGGTAGATCTTTAGGTGACCGTTTCATTCATAGTCATTACACAGCGCCTAAACAAATAGGCACTTGGCTAGATAGAAAACCCCTGGGTATGTTCCGTTGTGGATCATGTATAGCTTGCCCATATATTTATCAAACCAAAAATTTTACAAGCTACACCACTAATAAATCCTATAACATCCGGGACTTTGCAAACTGCAAAACAACTGGGGTAGTCTATCTTTGTATCTGTGCATGTAAACTTCAGTATGTCGGTAAGACAAAACGTGAACTCAGACGAAGAATTGGAGACCACCTTGGGGACATAAGGCACAAAAGGGACACTACTATCTCTAGACATGTGCATGATCTCCATGATGGAAACCCAAAATGTCTGAAATTTTGCGTTGTTGAGGTCATTCGTCCATCTCCTAGAGGAGGTGACCTCGACAAGAGAATTTTACAAAAAGAGTCTGAATGGACCTACCGTTTAAAGACTGTGAGCCCCTCCGGACTCAATGAAATTCTCTCATTTAGTTGCTTCATCTGAGTATGTCTGAATTGGCGTTGCCTCACAATATCTAGTCTTATATATCATTAATTCTGCCATGCTTTCATCAAAATATTTTTACGGTCATGGTCTAATTGATATTAAATATAAGACAACATATATATATATACATATATATATTTTTTTCGATAACTTGATATACCTCTTTGCATTGATTAAAATTATCGTTCATTATTCTTCGGACTATACGAATGAAGGTATCAGACCGCAATAGGTCTACTTTGTAATATCTACATTCTAATGGAACCTCTATCAGTTGTTAGGACTTTATTAGTCGAGACAATATAACGTCCTTCCCTGTTTCCATTTAGTATTCCCACACTCTAACTATCCAACTCTCTTCATAATTAATCTATATATGCTTCATTTGATGATATTCTATTTAAAATCTTCATTGGCTATATATTTCTATATTTAAAACAGCCTTTCATTCATCTTTATCTGTTATTTTATATTTTCTGCATGTATTCGCTTGTTATTCACCCTGGAGCGCATATTATTATGCGCTTCAGCGCTCCGCATACGTCACTTCCGGTGTACATCATATACTTCCGGTCTTCATGCGGTTCATTCCCGGCCTGCGTTCCACCGCCGGCCAATAGCAGTAGTCGGCGCATGTGACATGACGCACTTCCGGTTTCACCTGACCGACGGTGGAGCGCACGCTGATCTCTACTCACACCTTGGGGCACTTAACTCATTTAATGTTTATCAAGGTAATTTATTTCAGCATATATATAGAGGTGCAGTTGCAGAGAGATCTCTGGACTGCATTATTCAGTTGGATTTATCGCTAGAGAGCCATTGTGCTGAGGGCTATTGTGCCACATATACCTAATATAACATCTATTTTTTCCCCTGATGAATCCGGTCACATTTGTATTGGAGGAAACGCGTTGGGAATTTCAAATCTCTTCATTTTTTTTTTGGCTGTACAGACACTGGGAGCTACCTTTATAGGGACAGGACAACAGGGAAAGCCACCGATAAGTGGGGTCGCCTCCTCTGGAGGTGATTCTTCCGCATTTAGGCGGGAGATTTCTCCGCTTTTAGGCAGAATCATAATAGTCTGGTAGGGATTTGTATCTCCCCGGTTCCTGTCTTTTTTCTCTCATCCTGCAAATTGAAAAATCGTTTCATCGCAACTCCTCTCTACTAAGATGCCTGTGGACCCTCCTACTACACCTTTTTTGCTGTGGTTCATCTCCATATAGAAAATTAATCATCAAACCGTGAGTGGGACTATATTGGTCCAATTTTGAGCATAAGAGATTGCCTATTTTTGCTTTGTGTCTTATTGTACCTAAGTCCACATCATCTGACCTATGCAGCTATCCAAAAGATACTCACCATTATTTTTTGTGGGACTTATTTTTAACTAATAATTAACTAAAAGTTAAGTTTTAAGTAGGATAATTACTCAGTGACACCCAGTTTATACTCCTACATTGTATATCTATTTTTCTACTGTGAATTCTGAATTCTGGTCTGGCTATAAACTGAAGCATTTGTTTAACCCCCTCATCAGTGAAGATTATAGACTCATTTACTAGATTCTAAATTCTAAAATATTTTTAATCCCATAAAAGGGTATTCACATCGTACAAAGCAATGGCATATCATTAGAATATGATGCCATAATGATGCTATCATTTCATGTGTAATGGAGGTCTTTCTGTACCTCATCCAGCCCCACTGATCCTGAGCTTGAAGGGGAAACAGTACTGCTTGAATGGGGTTGTGCTACAGTTTCAGCAAAAAAAAAGTTTAAGGAGTTGTCTGGGCTTTTACTATTGATGACTTAACCTCAGGATAGGTTATCAATATCAGATCGGTGGGGGCCCAACATCCGACTCCCCCGCCGATCAGCTGTATGAGGAGACAGCTAGCGCAGTTCACACGTGCCATCTCCCTTCTCGCTTCCTGTTCACCGCTGCTGTCTATGGTCTTTGCCATAGACAGCAGGAAGAGAGAAGGGAGACTGCACATGCGCACTGCTTGCGCCATCTCCTCATACAGCTGATCGTCAGGGGTGCTAGGTGTTAGGACTCCCCCCCACAATCTGATATTGATGATCTATCCTGAGTATCCCGAGTTCAGTAACAAGGTTTTTACAGTAATAATTAATTCACAAAGTCTCGCGAGAGCTCGCAAAGTAATAACTTTGGCTCATCAGAGCCAATACATTCTAATACTGTATGGAGCTCCCACTTCGTACAGTATAACAACAAAGTTTATGCAAATTGACTTTAGATGAAGCACCCGAAGTCAATTCGCTCATCCCTAATCCCTATATATTTTTTTATTTTGTGGCAGAATTGAATTGTGCTAGTTACTCAAACAACATTTCTAACATTTTTAGAGATAGCTGTTACAAAAGAAGGAAAGCACCAAAAAGAAAAAGGCATAACACAGCTAACAATATATATAAACTTTATTAATGTACCAAAAATAATATAAAGTAAAATATAATGACAGACAATACAATGGTGGCTAAAAGACACACAGGATGGATAAAGGGATCACAATCTGGATGATATACTAGAACAATTGATGAATAGGTCAAAAAGGTGCTAAATAGTTAATCAATATCCAAACTGGGAATAAAGTGCAAAGACCTGATCAAAAGCCATGAACAAGATACTGAGGCCAGATACAATACATATATATAAAGTGCACAGTGCAAAGTACAGTGTAAATGGACAATATAATGAACAGTATATTAAAAAAAGTAATCACATAAATACCAGAATAGTGACCCACAGCCCACAATTCTGGTATTTATGTGATTACTTATTTATTATACTGTTCATTTACACTGTACTTTGCACTCTGCACTTTATATATATGTATTGTATCTGGCCTCAGTATCTTGTTCATGGCTTTTGATCAGGTCTTTGCACTATATTCCCAGTTTGGATATTGATTAACTATTTAGCACCTTTTTGACCTATTCATCAATTGTTCTAGTATATCATCCAGATTGTGATCCTTTATCCATCCTGTGTGTCTTTTAGCCACCATTGTATTGTTTGTCATTGTATTGTACTCTATATTCTTTTTGGTACATTAGTAAAGTTTATATATATTGTTAGCTGTGTTATGCCTTTTTCTTTTTGGTGCTGACATTTGGTATGTAGGCCTAGCACTCATACAAATTTTTTTAGCTGTTTACTATTGGTGCACACAAAAGAAGGAAAGTCTAAAGGCTGCTTTAGACTGACCAACATTTGGGCAGTTTCCCCTTATTCATCGGGTAATTAGCGTCGTTGTTGCTGACAACTAAATCATATTTTGCCAGCAGATCATGCCGTACAAACAGCATCTGCTGCAGGCAAACAATGATTCTGCATAGGGACAAGCTATGGGATTAGAGATCACTCTTGCCCATACTATGGAGGAGATCACTGCATATAAATGCAGCAATTTCCTTCACTGACGGACAGTGTAAAGAGTTCTTAAGGGTCCTGACACTTTGTCATACCTCTTAGGTAAGAGCATTTTTGTTATATATTACTGTTTCAAATACAAATTGGATGATTGCAGAATAATAGAGACGGTGATACCTTGCTCACATTTTTCAAAATGATTCAGTGTACAAAACAGGTTTCATAATATACCTGAAAACTAATTTTACAAAATTCTCACTTCGTCATAAAAGCACAGTTAACAGAAAGCTTGAAATGTAATCTATCAGTCTTAGTTTTTTGTATTGTGGGGTGAAATATTAAACCTTTAGGAAAGAAATTTAAAATATTTATTCAATACAAAATAATAAAAAAATGAATAACCTAAAGGCCTTCTCTCCGTGTATGGGTGATAGAGGTAAAATGTGCGCTGAACAGGAGTCTAATGGGAATAGCAGCAGAAGGGATGGAGTGCCAAAGCTATCGGCAATTTTTAAACAATGTAATTTTTAACTGACCTGACAGAGAGAAAGTGAAAAAATACTGGAATGGATAATTTGATTCACATTTACTTGCTTTATATATTTGCTATCTATAGCCAAGCGCAACAAGTGAAAACACCTGCGGGATCTACCAATAAATAGCAATAGAAAATCGCCTAATACATGGCAGAGAAGGGTTCACAGTACGGCAGCATCTGTATGCATGAGGAAATCTTTATACTCCAGGCCAACCCATAAGCAAGTAGGTTAAAGAAAGGTTCTGAAAACTTGAATTTTAAGAAACAGCTGTCAGCCCTGCAGACTAGGCTAGAACAGATGTTGCTCAAGTAGGATTCTGAGAAAAAGTCTAAGCAGCGTATTTTTAGCAATTTGTAAGTTATAGAGAAGAGCATATGAACATTATGTTTTCAAGAACAAAAATCTATATTCTGTAAATTGTGGAAACATATTTTTTGATCTTGAAAATTATTCAAAACAATACCTTTCTGTCAGTAGTGATAATTTGTCATGCCTTATTTGAGATGATATCATCAAAGATGTGCAAAATTTATTGAAAATACATGCACAACTTCTAGATGTTTTTTTTTTTTGTGTAATTGTGCCTTTTGGGATATAAAATGTCAAATTACATCCAAATTCAATCAACTATAATGTTTTATAACATACAGATAATGATCAGGAACCCCTAGGTTCATGAATGGCAAATCTGATATTCAGAATTCTTTAATCATGTAGTGCTTTTGATTTGCTTTTGAGCTGCGTTGTGCATTGGCTTACCAATGGAGTCTTGACATTGGTATTCATTGATAGTGATGAGCGGCAGGGGCTATATTCGAATTTGCGATGTTTCACAAATATTTTGTAGAATATTCGTCATATATGCGAGAATTTGAGATTATTTTATTGAATGCAAAAAATCGGCAATCTAAGAATCACGTAATGCGAATACGTAACGCGGAATACAGGCGTGGGTCACTTTGGCTACATTTTTCAAACTTCTAGAAGTTTCATGAGTTTCTTCTGAGACTGGAGAGAATGGTTAGCATGGTAGAACATTACAATAGCTTTATATGCGGATAGAGTCAAGTGCTCCAAACTAAGTATTGTTGTGAACTTGACATTCCTTCCTTCTCATTGGCCCACAAGCAAGAAGCAGAGAGGAATCATGTGTTCAGATGGAAAAAATGCCTAATATTCAATATAACGAATACATAGCACTATATTCTAAATATTCGGAAATTCTCGAAGTGGTGATATTCACGATAAAAATTTGCTATTCGAATATTCGTGCTCAACACTATTCATTGATCTTCTCTGAATCAACACTCTAAAGAGCTTGGAAGTGGAGCATGTTTTATCTTTAGTAAAGTTAGGTAGCAGAGATCTTGCACTATAAAGTTATGTAATAGTACTTACACTATGCTTTCCCAAAACATGTGATCAAAAGGGATCCAATAGTCATTTCTGGTGAAGTGATGACTCATTGGTTTAGTAACCAGGTGGGTACTTACTTTAGGCTGCTGTGAGTTAGTCTTATTTGCTTTCAGTGGTTTGTCCCACAACACCCTTCTCCAGCAATAAAAGAGAAACTGGATTGGAAAATGGGAACTAGAGTGACAGTCAGATGGAAGCTACTCTATCGTCCATGACTTGACACACAAATGCACCCACCATGGCTGTTTTTTCAGATGTACGATAACATATTTTTTGCCCAATAAGACGCTCCCCCCCCCCCCCAGTGCGTTCTATGGGGTGAATACCAATGAATGCTTCCATTATTGAAGCTCTTATTGGTATGGTAGGAACGGTGAATACATCACTCCCTGTGCTGGCTCTGTACTCACCGCTTCCTGGTCTTCTGCAGACACCATACGCTGTGCTGTGATGAACAGTTTGTACTGTACACCACATTCAGAATTATTCATTAATATTCATACAATGACGGTGATTCCTCCATGTAAATGGAGCCAGATGAGCGCAACTTGCTACCTCTTTCATTGGCGCAAAAAATCTGCCATTTTAAATGAGCCCTAAGTAGAGTCTAACTTCATTCATATGCTCTAAAACTTTAGAAGTCAAATTCTCTTTTCTTGTTTTTCTTTGTTGTGTTATTTACTCATAATGTAATATTATGTTTAACATGCTGAAGAAACCTGTGAAATAATTAGCTTAGTAAGAAATAAAAGTGTCTGTTTTCAGACAAATTCCCTTGATTTTAACTTGCTTTGTTTGATGCAAAAAACAAATAAAGGCTAACATCAAGGGTTAAGCTCTGGTTTATCTGAACTTAACAAAGGCACCCTTTTGAGTGTTTTTGTAAGTCTGTAAATGCTTTCATCATGCACAAGAAAGAGTAGGAGAACAAAGCATGTGCACTTACATGCACAGGAGCCTATCACGCCATAGTATAGTAGTTAATGGAATTATTATATTTTGTGTGTTTCTTGTGAAGATAAAATGCAACTCTAATGTCTGGCATCGGTTCTGAGAGGAGATCAATAGCCCTACTTTGTTGAGACTCATTTGAAGAGGTTTTATGAGCACTACAATGCTTTCATATTTCTGATCCAAAGTTTCTATGGAACAGATAAATATAAATCTTTGGGAAAGCGTTAAAGAAGATTTTCACCCAATAACCAAATGTAAAATTGGTCTTATATTAATTAGTAAATGTGAATTTAGAGCTGTAGCCAAAACTTCATAGTTATGTCTATACATTAAGAAAAATGAAAAACAAAAACAAAAACTGGAAACCTTGATGTGATTAAGCTGAGATTATAAACTAGTAGTAGTGGATAGGTCAATGATCACACAACCAAAGTGCTGCACCCTTTATTTTTGGTTCTGCAGCAGGGTATATGTTAAGGGAGGGTCACATTAATATAGTGTGGCATTTTCCCTTGCTGCTACTCTGGCATGGTAGTGGTCATACAGATACATAATGTCCTCCCTTGGTATGTCTTTGTAAGCTCTTTTAACTTAGACCTGTAGTTCATCCAAAGTGGCGTTGGTTTCTGTGCTTGAGAGATCCATCAGCCCATTTAATCACTTTTAATCACATTCTTGATGGGGGAGAGATATGGCAATCGAGTTGGCTATGGGAGCTGCAGGATTGTGTAGTGCAGTCAGTATGTTGGTGGGTGTTGGAACAACGATCTCCTTAGTGGGTCAAAAAAGGCTGTAGGACTTGTTCCATGATGTCCTGCACATAGTAAAGGCTTATCAATGTTCCCTACACAAATTCCAAAGGAGAATGGCCATTGTAGCTAATGGCACATCACACCATAACACCTGGTGTTGGTCCTGCGTGTCTCCACACTAGGCATGATGGCAGGTGCTCTCCAGTTCTCATGTGAACTTGGATGCGGCCATCATTAGATCAAGGCAGAACCTGCTTTCATCACTTAACATCATTGTTTGCCATTCATGCCTCCAATGGACTCTCTTGGGGCACCAGTGTTGACACTCTTGGAGATGATGAGAGGTCAGTGGCAAATGAGCTAGTGTAGTGTATTAATGCATTCCTGATTCAAGTAGATGGTTTCTTATGATCCAGGAGATCATTGCAGGGACAACTGCAGAACCAATTTATGATTGGCTCTTCTATGAGATAGTTACAGCAACTCTGAATATATAGCACTCTTGGTGTTCATATGTCTGTCTTGACCATTCAGAACACTCTCAGCTTACGTGGGTACCCTGCTGTAATCACTATCAACACCACCTTTGCACTACAAAAACTTCTCATCCAACTCAACTCCGAACTGATTGATCATCCATTCTTGAAGTTCCACTATTTGACTGTTTTGAAAGTCTGTTAGTAGTACAAATGGTGCACGCCTTTGTCTAGCAGACATAGTGAGCACTTCAACAACATCCAATCAAAAGTTTTGTAAGAGTGAAGACGAATGACAGTGCTGTCAGACAAAAAAGTCAGTGGAGCATCTGTATGTAAAGTAAGGCTCTTGGAACTACAAGTAATACCCCTAGCATTGCCATTTTGTAAAATAGGTATTTTATCTCAACTCCTTCTAGTTGCTATTTCATATTTTACAGTAGTGTACTTTCTTTTACCTATAGAGTTCTTCCTTTTTTCTTTTTTTTTGCAGAGGCCATTTTTATAAATGAGAACAAAAAAATGCAGCCAGTGACATCACATTCGTCAGTCACATGGCTTATTTGTAGCTCAGTCCTATTCAAGTGAATGGCCTGGGGTGCAATGCCAAGTACATAAAATGTAGTGTTCAGTGCTTGGTAAGCTAGGAGGAGGCCACAACGCTAACTGGAGTGGACTTCACTAATAAAATATGGAATACCTGTCCTGAGGTTTGGTCATCAATAATGGAGTCCTAGAAAATGCCTTTAAGAAAATGATTACATAAATTCTTGCTGATCAGAAAAAGCTTAAAGGTATTGCAGTTCAGCAAGTTATACACATGTGTGGGGCAACTAATAGTGTTACCATGATGTTAAATCTGGAAAAGCCTGCAAAAAAACAATTAACATTTAATGTGCACAGAAGAGGTTGCACACTACGCTGCTTTAGCAACATCTATCATGAACTTCAGAGTTAACTGCTTGACTAGTTATCATATATATATATATATATATATATATAGTGAGTTCCATAAATATTGGGACATCAACACGATTCTAACATTTTTGGCTCTATACACCACCACAATGGATTTGAAATGAAACCAACAAGATGTGCTTTAACTGCAGACTGTCAGCTTTAATTTGAGGGTATTTACATCCAAATCAGGTGAATGGTGTAGGAATTAAAACAGTTTGCATATGTGCCTCCCACTTGTTAAGGGACCAAAAGTAATGGGACAATTGGCTTCTCAGCTGTTCCATGGCCAGGTGTGTCTTATTCCCTCATTATCCCAATATCAATAAGCAGATAAAAGGTACAGAGTTCATTTCAAGTGTGCTATTTGCATTTGGAATCTGTTGCTGTCAACTCTCAAGATGACATTCAAAGAGCTGTCACTATCAGTGAAGAAAGCCATCATTAGGCTGAAAAAACTAAACAAACCCATCAGAGAGATAGCAAAAACATTAGGCGTGGCCAAAACAACTGTTTGGAACATTTTTAAAAAGAAGGAACTCACCGGTGAGCTCAGCAACACCAAAAGACCCGGAGGACCACGGAAAACAACTGTGGTGGATGACCGAATAATTATTTCCCTGGTGAAGAAAACACCCCTCACAACAGTTGGCCAGATCAAGAACACTCTCCAGGAGGTAGGTGTATGTGTGTCAAAGTCAACAATCAAGAGAAGACTTCACCAAAGTGAATACAGAGGGTTCGCCACAAGATGGTGGAACAACATCCTATGGACAGATGAGACAAAGATCAACTTGTACCAGAGTGATGGAAAGAGAAGAGTATGGAGAAGGAAAATAACTGCTCATGATCCTAAGCATACCACCTCATCAGTGAAGCATGGTGGTGGTAGTGTCATGGCGTGGGCATGTATGGCTGCCAATGGAACTGGTTCTCTTGTATTTATTGATGATGTGACTGCTGACAAAAGCAGCAGGATGAATTCTGAAGTGTTTGGGGTAATATTATCTGCTCATATTCAGCCAAATGCTTCAGAACTCATTGGACGGCGCTTCACAGTGCAGATGGACAATAACCCAAAGCATACTGCAAAAGCAGAAGAGTTTTTTAAGGGAAAGAAGTGGAATGTTATGCAATGGCCAAGTCAATCACCTGACCTAATTCCTATTGAGCATGCATTTCACTTGCTGAAGACAGAACTGAAGGGAAAATACCCCAAGAACAAGTAGGAACTGAAGACAGATGCAGTAGAGGCCTGGCAGAGCATCACCAGGGATAAAACCCAGCGTCTGGTGATGTCTATACGTTCCAGACTTCAGGCTGTAATTGACTGCAAAGGATTTGCAACCAAGTATTAAAAAGTGAAAGTTTGATTTATGATTATTATTCTGTCCCATTACTTTTGGTCCCTTTACAAGTGGGAGGCACATATGCAAACTGTTGTAATTCCTACACTGTTCACCTGATTTGGATGTAAATCCCCTCAAATTAAAGCTGACAGTCTGCAGTTAAAGCACATCTTGTCCGTTTCATTTCAAATCCATTGTGGTGGTGTATAGAGCCAAAAATGTTAGAATTTTGTTGATGTCCCAATATTTATGGACCTGACTGTATATATAGAGCTTTCAATTTCAAACATCATATGAAGAGATGTAGCAAATGATCTCTGTTCTGTTCTGCTCCAAGTCACAAAAGTGCCATGCTATACATCTCACTGCAACATTGATTATCTGTTTAGCTATCATCCTGTTCTTAAGCGGAACATGAGCTATGAAATATTAGTGACTATATTTTACCGTATTTTGCTGTGCACCTAGAAAAGGAACAATAGTTTGCCATATACAGTATATATATTTGTTCAGAATTGTAAAAGGTCAGGGCTAATGTGTTTAGCTTTGGGCTATTCTTACAGTTGTATATGTGTCTTGTTTGCCATCTAAAGATTATACACTTATACTTGCTGACATAACCAACACATTGACCAGATGGATAGTGTGACCTTTAGGAGATACTGTACAAGTCACTAGGTTATTTCATGACATATTGCAAAATTGATCAGAGTCAGCATGTTCTGCGTTCGCCACCTTGATGCATTATCATTATGTGTACTTGCTGTCCACGTTCTGTACCTGCTTTGAATGAAAATCTTTCGAGAAGGCTTCTCTACACATTCAAGTCAGTGAGTGGATTAATTATAGTATATTGTAAAATAGTTCCTTACTATTAAGAAAATGCCACATATAGAGATTATTATCATTATTGCTACAACAAATTGCTTCAACAAAGATGAGCAGTATTGTTTTGCAGTGTATTCTGAGATCCGGGAATAAGATAAGTTTAGTACCGGCTTAAGTGAATAAAAGTTTAAAAGTCACTCTAACCTGTAACAAACCAATGAGCAAGCTCCAATCCGCCATGCTGTCAACATGGCACATGATCAAAGCCAGAAGTGTAGTCACAGGCGTCCCTCTTCACATGATGTCTCCTGGAGCTGTCACATGATGTCTAACTGTCACATTTACACCCTAATTTCAATTTTCATACACGTAGTTATTAATAACATGATATTCCAGAATCAATTACTATTAGACCGACTTACCCCATATTTAATAAGATTCAGCCCTTAGCAACCAGTCTGCATAAAACTGTAATTTCACTATTCAGTTAAGATGGCTGCCACTGCCCTCACCCTGAGGCTAATCCCGCCTGCCCTCACTAGCCAGTAACAATAGCCCCCCCAAAAGTGTCAGTAACCAGAGCCCTCCACCTAAAGGGTTAATCTCCTGCAGCAGAAAGGGGTCCTCTTACCACATGTTGCTTTCATGTATACACTGAGCAGATGGCAGATCTCCCTTCCCTGGTCTGCGCTGCACCAACTCTGCATTGTCCCAGTCTGCTGAGTGAGGGAGCGTCTGCCAAGCGCAGGGACAGGGAGAAGTGCACACAGCCCAGGCACTGTTATAAGCTGCTGGGGAGGACCTGGCTTTAATCATTTACTTACAGTCCCTGGCTGTCAGTAAGGTGACCCTGCATGCAGCGTGCTTCTGCATCCTCCGTCCTTCAACAGATAGACAGACCATGCATAGCAACCCTATTTTAAGCACAGGTAAAAGTAGGCAGTACAGGGAACAAAAATTTGGAATTAAGGGGTAATTGAATACACAGTGAAAAGTTGAAATAGGGCCACCAAGGAAATATTAATCACCACAATCCAATACTCCCAAAAAATTATAATAATACGACAGTTATACTTTAAAGCTCTTTGTCCTATACATACAACTTTATACCTTTTAGCCCCTCCTCGTCAGGATGTCCGGTGTGCAGAGCACACATCCCTGATGTAATCTCTGAGGAATGCAAACTATACTTGGACACAAAACAATGGAGCTTTGTATATGTTAGCCTCTTGCATACCACTGCACAACTTAGGCTACTTTCACACTAGCGTTCGGGTTTCCGTTCGTGAGCTCCGTTTGAAGGAGCTCACGAGCGGACCCGAACGCAGCCGTCCAGCCCTGATGCAGTCTGAATGGAGGCGGATCCGCTCAGACTGCATCAGTCTGGTGGCGTTCAGCCTCCGCTCCGCTCGCCTCCGCACGGACAGGCGGACAGCTGAACGCTGCTTGCAGCGTTCGGGTGTCCGCCTGGCCGTTCGGAGGCGTGCGGATCCGTGCGGATCCGTCCAGACTTTCAATGTAAGTCAATGGGGACGGATCCGTTTGAAGATGCCACAATGTGGCTCAATCTTCAAGCGGATCCGTCCCCCATTGACTTTACATTGAAAGTCTGGACGGATCCGTACTAGGCTATTTTCACACTTAGCTTTTTTTTGCTAAAATAATGCAGACGGATCCGTACTGAACGGAGCCTCCGTCTGCATTATTATGATCGGATCCGTTCAGAACGGATCCGATCGAACGCTAGCCGAACGCTAGTGTGAAAGTAGCCTAAGGCTACTTTCACACTCGCGTTTGGTGCGGATCCATCTTGGCTATGTTAAAGATAATACAAACGTATCCGTTCTGAACAGATGCAGATGATTGTATTATCTGAATGGATCTGTCTGTGCAGATCCATGATGGAGCCACACCAAACGCGAGTGTGAAAGTAGCCTAAATACGTTGTGGTGTAAGTTGTTATCTGTAACTCGACATATAAAAGTGTTGGGTTACAGTGCTAACTGCCAGCACCTCGTGGCGTGGAAGATCCCTATAACCATACTGTCTTTAGACAGCTGTGGTCATAGTAAGTCTAGCAGAAGTGGTGTTCCTTTGTGGTATCATTGTAGCAGGATGCTACAATGATCCATCGCAATGTACCTATAAAGTGTAAAAGATTGCAGGGGAGTGCTCTTCTTGCTGGCTGTAAAAATTAATAATGAGCCTGTAGTCTGTAAATTAACCCTTTCCTGACTTTACGGTGACAGGGAGGGATTAATTCACTTTTATCATTTAAAAAAAGTTAAATAAAAAAGTTAGAAAAAAATTAAATAAATTTAACTTTGTGTGTGTAAAACATACAAATGCATACACATTGTTTTCTCTTTTGCTTTCATAATTTATTTTTCAAATATAGGTATTTGTTTTTTGCTATATTTTGTATATTTGTGTAAAATATACAAAATCATGCATCTTGTGTTTATTAAAATAACTGTAAAAAAAATAGATTAAAATGTGCAAATGTCCCCAAGTTTAATACCTTGGGGAGGTCACCATAAAAATGAGTCAGTTTGAAGGGTCTTCTAATGTTTTGGAGCTTTACATTATGTGTTCTGGCAGTATGATGCCATAGAACCAGTAACAGAAAAATAGACCGCCAAAATCCATATAGCCAGTAGATAAATTACACAAATAGCGTCTATTTTTATGGAACAAACATATGGTAATGGGTTTAGAATTTTTTTATCTTGAAATCTTTTGTAACAGTTAGAAAAAAAATGATAAGAAACAAAAAATTATTTTATGCTTTTTACAGTTTTTCCTTAACCCCTTAAGGACACAGCCTTTTTACACCTTAGGACCAGGCCATTTTTTGCAAATCTGACCAGTGTCACTTTAAGTGCTGATAACTTTAAAACGCTTTGACTTATCCAGGCCGTTCTGAGATTGTTTTTTCGTCACATATTGTACTTCATGACACTGGTGAAATTAAGTCAAAAAAATATTTTATTTTGCACCAAAAAATACCTAATTTAACAAATTTTTGGAAAAATTAGCAAATTTCAAAGTTTCAGTTTCTCTACTTCTGTAATACATAGTAATACCCCCAAAAATTGTGATGACTTTACATTCCCCATATGTCTACTTTATGTTTGAATTGTTTTGGGAATGATATTTTATTTTTTGGGGATGTTATAAGGCTTAGAAGTTTAGAAGCAAATCTTGAAATTTTTCAGCAATTTACAAAAACGACATTTTTAGGGACCAGTTCAGGTCTGAAGTCACTTTGCGAGGCTTACATAATAGAAACCACCCAAAAATGACCCCATCTAAGAAACTACACCCCTCAAGGTATTCAAAACTGATTTTACATACGTCGTTAACCCTTTAGGTGTTGCACAAGAGTTATTGGCAAATGGGGATGAAATTTGAGAATTTCTTTTTTTTGTCTAATTTTCCATTTTAACCCATTTTTTCCACTAACAAATCAAGGGTTAACAGCCAAACAAGACTGTATCTTTATTGCCCTGACTCTGCCGTTTATAGAAACACCCAATATGTGGCCGTAAACTACTGTACGGCCACACAGCGGGGCGTAGAGGGAAAGGTGCGCCGTTTGGTTTTTGGAGGGCTGATTTTTATGGACTGGTTTATTTACACCATGTCCCATTTGAAGACCCCTGATGCACCCCTAGAGTAGAAACTCCCTAAAAGTGACCCCATCTAAGAAACTACACCCCTCAAGGTATTCAAAACTGATTTTACATTCGTCGTTAACCCTTTAGGTGTTGCGCAAGAGTTATTGGCAAATGGGGATGAAATTTGCAAATTTCATTTTTTTGTCTAATTTTCCATTTTAACCCATTTTTTCCACTAACAAATCAAGGGTTAACAGCCAAACAAGACTGTATCTTTATTGCCCTGACTCTGCCGTTTACAGAAACACCCAATATGTGGCCGTAAACTACTGTACGGCCACACAGCGGGGCGTAGAGGGAAAGGTGCGCCGTTTGGTTTTTGGCGGGCTGATTTTTATGGACTGGTTTATTTACACCATGTCCCATTTGAAGACCCCTGATGCACCCCTAGAGTAGAAACTCCCTAAAAGTGACCCCATCTAAGAAACTACACCCCTCAAGGTATTCAAAACTGATTTTACATTCGTCGTTAACCCTTTAGGTGTTGCGCAAGAGTTATTGGCAAATTGGGATGAAATTTGCAAATTTCATTTTTTTGTCTAATTTTCCATTTTAACCCATTTTTTCCACTAACAAATCAAGGGTTAACAGCCAAACAAGACTGTATCTTTATTGCCCTGACTCTGCCGTTTACAGAAACACCCAATATGTGGCCTGTAAACTACTGTACGGCCACACAGCGGGGCGTAGAGGGAAAGGTGCGCCGTTTGGTTTTTGGCGGGCTGATTTTTATGGACTGGTTTATTTACACCATGTCCCATTTGAAGACCCCTGATGCACCCCTAGAGTAGAAACTCCCTAAAAGTGACCCCATCTAAGAAACTACACCCCTCAAGGTATTCAAAACTGATTTTACATACGTCGTTAACCCTTTAGGTGTTGCGCAAGAGTTATTGGCAAATGGGGATGAAATTAGCAAATTTCATTTTTTTGTCTAATTTTCCATTTTAACCCATTTTTTCCACTAACAAATCAAGGGTTAACAGCCAAACAAGACTGTATCTTTATTGCCCTGACTCTGCCGTTTACAGAAACACCCAATATGTGGCCGTAAACTACTGTACGGCCACACAGCGGGGCGTAGAGGGAAAGGTGCGCCGTTTGGTTTTTGGAGGGCTGATTTTTATGGACTGGTTTATTTACACCATGTCCCATTTGAAGCCCCCTGATGCACCCCTAGAGTAGAAACTCCCTAAAAGTGACCCCATTTTGGAAACTACGGGATAAGGTGGCATTTTTTTGGGGACTATTTTTAGGGTAAATATGATTTTTGGTTGCTCTATATTACATTTTTGTGACGCAAGGTTACCAAAAATTGAAATTCTGAAATTTCATCTCCATTTGCCATTAACTGTTGAGGAACACCTAAAGGGTTAATGAAGTTTGTATAATCAGTTTTGAATACCTTGAGGGGTGTAGTTTCTTAGATGGGGTCAGTTTTGGGGAGTTTTTACTCTAGGGTACATCAGGGGGGCTTCAAAAGGGACATGGTGTCAATAAAAAAGGCCATCAAAATCGGCCTTCCAGAAACCATGTCGGTCCTTTCCTTTTGCGGCCTCCCTTTTACTGATACAGCAGTTTACGACCACAAATGTGGTGTTTCTGTGAACTGCAGTATCAGGGTAATAAATATTAAGTTTTGTTTGGTTGTTAACCCTTGTTTTATTACCGGAAAAAACTGATTGAAATGGAAAAGTGCCAAAAATAGCGGTTTTGGCACTGTTTTTTTTTTTTTTTTTTTACTGTGTTAATCTGGGGGGTTAGGTAATGGGATATTTTTATAGAGGAGATTTTTACGGACGCGGCAATACCTAATAAGTCTACTTTTTTTTTACAATTATTTAGGTTTTTGACTATATTATCTTTTTTGATACAAATCTTTTTTTGGGTATCTCTAAAGTCTAAGGGTCATTTTTTTTTTTTTTTTTATCCAATTATCTCATGTGGGGACTCATTTTTTGCGGGATGAGCGGACGGTTTTATTGGCACTATTTTGGGGGCTATATGACTTTTTTATCGCTTGCTATTAAACTTTTTGTTATGTAAGGTGACAAAAAAATTATTTTTTTGCACCTATTTTTTTTTTTTTTTGACCGTGTTAATCTGGGGGGTTGGGTCATGGGGTATTTTTATAGAGGAGATTCTTACGGACGCGGCAATACCTGATAAGTCAACTTTTTTTACAATTATTTTGGTTTTAGACTATATTATCTTTTTTGATTAAAATTTTTTTGGGGGTATCTCTAAAGTCTAAGGGTCATTTTTGTAAAAAAAAAAATTATCCAATTATCTCATGTGGGGGCTCATTTTTTGTGGGATGAGTGGACGGCTTTATTGGCACTTTTTGGGGGGCTATATGACTTTTTGATCGCTTGCTATTAAACTTTTTATTATGTAAGGTGACAAAAAAAACCTTTTTTTGCACCTTTTTTTTTTTTTTTTCCTTGACCGTGTTAATCTGGGGGGTTAGGTCATGGGGTAGTTTTATAGAGGAGATTATTACCAACGCGGCGATACCTAATATGTCTACTTTTAATAAATTATTTTAGTTTTTTTTGGGTGTCTCAAGTCTGAGAACCAGTTTTTTTTATCCGATGTCAGTGCTAAATTGGGATATAAATTTAGTACTCCATGGAAGTGTGATACTCCCTGAAGCAACCGTCAATGCAGAGGCCCGGATGATCGGGGCAAGTGTCGCACTGAGTAGTTGTGTCCTTCCGTATCCCCCTCCTGCGACACACTCTGCACTTTTTTTGGGTTCGTCCCTTCTTTCCAGTATGGGGGACCACACCTGGAAAGTGTTGGCCAGGGACGATCCGGGCACCTACAGTTCCCGAGGTACTCCGGCCTGCTCTTTCCCGGTCCGAAAAGATCAGGGCCTTGAGGACTGCCTCATAGAACTGGAGGAATGTCCCTGTGCTGCCAGCGCTTCGGGATAGTACAAAAGAGTTGTACATGGCAACCTGCACCAAGTAGACCGCAACTTTTTTGTACCATGCCCGGGTTTTGCGCATGGCGTTATATGGCTTGAGGACTTGATCAGAGAGATCAACTCCTCCCATATACCGATTGTAAGCGACGATACAATCGGGCTTGAGGACCGTTGCCGCGGTACCTCGCACAGGGACAGGGGTGATGCCGTTACCATGAATTGTGGACAGCATAAGGACATCCCTCTTGTCCTTATACCTGACTAGCAACAGGTTTCCAGTGGTAAGGGCACGGGTCTCACCCCTGGGGATAGGTACCTGGAGGGGGTGGGCAGGGAGGCCGCGTTGATTTTTCCGCACGGTCCCACAAGCGGACGTGGATCTGGCGGCAAGGGACTGGAACAAGGGGATACTGGTATAAAAGTTATCCACGTAAAGGTGGTAACCCTTATCCAGCAGTGGGTACATAAGGTCCCACACAAGTTTCCCGGTAACACCCAGAGTGGGGGGACATTCTGGGGGTTGAATCCGGGAATCTCGCCCCTCGTACACACGAAATTTGTAAGTGTACCCTGAGGTACTCTCACAAATTTTGTATAGCTTCACGCCATACCTCGCCCGCTTGGAGGGCACATACTGGCGGAAAATGAGTCTCCCCTTGAACGCAATGAGAGACTCATCAACCGCGACCTCTCTTCCAGGTACATAGGCCTCCATGAATTTGGCCCCAAAGTGATCGATGACCGGCCGTATCTTGTACAGACGGTCATGGGCAGGATCACCTCGGGGGGGACATGCTGCATTATCGGAATAATGCAGACATTTCCGGATGGCCTCAAACCGGGAGCGTGTCATGGCTGTACTGTAAAGTGGGGCCTGGTATAGGACGTCCCCACTCCAGTACAGCCTGACACTGGGTTTTTTGACCAGGCCCATATGCAGCACGAGGCCCCAAAATGTCCTCATTTCGGCTGCACTGACCGGCGTCCAGCCACCGGGCCTGGCCAAAAAGGAGCCCGGGTGTTGAGCGACGAACTGTTGGGCGTACAGATTCGTCTGCTCCACCATCAGATTTACCAGTGGGTCACTGAAAAAATGACAAAAAAAGTCATATTCAGTGTAGCCCACTGTGGAAATCTGGATTCCTGATTGGCCTACAAAATCAGGAATCACAGGCTCGTATCGCTCTGGGCTACACCAGACAAGTTCACCGGCAGGGGGCTCCGGTGGATTTAACTGGTGGGCCGGGAAACCAGTACGAGCCCCAGAGCTGCTCGTACTAGTGTGGGCCACAGGGTCCCTAACATGGCGGTCCCCTTGCTCCGCCTGGCGGCGTCTCCGCCGCCTTGGGGGCTCATCATCATCGCTAGATGATGAGGAGGATGCGGATGACAACAGGAATGTGGGGTCATCCTCATCCTCACTGGGACTCTCGGAGTCAGAGGCAATCTGGGCGTATGCCTCCTCGGCCGAGAACGTCCGGCGGGCCATAGGGGAGTGTGTGTCTGCGTGTATATGTGCGTGTGTGTAACTCTTTATTTTGTGTGCGTGTGTGTGGGGGCACGGGTGTTCACGAACTCACCCTAAAACTAACAGAAAAAAAATAAAATAAACTAACTAAAAAAAAGGGCAAAAAATGTGGGGAAAAAAATTCAAAACCGCTGATCAACCGTCCGAAGTTGATCAGCGGTGGGGTGTGCGATGCGCTAACAGTGGCCGGACACTAAGTGCCGGCCACAGTCAGCGTACACGAAAAAAAAAAAAATGCACCCCAAAAAAGGTGGGGGGGGGGGGGGGCAAGTGGCAGCACCCCTGGGGGGTCTAGGGTCACACAGCTGTGCTGTGGACCCCAGACACCCTAACTTAGGGTGATGCAATCAAAGTTCAAAAACTAACTTTCCCTTTTTTTTCCCTGCCTAAACCAAACTTTCCCTAGCTGTCCCTATGTACCTGATGGGGTCCTGGGGGGCACAGATCGGGTCCTGGGGGGCACAGATCGGGTCCTGGGGGGCACAGATCGGGGTGCAGGCAGCGGTGGCAGACACGTGCAGGCAGCTCCTCTCTCCTCCGGCTCCGGAACACAAAAGGAGGAGGAGAGGAGCGCCTGCCTCTTTTGAATCTGCCGCCGGACCGCCCACAGACCAATCAGAAAGCGATCCTGAGTGGTGATGTCACCATCACCACTCAGGATCGCTGGATGGTGATTGGTGGGGTGAAATCACACCACCATCACCATCCTGTTCCGGGTTATCGGGACTTCAAAGACCCGAATAACCCGGAAACGCAGAAAACCGCAGGTCTGAATTGACCTGCGGTTTTCTGCGATCGCATACATGGGGGGGTCACCGGACCCCCCGGCGCATTTGCTCCAAGTGCCTGCTCAATGATTTGAGCAGGCACGGGGTTCCGATCACCGCCCGCCGTGCGGCGGTGATCGAAAATGCACAGGGCGTACATGTACGCCCTGTGTCCTTAAGTACCAGGGCACAAGGGCGTACCTGTACGCCCTATGTCCTTAAGAGGTTAAATTATATTTTTTTATATATCTGTCATCTAATAAGACAAAATAAATGTCTTAGGTGTCAAGTGAAAAATAATATAAAAAATATGTAGTATTGGTTATTTGCAGTTAGATAGGCCCATTGCTAAAACTGAAAATTTGGCCTACTAAGGAAGAGGAGTAACCACTCCTGTAATGAAAGGTTTACTAACTACCTAGCTAGCTCATTACAAGGAAAATTACTTCACTAAAAGGGTGATAATTAAAGGTACTCTAAGTAGTAATTAAAAGTAATATAGGTAAAGAATCTAAGAATAATTAAAAAAATAACCTTGTATTACAGAGATAATTAGAGCCTCCTCTATAAATCCAATGACACATCTTTAAAAATTGAGGTAACAGAACTGATAGGGCTCTTCAAATAAGTTAGGAAGATTTTGATGTTGAGAAGATGAGTCATTGTCAAAGAGGAAAGCATATCTAGTAGATAAAAATAAGCACAATGATTGGCTTGAGAATAGGTTATTAAAAGTACTATGGTGTTTGCAACTGAAGAATAAGCAGCTTGAAATTGTAGCGATGGGATGTGACAGGATATGCCATAGTGCTAGATAATATGAGTTTCCCTTTTTATGCTGATTTTCTTTTAAGGTTCCAGACGGGGTCACCCTTTTAAGGAGGAGTGCCCTGTGGTGAGGCTGCTCTGACATCTAGAGGCCAGGGTCATTCTACCACAGGGTAACTTTAGGGATGTAATAGACCCCAAATCCCATCAGCTAGAGCAGCATACAGTCTTCTCCAAGTGGATTGACTCGCTTTCACTTTGATACTGGCTGCTCACTGGATCCTGAAGACAGTGCTGCTGTGCACGGAGTTGCTTACCGGCGTCGACAATCTTTAATAATTTTAGGGTCTATGATTTTAATATTAATTAATTGCTATAATTAAAAGTTATGTTTTAGTATAACTATTGATCACTGTTTCAATTGGTTTTTTGGATTTTCTTTTTTACTTACATGATCAATTTATGATCAGATATAAACTTATTTTCAGAAACCTATGGAGGCAGTTATCATTTCCCCTATACCAGTTTTCCGTCGTTAAAAAGTCACAAAACCCAATTTTTTATTTTAGTTGCAACTAATGTTTAATTGTTGTCCTCACCAATTTCTGAAAAGGTGCTCAAAAAATTCTCCTTGCACTCTCCTTCTCCAATATTCATTTTAATGGGAGTATGTCACCAAAATTTGACAATATAAACTGCTTACATGGCGCTCTAGCACAACTACACAAAATTTTGTTGTATTCTTCTGACTTTCACCAGCTGAAAAAACATAGTTTTAGCTATATGCAAATGAGGACTCGCAAGTGCCTAGGGGCGGGGTTCTTGTTGTAGGTGCCCAGGCTGCTCTGCCTTCTTTCCATATTACCCCTCCCCAGCCTCTTGCTGGTCCCGCTCTGTAAGGCCCTTTCATGATCCCAAGTATTGGCCGAGATCTGGTGCATGCACAGTTTACTGCTGGTTCAGGCATGCGCACTGCGATGGGGATATACTTGCCTCTCTCTTGCTTGGCTTGCCTCCAGTCTTCATGCTTGCTTCTGGTCTGCCCCCTCGCTGCTGATTTTGTGCTGTTCAATGACCCATGCGCACAATATGAAGCGATGCTGCTGCCCACAATGGGCATTGCAGTGCGCATGCTCGTGGCGGCGGTGGCTGGGGAGGAGTAATATGAAAAGAAGGCAGAGCAGCCTGAGCAACTACAACAATAACCCCGCCCCTGGGCACTTGCGAGCCCTCATTTGCATATAGATAAAACTATGTTTTGTCAGCTGGTGAAAGTCAGAAGAATACCACAAAGGTACCATTGGAATCTTGTGTAGTTATGATAGAGCGCCATGTAAGAAGTTTATATTGTCAAATTTTGGTGACAGACTCCCTTTTAAACAGTTTTCAGCAACACTGTCCCTAGCACATGAGCGCTTGCCACGTCTCTCCCTTTGCTTATCTCACAGTGAATTGGCGGCGTGTTTTGTAGGGCAGTGACATCACAGGGCATGGCTATCTGCAGATTGACTGCTGCACGGCATTATGGATGATTTTGCGTGCCCAAGCTTCTTACTTTTGCTTTGTAACACATGCAGACACCATTTTAGGAAAACTTGTTTGTTATGAATCAAAGTTTTCCTAAACTTCAGACCGAATTCTGCTTTGAGTGCTTCACTTCGCCCAACACTAGTTATCGCATTAAACAAACAATGGCAAGAAAATGTTAACTGACTTTTTTAACGAATTTCAATTGGTTTTGTCACGAGGTAACAGTAACATGTGTCAATTTTAGCTTGGCTACAACTGTATGTTCTGTGCTGCTCGTCTTGTTCCTGTCTCAACAGAGCAGGGAATCTCTGGGACAGCCGATCACTGGATTATCGCAGGTGCTAGTTATTGGTTGAGCAGCATTCACAGCCAGCGCAGTAGGGACCTTGACAGAACAGGGGATCTGTACCTAAAACTGCTTCTATTTATTTTTCTTAATGCCATTTGCTGCCCAGAGGGACTCGTTTTGATTGTGCTGTAATATCCCTTAATTTAATTTTTGAGCTGATTTGTATGCCGCAATGTCCTTATGTGATTAAGATGATACTAAATAAATTAATAATTATATAAAATTATATTAAAATAATAATAAAAGTAATTGAAAATAACATTAGTAATTCCAGGCTGTGTTCGTTTTGCAATATTTAAGGATTTTTATACCTAGAGATGTAGTGTGTTAGACAAGACATAAGGAAGGGAAGGAAAGATTTGCAGACTCTCTCATGATAGGAATAATGCAATGTTTTAAACTACATGTCCACTGTGTCTGGGTGCAAAATATGAACCTTGCCTATAGGCTATGATTAGCCAAAGTATGGCATTTGTCTCGAGGTGGTATACATTGCTATACTATTACCTCTGTATTAAAAGAACCTAACATGCTCTTTTTTTAAGCCTGTGTAAAATGACGAGGAAAATAAATACAATTTCTTTCCCAGACAAATTATGCACATGGAGTCATCCAGACGACTGTATGTGTTTTGCGGTCTGCAAATTACGGATCCACAAAACAGGGATATTGGCCATGTGTGTTCTGCATTTTGTGGAACGCACACGTCCAGCCCTATGATAGAAATAGCTATTCTTGTCCGCAATTAGAGATGGCCTTGCGGTTTGCCTTGCGCGTTCACATAAGGCGACTTCAGCCGGCACCATATTCTTTTGCAGTGTGCCGAACTTTGACCCATGACACATCCATCAAGTGGGACAGAAGAGCCAATTGAGATGTTTCAGCACATGGACAAACTCCCACCCTATCACAGCCAGTTTTCATTTTGTGTTTTGCCAGTGTAGGGAGAGGTTGCTTTGTGGAGCAGGGACAGGCTGTTAGGGACACCAAACTCTAGTTAATAGGGCCACAAAAGTCCTTTTAAGGACTGGTATAGGTGTGCTATCGATAGGTGTGATATTCTGAGGGGTGTGATATACTTATAATATACTTTGTAACATGGAAAGTATATTATAGTGCATTTGTATTGTTCAGCAGTTGTGTGCGGTTCTGCAGCGATACCGCAGCTGTATAGAGGGACAAGCGCTATGGAAACAATTATTTGGAACGGGTGTGATATACCTGTTGTCTCCATAGTTCTGGGTCCATAGTTCATAGGAAGGAGGCTAGCCCTCAGGCCTCTCCAGCTGCGATATACCTGCTTCCACAAAATACTGATTAAGGGGTTTGATATACCTGCTTACACCAAATATTGATTGCGGCCCACGATATACCTGCTTCCACAAAATACTGATTAATGGGATTGATATACCTGCTTCCACAAAATATTGATGAAGTCATGCGAGATACCTGCTTCCACAAAATACTCATTAAGGGGATTAATATACCTGCTTCAACAAAATACTGATTAAGAAGATTGACATGCCTGCTTCCACCAAATATTAATTGAGGCCTAGGGGATACCGGTTTGGGTGTTGTGTCAACCGCAGCTGGGGGAACTTAGTTGTTTGCCTCAAGTGCAGTTGCCACGGACAACAGGTATGTGTGCGGTTGCCTTTGGTTATGTGTGTGTGTTTGTATGCACTTTCTATGTCTGGGGTGCTCTGGGTTTATGTATGTGTACACTGTGCCTCTGTGGAGACCTGAAGCTGAGGGGTTCTTCAGACATGGTTTGCTGGAGACATCCTCCTGGTTATTCACCATCTCTCCAGTGAGGGCCACCCTCGTGGTCATAACTCTTCTTTGATGTTATGAATATGTGTCTGTGGTATGCTTGTTTATTGCACCTTATGGTCCTGGGTTCCTGTGTGATGTGTGTGTTGTGTGCTGTGTCCTTTTGTAGTGGATAGCAGCACTTGCACATGGGTTCCAGGCTTAGTGTCTGTGGCAGGTGAATGTTGTGTTTGTGGCATGTACCTGCCATTGCCATAAGTTGTATATGATCCCCCTTCCTTGCAGCTTGGCCAGTGAGACTCCTGTTCCTCCGTATCCAGAAGGAACAGGTCGTCTTACCCTGCTCCTAGTTTAGGGCTACCCTGAGGGCTAGCAGGGACTTCAAGGTTCCGGAGTATGAGCCCTCCTACCATTAGGGTCAGCTCATACAGCTAGGAGTCAGGGTCAGATTAGGGATGCGATTAGGAGGTGACCTGCTCCCTAATTCTGTCATCCTGGTCGAGCAGCGACCTCCATCTTCTGTCATCGCACGGCTGAGGGTTTTCCCCATCCTCAGCCGTGACACCGGCACTGGAATGATATTCAGTAAAAACGTCCTCTTTATTGAACGTAACATAATGGACATAATGAATGTAACATAAATCCAAATCCTCGCACTAAGCGGTTGTTGACGTGTACCTGCTTCCACAAAATACTGATTGAGGGCTACCATATAACTGCTTCCACAAATACTGATTAAGGTGATTGATATACCGGCTTCCACCAAATATTGATTGAGGCCTGGGAGATACCTGCTTCCACAAAACACTGATTAAGGGGTTTTGATATACCTGCTTCCACAAAATATTGATTGAGGCCTGCGATATACCTGTTTCTGCAAAATACTGATTATGGGGTTTGATATACCTGTTAACACCAAATATTGATTGAGGCCTGCGATATACCTGCTTCCACAAATACTGCTCTTCTCTAGGGACTTAGTCACAGGGTCATTTTAGAAATGACAGGCAGAGGAAGATATAAAAAAGGTCTCGTCTGCACTGGATTTGTGCGGCGAGCCGATGGACACAAGGCGCAAATCACAACCCGAGCTTGGATACAAGGTTTTTTATTGAAAATACGACGCGTTTCGGGGTACTCAAGACCCCTTTATCAAGTCTGAAAAAACATAGTTGTTACAATAGTATGAGCGATGTGAATAATCAAAAGTTCATAATAGTTGGGGGAAATAGCTAAAACAATGTGTATATATACATGTGCGTACATACACATATACACACATACACGCATTTGTACTTGTATATATAATATAATTTGATTCATAGATAGATCAATGAATGAATAAAATAATTGGTTAAATACTTTAGTTAAATGATTGATTAGATAAATGATTAAATAAAGGATAAAGATAAAAAATAATAATAATAAATAATAATAAATAAAAAATGGCTGAAGAATGCAGATAAAATTAAATATAGATCTAAAAAGGTAAAAAACCCTGTTAGAGGTATATATTCGCATCGAATGGTTTCATAATTGTGTACAAGTCTAGATGTACGTAAGAACAAATAAGTAAAAGTACATGGTTTAGAGTGCAATACAAGGAGTCCCTACATGAAGGAGGACAATACTTCTTCCTATCCATGTACATACTAAGACTAGATGAATCAGAAGATAACAGAATAAATGTATGAAAATTTCAACCTGAATTAGAGTGGGTGCTATCATTCGGACTGGAGTGCTAGACCTTGCTAGTATCTTATTTACAACTGGAAGTGTACCGTATATAGGTTTTATGATAAGAGGGTAAACCAGCAGTACCTGTATCCTTGGCACCGTGAGCTCGCTGGTGGACTCTCCTGAAGAGTCCCTTTCAGAAGGAATACTGGTCAGCGCTGCTGTGGTAAATTCATGGGGTAGTAGGAATAATAAAAATGGTGAGGTTTGATTCATATAAATAACCGTTTGGTCATGTGTTTTTTTTCTGTATTAGGTTTTAATTGTTATTTATTGACTGGTATGTTTATAGATGTATGTCTCAGGCTGTGAGCAATCAGTTGACAAAAATATTGGGATATAATAATATGAGCATGTTGCAATACATAGGCGTTACTGTTGGCCTGTGGCCTTGTATTGTTATTTATTAGCTGATGTGTAGATTCATATTTCCCGGTGTGAGTAGTATAGCTAGCAGTGTATTGCATTATAGTATTAAATAATGCTAATACAGTAGTAATGGAGAGCCCGGCTGATTCGAACACTATGTGTCGCTGCTGGTGTGGGTGGTAGGGGAGGGGAGGGAATTATTGCAGGAATGGCTGGTGCTGCAATTGAACAGTATGGTCGTGGCTGAAACGGCAGAATTATTGTAACGATGTTGGCGCTGTATGGTGATAGTGAATGGAGCTGGAAGGATGCCAGGAGCTAATGGGATGATATGGGTACCAAGGAGATGTGTAATGTGATGTAATGTGATGGGTTATGTGAGTATAATAAACTGATTTAGAGGGGTGGATCGCAGTGTGTGTTGACTCGGGGACATTGGCCTTTATGCTGGATATATGGTGGTGTTCCTGGTCACTAAGCTGTGTGGTTATAAGGGAATGTGCGGAGGGGCATGGGAGGGAAGGAATCATGGATGGTAGGATAGAGTGGGAAAAGTTGTATGTCCAGATGGAATGGAGTGAGATGCGGTGACGATGTGTACCATTGCCTAGAGGTGGTATCAAGCAACATGTCTGATAAGAGAGAAAAGAAAATAATACAAAATAAAAATAAAAATTGTGATAGTGGTAAATGGTGATTGGTTGATTGGTTAGGTTAGGTCTGACTGTAAGGGGTTTATAAGCATGGGATTGTAATGTTAAAAACACTGGTTCTCTATGCTTTCATTGAGTCCGTTGGGTTCAAGTGTATGGAGCTTGAAGATCCAAAACATTTTGCGTCTTTGAAGAGTTCTGTATCTATCCGGGCGATGGGCCTCAATATGTTCTAAAGGAGTGATGGACAGTTTTGAGGGGTCCTGGTTATGGGTAGCCAGGTAGTGTCTAGAGACACTATGTTTTAGATATCCTTTAGTGATGTTTGACTGGTGTTTGTTAATGTGTTCTCTTAGGGCCTGGATGGTCCGTCCGACATACTGCAGGCCACATTCGCATTCCAAGAGGTATATTACGTATGAAGTAGAACAATTGATGACACTTTTGATGTGAAATTCATTCATCTATCTATGAATCAAATTATATTATATATACAAGTACAAATGCATGTATGTGTGTATATGTGTATGTGTATGTGTACGTACACACATGTATATATACACATTGTTTTAGCTATTTCCCCCAACTATTATGAACTTTTGATTATTCACATCGCTCATACTATTGTAACAACTATGTTTTTTCAGACTTGATAAAGGGGTCTTGAGTACCACGAAACACGCCGTCTTTTCAATAAAAAACCTTGTATCCAAGCTCGGGTTGTGATTTGCACCTTGTGTCCATCGGCTTGCCGCACGAATCCAGTGCAGACGAGACCTTTTTTATATATTCCAATACCTACCCAAGTGGCGGCTTGGCCACCGCCCAGGGTCATTTCGGACACCATCCGGCAGCACCAAGCCAGACAACCTCCATCCTTCGAACCTCCCTCTACCAAGGTTGAACCACATTCAGTGCAACCAAACCAGGTGAGTAATTTCCCTCATCCTGGTTAGGGGTAAGGGACATCAATTTGTTTACCCTCACCTATGAGCGCCTTCTCTTCTTTTGTGGCCATCTGATTGCTGAAGGCAGAGGAAGAGGCAGGCTGTTCTGCAGGGGTAGTAGGGGTCGGGCAGGTGCACCAGGCTGGAGCCTATGTGGGAAGTTGTAGAAGGCGCGTGAAATTACTTCAAAAGGACGCACCAGAGTTGGTTGAGTGGCTAATTCAGCCTTGCACTTCTACAACCTCCTCATCCTCTGTATCTGCACCCTCCTCACTCTCTGCTGTGTGCACCTGTCACGGATGAAGTTTGCAGATAGCTGGAACTTATAAATAAACGAGCGACTGGCTTGATCCCAAACTAAGGAGCTTATAGGTGAGCCCTAGAAAACCCTATGAGCTCTCCCTGACTACTATGCACATGCAAGGGTCTCCATGGTAGACGATTGCATGCCCACGTACCTAAGTCTGTGTGACACCTGAAAACCCTATAATAGTGAGGGGACATGACCACCGGCTCCCTGCACTTAATACGGATGGAGTCAGGGTCACCTAGAATCAAGCCAGGAAGGAAACACAATAAAGTAAAGGACTTATCTGAGCAAACAGCAGAAGCAGCCTCCAGCAGTGAACACTTCATCCAGGAAGTAGTATAAACCACAATGTGAGGCAGTATGGGAGGAAATATAAAGGAAGACTGTGTTCATCTGAGGGGTTAGGGCATGTGATATGTTTATAGAGCCAGTCGATATGGACGCGGCGATACCTAATATGTATACTTTTTTTCCCCCTATCTTTTACCAATTTTTTTAAACTTTATTTGGGGAAAATGACGTTTTTGTTTATTTTTACTTGAAACTTTTAATTCTTTTTGGGGAAAACTTTATTTTTTCAACTTTTTTTTCACTTAATTTTTTGTCCCACTTTGGGACTTGATCTTTTGGGGGTCTAATCCTTTACAATGCATTCCAATACTTCTGTATTGGAATGCATTGGATGTATGAGTAATACAGTGTGTATTACTCATACAGCTTCCGGCTCTTCACCGGAAGGCAGCGAGATGCCTCAGGAAGGCATTGCGCTGCCTTCCATGCCATTGGGTCCCCCCCACAGCCCCATGGGGACCCGATGGCACCGCCGACCACCTCCGCTCCACCAGGTAAAAGCTGCAAAACGCAGGTCTGAATTGACCTGCAGTTTGCGGCGATCGCTGACACGGGGGATCACGGGACCCCCCCGCGCATTTAGCCATGGTGTCTGCTCAATGATTTGAGCAGGCACCATGTTCCGATCACCGCCGGGCGGCAGTGATCGAAACTATAGATGATGTACCGGTACGTCATGGGTCCTTAAGGACTCGGGAACCATGCCGTACCGGTACGTCATGGGTCCCTAAGGGGTTAAGGTGAAAAATGGCAGGGTCCTTAAGGGGTTAAGGTTATGTTGAGAACAGATTATAAGCACTGTAAACATTTATATACATCTATCAGTGACACAACTGATGCTTGAAAAAATATATGTACTAAATGATCTGTTAATGTGATGTATTTGAATGTTGGGATCACACCCCCATTCTATGGGGAGGTGAGGGACACATCCACATAAGCACTTTTTAAAGGCACACCCTTTATTGTGATTTCAATGCTTGATAAAAACCAGAGGTGGTCGAAACTTTGCTGTAGTTATGCTCCTGGTTTAATAAAAGTCCTAAGAGTGCTGCGGATATTTGTATATTTTTTCTCAAATTCAACACCTGTGATGACCACGTGTAATTGAATTTCCTCATGCCATCCCACTGGCCGACAATACAATTTGCATCCAGTGACCATTTAATTTACCTCCAGCCACATCATCACAAGTTCTTTTCTGTCAGGTGAATGCCTAATTTTTTAGGCTGGCACTGGGTACAGTAAAATTAGTATCCAGTGACCGCCTAATGTACCTCCAGCCACATCATCACAAGTTCTTTTCTGTCAGGTTGTTGAGGGAAGTTTTAGATTAAAATATACGGATGCGAGTATGATTATTGAGCAGTATAGACAGGATACACTGCACAATAAGAAATCCATCAAAGTGAGGGAGCGTGTGCCTGTACACTTTACATCTCTCGATGAACGGGTACAGCACACCAAGTTTAATTCAGCTGTTCGCCCCACAGCCCGCCATTGGAAAAGACAGGAGGCATTTGATGCTTCTTGTGTTTACAATATGGGCACATAAAGAGGAATTGTCCACAATGGCCACGTAATAACCGGACAAATCCTTAGAGAACGGGCAATAATAATGGTTTCAAGATGAAACCTAATTATGCCAATTCAGTGGGGGGAATATGGGAATATTAAAATGTGGGACATTCACAAGGCCAGACACCAAAATGTGTGGCTGTCGTGAATACCCCAGCGCATTCAGTAAGGGGTGTGGAATCCAAGGAATCCACACCAAGTGTCCAAGGCAAGAACCCACAAGTGGCAGTAGGTACCTCACAGGTACCTACTGGGAGTCTGGTAGAAATTGATTGAAGATCAGGGGTCCCTAAAAATCTGGCGCCAGTATGTCTCATCATACTGGATTCTTCAGGGAGACACCACATTAAAAGCCAAAATAAAGAACCAGGATGCTGAAATCATGCTTGACACTGGTGCGGAAATCTCTATTACTAACGTCAAACATGATTTGCATACCAACAGCCCTCAGTGTGTGGTGATCGGATTTGATCACCAACAAGGGGGGGTGAAGGTCCACAGAATCGAAGAGGTAATTGTCCAGATTACCAGTTACATGACTCTTAGGATCCCAATGTGGTATTACCCCGGTTCTCACAACATTATTGGAACCAAAATAATGACACAAAATGGGTGGATCCTAGATCTGGCAAATGGTATTGTATGGAAGGGTCCAACCATTGCCAACAGTAGAGAATTCTACTGAAGTCCTCGAACACAAATGGCCAGAGGTCTCGCATAATTCAGACCTTCAGCCTATTGAGTATGAGTATTCCGATCTGTGGGCCCAGAAAAAAAATGCTTGTGGCAGACTGATTGGCGTTCAGGTGGACATACAAGGTCCCGACCCTCCACCTCAACACCAATACCACTTTCCGCCAGAAGCCACCCATTCCATTTTGGACACCGTTCAGGAATTGAAAACTAGGGGTGTGGTCATAGCGGGCATTTCTAAATGCAACAATGCCCTCTGGCCAGTAAAGAAGAAGGACACCAATGCATTGAGGCTCACTATAGACCTCTGGGTCCTTAAATAATACACCCCAATATCTGCTCCAGTGGGGCACAGACTCCCGACATCATGGCCAGAATAAGTGGCAAAAGTCGCATATTCTCGACCATAGATGTTGCAAATGGGTTCTTTTCAATTGAACTCACCGAAAACTGTAGGTACAAATTTGCCTTTACAGTGGGGGATAAACAGTACATGTCCGGTGCATTCTTCCAGGGGTTCCACAGTAGTCCCACGTATTTTCGCCAGGCATTGGCGGCCGTACTGAGTATGTTTTTATGGCCGGAATGTCTTCTGCAACATGTGGATGTCATGCCCTGCTCAGGCTATGTGTGGAGGTCTGCCAGGTTAGCAGTACGTGTGTAGCCTTTTTGTTTTGGAATTGAGCTATATCCGCCTCCCTTCAGGTGCACTGGGTGGGGTCGTTGCTTTTGGTTTAAATTACACCCACTCCCAGTGTCCTGTGCGGGTTATAGCTTCTGTCTGGCTCAGAGGAAGGAAGGATTTGCTGTTCCTGCTCAGTAAAGATAAGTTGGTTTTGTTTTCTTGTGGTTGTCTGTCTAGGCTGTTAGATAGACGCCTGCCCCCTCCAGGTCCTGAGGGAGCAGGCTGCCTCTTTCCCCCTTTCACTATCTTAGGGATTCTAGGGAATCTTCAGCCTAAGCACGAGGACACGTTTTTTCCCATCTTCAGGGTCTGAACGTGGGCATAGAAGTCTAGGGAGAGCTGGTAGGGATTTGTCAGGAGGTGACCTCTATCCCCAGACCTCTATCCCCAGTTTGTTTATATCCTGTGTATCTTGTATCCTGTCTGTCGTGACATTATAACCCACCAATACTTTGACTGCCATTTCTCAGCTGTTTTGAGATGTAGTCAATTGATGCGCTAGTTGATCGCATGTGGGGATTGTGCCTAGAGGTTTCGGATCTGCCTAATTCGGTCACACGGTGTCAGAATGCTCTGGCATCAGGTGCAATAGGAGGAAGTCAAATTTATGGGGAGCCTAAAGTCACTCTCCCTGATAGATTTTCAGGGGGTGTGGATGACTTTATCCGCTTTAAAGAGTCATGCAAGTTGTATTTTTGGCTGCGTCCAGGGTAGGGATAATCATTTCCCTGCTTAAAGAGGACTCGCAATCCTGGGCCTTTTCTCTGCCGTCCGGTTCTCTGGCCCTCCGGTTGGTGGAATTTTTTTTTAAAGCCTCGAGATTAATTTATGATGATCCAGATCGGGTCTCGATGGCGGAATCTAAATTGCGTAATTTATTACAAGGTGAACATACTGCAGAGGTTTACTGCGTTGAGTTTAGGAGATAGGCTACCAAGTCAGAGTGGAATGACCCCGAATTACGTAGTCAGTTTTGTCAGGGGTTATCTGAGAGATTGAAAGATGCCCTAGCTTTTCATGAGTACCCGGATACATTGGAGAATGCTATGTCTTTGGCAGTACGGTTAAATAGACATATTAGAGAGAGGTGTAAGGTTCCCTCCGCGCAAGGGATCCCTTCTGTGGGTGGTTTCGTCTCACCTGCTCCGCAGGGTGATATGACAGGTAACTCTGGGGTAGGGGTGGAACCCATGCAGTTGGGTCAGGTATCTATCCGTTCTTGTAGTAGGAACTTTAGGAGGTTGCATAAACTATGTTATTACTGTGGAAAAAGTGGTCATTTTATTTTTGCTTGTCCTTTTATTAAACCGCATGTTGATGAGAAAGAATCACAAAGAGGTTTACTTAAAGAGAAAAAAGAAACATCCCTGACTCTTGGCAGTGTGAATGGGGTGGTGGAGCAAGCAGGTATGCAAGCTCCCTGTAATACTCGTTTTCTCCTTCCAGCTATACCTCAAGAACATTTTTTGTTGAAGTATTCATTGACTGTGGTGCTGGGGTAAACCTTATTGATTTTCTTTTTCTTCAAAATCTGGGTCTAAGTACTTGCACTTTAGAAAGAGAGATTCCGGTTTTCTCAATTGATTCTTCCCCTCTTTTTCAAAGGAGTCTCACTCATATTGCTCATGGTATTCTGTTAAGGGTGGGTGATTCACATGTTGAGATCATGTTTTGTTTTGTCATGAAGGACTTGCCTGCTCCTATAGTCTTAGGGTTACCGTGGTTGACAAAACATAACCCAATTATAGATTGGCAAGCAAGACAGAACATTGGTGGGAGTGAATTTTGTTGGGACAATTGTCTTGGCACAACTATCTCTGGTGTGTCTACTTTGGCTTTACCTCAGTATCTCTCAGATTTTGCGGATGTCCTTTCGGAGGGTGGGGCTCAGGAATTGCCCCCTCATAGTGACTATGATTGTCCAGTTAATCTCATCCCAGGGGCTAAGTTGCCAAAGTCTCAGCTTTACAATCTTTCTCAACCTGAAAGAGAGGTCATGCGGAAGTATATTGGCGAGAGTTTGGCAAAAGGTCATATTAGGCCATCTAAGTCTCCAGTGGCAGTGGGTTTATTCATTGTAAAGAAAAAGGATGGATCACTGAGACCTTGTTTGGATTTCCGGGAATTGAACCGTATTATGGTCCGTGATACGTATCCCCTTCCTTTGATCTCCGATCTTTTTGATCAAATTGTTGGAGCCAAGGTGTTCTTCAAGTTGGATTTAAGAGGGGCCTACAATCTGATCAGAATCAAGGAAGGGGATGAGTGGAAAATGGCCTTCAACATGCACAAGGGTCATTTCGAGAATCTGGTTATGCCTTTTGCGTTAACTAACGCGCCAGCGGTATTTCAGCGATTCGTCAATGACATTTTCCTTCATTTTGTGGGGAGGTTCGTGGTAGTTTACGTGGATGACATTCTAATTTACTCTCCTGATCTGAAGACCCATCAAGATCACGTGAGACAGGTTTTGACGATCCTTCGGGAGAATAAATGATATGCCAAATTGGAGAAATGTGTGTTTTCTGTGCAGGAGCTTCCGTTTCTGGGATATCTACTTTCTGACTCTGGTTTTCGTATGGATCCCGAAAAAGGTCCAGGCGGTTCTGGAATGGGACCGACTGGAGAATCAGAAAGCTTTGATGCGGTTTTTGGGGTTTACTAATTATTAGAGAAAATGTATCTTGAACTATTCTACCATTGTGAAACCTCTGACAGATATGACTAAGAAGAGCGCCGATGTCTCTGTCTGGTCGGATGAGGCATTGCAGGCCTTTTCGGCTATTAAGGAATGTTTTGCGTCTGCTCCCATTCTGGTGCAGCCCGATGTGTCTCAGCCATTCGTGATGGAGGTTGATGCATCAGAGGTGGGGGTTGGAGCAGTGCTGTCACAGGGTTCATCCCTTGGCAAATGTGTTCCGTGTGCTTTTTTTTCCAAGAAGCTCTTGATCGCCGAGAGGAATTATGATGTAGGAGATAGAGAATTGCTGGCCATCAAATTGGCCTTGAAGGGGGCGTCTCATCCCGTTACAGTATATACGGATCATAAGAATTTGGCTTACCTGCAATCTGCCAAGCGTCTGAATCCTAGACAGGCCAGATGGTCACTGTTCTTTACCAGGTAAAATTTTGTGGTTCATTTTCGCCCGGGGGTTAAAAACGTCAAGGCTGATGCTATGTCTCGCAGTTTTCCTGGGGGATGTGATTCAGAGGATCCTGCTCCGATTTTGGCTGATGGGGTGGTGGTCTCCGCTCTGTATCCCGAATTGGAGATGGAGGTGTTGGGAGCCCAGGAGGGGGCTCCTGGTTCTTGTCCCCCAGAGAGGTTGTTTGTTCCTGATGGACTGCGATGCAAGGTATTCAAGGAACATTACGATACTGTCCTTGCTGGACATCCTGGTAGTAAGTTCACCTTTGATCTTGTGTCCCGGAGGTTCTGGTGGCCCAGGTTACGTAAGAGTGTTGAGGATTACGTAGCAGCTTATGAAACCTGTGCATGGTCAAAGGTTTCTCATACTCGACCTGCTGATTCACTTCTTCCTTTGTCTATTCTGTCTCGTCCTTGGACACACTTGTCTATGGACTTTATTATGGATCTGCCGAGTTCCTCCGGGAAAACAGTCATTTTGGTGGTTGTTGACCGTTTTAGTAAAATGGCTCACTTTGTATCATTAGTCAGTCTGCCCAATGCCTAGACTCTTGCTCGGATTTTTGTTGATAATATCGTGAAATTGCATGGCATTCCCTCGGATGTGGTTTCTTATAGGGGCACGCAGTTTGTCTCCAGGTTTTGGAGGACGTTCTGCTCTCGGCTTGGCATTCAACTTTCGTTCTCTTCGGCTTTTCATCCACAGTCAAACGGGCAGACAGAGCGTACTAATAAAAACCTGGAGACCTACTTGAGATGCTTTGTGGCTGAGAATCAGGAGGACTGGTCCTCATTCTTGTCCCTAGCAGAGTTTACTTTGAATAACCGTAGGCAGGAGAACACGGTTAAGTTGCCATTTTTTGGCGCATACGGTTTTCATCCTCAGTTTGGTACCTTTTCTGGGACTAGTTCCTCTGGGATGCCAGAGGAGGAGAGATTTTGTTCTGCCTTGTCTTCTATCTGGCGGAGGATCCAGGTGAATTTGGAGAAGATGGGTGAGAGGTATAAGCGAATGGCTGACAAGAGACTTATGACTGGTCCGGACCTGTGTGTGGGTGATCTGGTGTGGTTATCTACTAAAAATATTAAACTGAGAGTACCATCTTGGAAACTGGGTCCAAGATTTATTGGACCTTACAAAATATCTGCGGTGGTCAATCCAGTAGTGTTTCGTCTGGATCTTCCGCAGACTTGGAGGATCCATGATGTGTTCCACAAGTCTTTACTAAAGAAATATGTGAAACCAGTGGAATCATCGCCATTGCCTCCTCCCTCTGTTCTGGTTGATAGAAATTTAGAGTTCGAGATCTCCAGGGTTCTCGACTCAAGAGTTCTTCGGGGTTCCCTTCATTATCTGGTTCACTGGAGGGGATACGGCCTTGAGGAGAGGATGTGGGTTCTGGCTGTGGATGTTAGTGCCAGCAGACTGGTGAGGGCTTTTCACAGATCCCACCCGGATAAAGTTGGGCCAGGGTGTCTGGAGGTCACCTGTAGTAGGGCGGGTACTGTCATGCCCTGCTCAGGCTATGTGCGGAGGTCTGCCAGGTTAGCAGCACATGTGTAGCCTTTTTGTTTTGGAATTGAGCTATATCCACCTCACTTCAGGTGCACTGGGTGGGGTCGTTGGTTTGGGTTTAAATTATACCCACTCCCAGTGTCCTGTGCAGGTTATAGCTTCTATGCAGGCTATAGCTTTCTTGTGGTTGTCTGTCTAGGCTGTTAGAGAGACGTCTGCCCCCTCCAGGTCCTGAGGGAGCAGGCTGCCTCTTTCCCCCTTTCACCATCTTAGGGATTCTAGGGAATCTTCAGCCTAGGCACGAGGACATTTTTTTTCCACCTTCAGGGTCTGAATGTGGGCATAGAAGTCTAGGGAGAGCTGGTAGGGATTTGTCAGGAGGTGACCTCTATCCCCAGCTTCTTGCCTAGACGTTTGTTTATATCCTGTGTATCTTGTATCCTGTCTGTCGTGACAGTGGACGACTTGCTCTTGCACACAGAAACCATAGAAGAACACTTGGTTCTGTTGAAAGAGTTATTGAGACTCCTGGACAGGTCAGGACTCAAGTTGAGTTCCCACAAGGCAAATTTGGCCAAAGCAGAGGGGACTTTCATTGGGGTCCAAATTTCTTTTGGAGCCAAAGGAATCATGTCAGCCAGAGTGAAAGCCATGGTAAAGTTACCTAGGCCTGGCACTCTACAGGATTTGAGAAAATTCCTGGGAATTGCCAACTCCATGAGGGAGTTCATAGAGGATTTCGCTGCCAAAGCGAAACCTCCCTATGAACTCCTCCGAGGAGAAGAGCCTTCAATCAAAGGTTGGTCTGATGCACAGGAAGAGGCCTTTTCTACTTTGAAAAGGGAGCTCTCCTCTGCCCCTGTACTGGCCACTCCCCATCCTGAAGAGGAAATTGCCAAACAGGCGCATGCAGGGACAGAGTCTATCTCAGCAGTCTTCCTACAGCAGATAGGGTATGAAACTAGACTGCTGGGATACTTCTCCAGGTTACTTTCGCCCGTTGAACGAGGGTTTGATGAGTATGCCAAACAAGTGGCAGCCATACACTATTCTGTCAAAACCACCAAGCATATTGTAGGCTATAGACCCCTCACCTTGCAGACTCCACACTCTCCATTGGCCCTCTTGCTCCCTGATACACTCCCTGGAGTCTCCCAACAGAGATTCGGGAGGTGGATTATGGATCTCAGTGGCCAGAGTTTGCAGGTGAACCACAAAGCAAAGTATGTTCTGTCCTAGTTACTAAACCTGACTGGGACCGAATATGACTGTGGCCAACCACCACACATCAACGCCCCACCCAGAGTACCCAGAGTCTTGTCAGGTTACCAGGACATGTCGACACAGCAGACTGAACTGGAGGCAGTCAAGGAAGCTCTGCGTCTTCAACCCCCAGGGAAACAAACTATATATAGCGACAGTTCATATATAGTTTGTTCTCTCACTCTGCACCTGGACACATGGAAAAGATGACGATTTGGGGACAGCCAAAACAAACCTCTGGCTTATGTGTCCGTCCTGAAGGAACTATGGGAATGGGGCATGGCACACACGGCGGAAGCAGCCATTAAAATCCCTACGCATCAGAAAGGGGACGAGCTATTGATGCTAGGCAACAACAAGGCGGATGAATTGATTAAACTAGAGGCAGTGTCTGGAATCCTTCGGGAAACAGGCACTGAACCTCTACCAGCTTACCGGATTGCAGTTCGTACTAATCTGAAAAAAGGCCCCGTGTCATTTGAGGAGGAACAAGCCAAAGATCCTCTTCTAATGACACACCTCACATCAACACAGCATCCCTGGTCAACACAACAAGAGATCCTGTGTTACGATACTGGTACACAAAAACTTCCTCTTCCCGTGGTCCCGCAGAAGCTGCAAGCAGAGCTGACGAGATTGAATCACCAACTGTTTGGACACCTTGGCCGGAATAAACTCTTGTCTCTCCTGAGAGACAAATTATACTGGCCGGGAATATCCAATACAGTAGAGGAAGTTACACAACAGTTCCTGGTATGTGCTCAGGTTAACCCAAGGGCGTCAACCCAAGGCGGTGTTGCAGCACGTTCCTCCTGCAGATGGTCCGTGGTCCGCAATGCAACCCTTTACCAACAGGAAGTCGTAACTGTCGTTACACACTGGTGGTAGTGGATGTCTTCACTAAATGGCTAGAAGCCATCCCCACGGTCAACGATTCGGCTACAACCACTGCCCGTGTTCTCTGGGAACAGGTTCTGTCACGATGGGGTATCCCCATAGAGTCAGACAGAGGAACCCATTTCACAGGTAAGGTAATGAAAGCACTTTGTGGTCTTTTAGACATAAAGCAAAGGTTTAATGTGCCTTACCACCCTCAGTCTGTGGGCATCGTGGAGCAGATGAACCGGACCATTAAGACATGACTTTCCAAAGCACTACTGGAGAAAGGTTCCTCATGGGTAACCTCTCTTCCAGCTGTGCTAATGGGAATCCGAGCTACCGAGGATACCAGTACTGGTATCACACTGTTTGAACTCATGACCGGACGCAAAATGCCCCTATGCCTGCCCAATGAATCTCTAGTGTCAGAGCCCATGAAGAATGCCATCTCTAGAGACATGATTCAACAGAACCTGAAAGAGTTATTGCCTCATGCAGCGATACGGCTGCACAAACAGTATCTACAGGGGGAGACACCGATGCCCTCTGTAGGAGAGCTGGTGATGGTAAAAACCTTCCGTCAGGCCGGGAAAACTGGGAAGGACCATATCAGGTCCTTGAAGTAATGGGTGACACAATGCTGAAGGTACAAGGGCCGATGACAACCAAGAAAAAAAATCACGTAGGTGGCAGGACATTTTGTGGATCCATATCAACCAGGCCAAGGCCACCCGAGCCTCCCCAACTAAATAACGTGTACTCGCTTAGAGTTGGGTGAGGGGGGGGGTTGGTGGGTCGATGGTGGATCCATGTGTACTGATTACATATACATTGAATTGACAGATCACAGGAGGGAGACTCGCTAAGGTTCTGACTAGCCAGAAAAGATTTAGGGATCCTCTGAACATGGCACATCTCCAGCTTGTGACACTGGTGGTAAGCATGATGATGGCAGGCTCAGCCTCTTCGGGGGAGGGCCTGGGAGGTAATAATGGTATGGCCAACATATCAATTAGTAAAGTCAGTCTTTTAATGGTGAAATGTTTGGATGGCAAGATCCTGGAACCTTACGAGAACTTCTCCTTTACACCGGGACAGTGGTATCTGTATGGTTTCCAGAGGGAGGGTTTTGCCAAAGGTGTAATTCAACATTATACCACTGTGGAGAATGTGTCTGTCATACAACATGACTTACATGCCCTCTGCCTCAAGGAATTCAGACATTTTGAAGACTCAGACCCTACACCTATCAAATCTTTAAGATGGGTGTCTAGGGATCCTCACTTGCACCCTTACAAGCAAGTGGAAGCCAACACTACCACTGTGTTGTGTACCAAGCAAGGAGTCCTGAAGATGTCACTGGGGCCAAATATAGTGGCTGCTATATCCTTAAAGTTACCTTCATAAGGAAGTATAGCCATGATGGGATGAGGGTAAGTTGAAGATATGTGTACTCCGCACACCATAAATCCACTGTGGGTGCCCGTGAGAGTTGTAGAACAGATATAAGGTTAATCCATGGCACTCCAATTCATGTGAAAAATTTTACATTTTATTGTGTTTACAGATTATCATTGTATACATCCAGAGTAAATGATTAGTATGTAGCCACATAAATCATAGTTCCCGGACGTTTCGGTCTAATATGACCTTTCTCAGCAGGATCTTAGTGGCGGTACAGCGTCATACCTACTGCACCGCCACTAAGATCCTGCTGAGGAAGGTCATATTAGACTGAAACGTCCGGGAACTATGATTTATGTGGCTACATACTAATCATTTACTCTGGATGTATACAATGATAATCTGTGAACACAATAAAATGTACAAATTTGCACATGGGTTAAGGGTAAGGACATATTTTAATAGACCCATTCCGGTAAAGGGCACCCTAAAACCTTATTGTATGTTGAGGGATTCCCAAATGATTATCACTAGGGAATCCAGTTATGGTCAGGGACATGTATCCACAGATTACATACGAACCAATATAATGATGTTAAAGTTAAACTGCAGTAACTCTGGTCAGGCTCTATGGAATGACCACAGTGGTCCGGTAAAACTGGAAGGCTTTTACCGAGCTACAGTTTTAAAGGTATGGACTGATGCCAAGGATCCTAGGTATGCTCAGTTAAAGAGATCTCCAGCCATACAGTTTTTCATGATCACCATCATAAGAGACAATTGTGTTCAGGGGGTGACTGGATACTATTTCATCACCTATGCCCACTGGGAACAAGATACCCAGATGGTAATGTTGGACACTAATCCCTGGAGTTGGGATTTAGTGTGCAATGGGGTGGATACCCCTACTGTGGATGTATGTAATGTGAATGTACCCCTATGACTGAGGAATACCGGGGTAGGTATGTGTCTTCCGAATGGAAAGACCCCAGTGGCAGGGATATTAACTTTGACATCAATATAGATGGTTTGTTTAAATGGCCTTTTTGCGAGGCAATAGATGAAGGGTGCTGGACATTTACACAGTGGGTCTATCTGTCCAAATCCAAACCTGTCGGAAAACTAGTGTTACAGACTCGAGAGAGTGACCAATGGCATCCGTTCAGAGGTAGAGGGCAAGTTTGTGTAACAGTTGTGAGGATCCCCTATGAAACGACATGTCTCCAACCTGTGAAACCGCCTTTGAGCTCTAGCAGTGCCCCTATCCATCAATTGGCAGATCCTATAGCTCCTCAACTGTCATCCCCATGGAAGGTCATCACAGGTGCAAAATTCTTCCTATTTACCTGGATAATTTCTGTGGATGACTTCAGAGTTGATAATTGGTTCCACAGATGTGGGGAGTTTGTGAGGAACCAAATTGACATGATAAGAGGTTGGATAGAGGCAGGGCAAGAGGTATGAAAGGACAACCTCGGACATAGGAAACACAGGGGGAGATCTGGTAGCCATGGGACCAGGCTGAGGTGCATTAGGAGTAGGCTATATGGAAGTCCTGAGAAGTGAACTTGGGGATGTTGCGTGACACGCAGGGGAAGTATTCAAGACCCAGCTTGATGTAAACCACGTCCTAGAGGGTTTGCAGCATTCACACATAGATGCCACTACCTCTCTATCTTCTGCTCTACGAGAGAAGTTTAGAAGGTAAGTTTTGGGTCTCTTGGAGGAACAGGATAGAACTCAACTTGCTCTGGCGTGTACACAAGTCTAAAGTGAACTCTCGGACAACCTTAAACATATTGTATCATCATTGTACGGCAGCCACTTCCCATACAACCTCCGCCAACGGGTAAATCCTCTTATATCTCCTTTTGCAGCCAATCACACCAACTGGTGGGTATTCCAGTGGCACAGATGTCGGAATCTCACTTGCACTGCTTCATCATTGGCACCTGTATCTGCCCATCTTAGACAGGGATACAGTGCCATTAACCTAGGAATATATATAAATATATATAAATATAAATAACCGTACAGTACTTCATCCACAGCTCCCCTCTGGCGTTCTAACCTATGAGGTAGACTATCCTTATCTGTTAGACACAGAGGGATGTTGGGAGAAAGAGGATGCTATTCTCTGTCAAGGTAGTCAGAATCTGGTGCTTAGACACCAGTGTTGGAACACCGAGGGGTCCTGTGAGATGAAGGCCAGCCCAATACCCTGCTCCCATCTAAAATACTTGGGACAGGGGTATTGGTGTCGGTACCAAAGGCAAAATATATCTTATGCAATTTATGAGACTAATTGCACAGAGAGAGAAGAACTCCTCCCTGGAGCGTATTGCACTCTTAGTTCCGTCCTAGGTTTAGACGTCACAAGGAAGGACACCGATCACCCCGGAGAAGAGACTAGACATCCGCCCTGATGTTCGAGTGAGACGCCAGAAGATTCCTCTTGGCTTTGGGATAGAACTCAAGCATCTCCTGCTAGACTTCAGCGAAGAGGACGAAATACTTCAGAATCTTCGAGAGACAGAGAAACAGGCCACCATTCAACTATCGCATGACAAGAACAAAATAACTGTGATTGCTACCGCCTTAGACAAGGACTCCAAGGTTTCCTGGTGGGAAAGTCTGTTCGGCTACAGTCTGAAGGCAACATCCTTCTTCAACCTGTGATAGTTCTTCTGGTTCTGGTTATCATCATGTACATGGGACTGTGTCTAATGTACAGGAGAGTCAAGAGACTTGCGGACCAACTAAACCAGAACCAGACAGAACTTCACAAAGTTAATCATCGGAGGCTCAGGACATAGCTTCAACAAAAGTCCTGAAGCCAGGGATCTCATGGACACACTGTTTCTTATGAGGGTTCAGGATGAAAATCCAAAGCCATCCTGAAACCCCATAGTATTGTACATATATTGATTTTGTATGTTTGTCAATTGTGAACCCATAGACACTCTAGGTACAAATGTGTGTCAGCCTATACCTAGGGAAACCCGCCCAACGCACTACGGTGAGTTATAATTTGGATGTACACATTTGCATCCTATAGTCGTTTACCATTGACATGGGGGTCTGTGACCTACCTGTGTCTTTGGAAGTGTAGATAGATATGCCAGGTTGCATAAGTCTCTATGGGTACACACACTAAATCTAATTTGGTGGTGTTGGGAGGGATGTGACCTGTTTTGTGTGAATGGGGAGGAGAAGATTACCTAGGGACAGGCCCCCTCCTGTACCAAGTTAATTTGCCACTCTAACCCCAACAACTGCAACGTTTGTAAGGGTTGAACTGAATGTTAGTAGTGTGGTTATTTCCCGCAGTTAGAATTTAGGTACAGGGACATCACCTCTTTCCAGAAATTTTGACCAGCCTTGTAAAGACCTTTCCATGGGAGAACCTCTCCAACAACTGATTCTTCAATCAAGATGGAAGTCGTACTTATGTTGAAAAGAAGCCAGCCTACGGTTGACAGTACCCCAGAAGGAGGTGCTACATTGGATTGAGGGTAAAGTCATTCCAGAATCATTGGGAGTGACTGAAGCAGGAAGATTGGAAACTGACATTGGGTGTGGCTGACATCAGAAGAGCAACACTGACAGAAAGAAAGAAAAAAGGCCAGTCCACAGGTGCTACGTGGATTGACCGAGAGACTGCAAGGGTGAAGCCATTTCCCTATATTACATTGGGAGTGGCTGATACCTGAAGATCATAACGAAAGATACCAAGAAAGTTCCAGACCAAGATCCAGAGAGAAGACGGTGTATTCTGTGGATAGAGACGTCTGGTTACGGTGAAGGGCAGGTCGGAGGTGTCGGTCGCGATGGGTGATGTCTAAGTACCTAAGGGGCAGATTATACTTTAGTCCTTCCTGAACCAACTGTGAGTGCCATTGAGGAGGCAAATACACCCCAACCCTTCCCCCAAAAGTTTATTGTCGTGTTCCCGACAACAGGGGGATTGTTGAGGGAAGTGTTAGATTTAAATGTATATATGCCCTCATATATATGGATGTCAATTAGCCCTTCTACATGGGCCTGTCCAGGTAGTGTAGGTATATAAATAGAGATGTATTTATGCCCCCTTGTCAGCATACATCTCTATGTATATTATATATCAATATATATATATATATATATATATATATATATATATACTGTATATATGTGGGCTTATTGCTGTCCATTTATGCCCCAGAATTATATTGTATATATACAGTACAGACTAAAAGTTTGGACACACTTTCTCATTCAAAGAGTTTTCTTTATTTTAATAACTATGAAAATTGTAGATTCACACTGAAGTCATCAAAACTATGAATTAACACATTTGGAATTATATACATAACAAAAAAGTGTGAAACAACTGAAAATATGTCATATTCTAAGTTCAAAGTAGCCACCTTTTGCTTTGATTACTGCTTTGCACACTCTTGGCATTCTCTTGGTGAGCTTCAAGAGGTAGTCACCTGAAATGGTCTTCCAACAGTCTTGAAGGAGTTCCCAGGCATGCTTAGCACTTGTTGGCCCTTTTGCCTTCACTCTGCGGTCCAGCTCACCCCAAACCATCTCGATTGGGTTCAGGTCCGGTGACTGTGGAGGCCATCTGGCGCAGCACCCCATCACTCTCCTTCATGGTCAAATAACCCTTATACAGCCTGGAGGAGTGTTTGGGGTCATTGTCCTGTTGAAAAATAAATGATGGTCCAACTAAACGCAAACCGGATGGAATAGCATGCCGCTGCAAGATGCTGTGGTAGCCATGCTGGTTCAGTATGCCTTCAATTTTGAATAAATCCCCAACAGTTTCACCAGCAAAGCACCCCCACACCATCACACCTCCTCCTCCATGCTTCACGGTGGGAACCAGGCATGTAGAGTCCATTTGTTTACCTTTTCTGTGTCGCACAAAGACACGGTGGTTGGAACCAAAGATCTCAAATTTGGACTCATCAGACCAAAGCACAGATTTCCACTGGTCTAATGTCCATTCCTTGTGTTCTTTAGCCCAAACAAGTCTCTTCTGCTTGTTGCCTGTCCTTAGCAGTGGTTTCCTAGCAGATATTCTACCATGAAGGCCTGATTCACACAGTCTCCTCTTAACAGTTGTTCTAGAGATGTGTCTGCTGCTAGAACTCTGTGTGGCATTGACCTGGTCTTTAATCTGAGCTGCTGTTAACCTGCGATTTCTGAGGCTGGTGACTCGATGAACTTATCCTCCGCAGCAGAGGTGACACTTGGTCTTCCTTTCCTGGGGCGGTCCGCATGTGAGCCAGTTTCTTTGTAGCGCTTGATGGTTTTTGTGACTGCACTTGGGGACACTTTCAAAGTTTTCCCAATTTTTCGGACTGACTGACCTTAATTTCTTAAAGTAATGATGGCCACTCGTTTTTCTTTACTTAGCTGCTTTTTTCTTGCCATAATACAAATTCTAACAGTCTATTCAGTAGGACTATCAGCTGTGTATCCACCTGACTTCTCCACAATTCAACTGATGGTCCCAACCCCATTTATAAGGAAAGAAATCCCACTTATTAAACCTGACAGGGCACACCTGTGAAGTGAAAACCATTTCAGGTGACTACCTCTTGAAGCTCATTAAGAGAATGCCAAGAGGGTGCAAAGCAGTAATCAAAGCAAAAGGTGGCTACTTTGAAGAACCTAGAATATGACATATTTTCAGTTGTTTCACACTTATTGTTATGTATATAATTCCACATGTGTTAATTCATAGTTTTGATGCCTTCAATGTGAATCTACAATTTTCATAGTCATGAAAATAAAGAAAACTCTTTGAATGAGAAGATGTGTCTAAACTTTTGGTCTGTACTGTATATGCATATAGATGTGCCCCAAACATCTATATGGATGTATATATATCTAGATGTGCCCAGATTATCTGCCCCCCCCTCCCAATCCTCCTGCATTGTCCGGCAGGAGGGAAGTTACACCAGATGGCCAGACATAATTGTCCAGCCTCTGTCACTCCAAAAGGCAAAAGGGTCAATAGATCCTTTTGCCTTTTGTTAAACATCTCCAGCGGGGCTGAAGATGTTTAACATAACAGAAATAGGGGAACAAAAGTTCCCCTCCCTCTGTTCTCTGCGTACCTCCAGTGCTGTAATTACGGCACCTGGGGTTTGCAAACAGTTCACAGGTGGCGGATCAAAGAGATCCCCACCTGGGAGCGTGCTGTGCACTCCTCCGGAGGCGTTTTCAGGGAGGCACGGGCTGGTGCGGCGACGTCATAGCGCCGTGCTGGCCCACGTGTCCTTGCCTGTGCCGTGCGCAGATACCACAGTGCGGGCTGCACTACGCCCCTCAGTTGAGCAGTGACACCCGACGCAAGAAGAGAATCAACCCTTGGACAGCGAGCAATCGGTAATTAACCCCTGGACAACGAGCAAGTATCTTTAATCCCAGCTTTGCCTCCCTATACCACCAACGCTGCATTAACCCCTGCATTCCCTATACCACCAATGATCTGCATTAACCCCTGCATTGCCTATACCACCAACTGCACTCCCTATCTGCATTAACCCATCCATTCCCTATATCACCAACGCAGCATTCCCTGTATTCCCTGCATTAACTCCTGCCCAATACCACCAACGCCCTATACCCCTATACCACCAACGCCACCCTTACATTAACCCTTGCTCATCTGCCCTGCAAAACCCAGTGGCAGTCCATTAACCCCTGATGTACCCCTGCCCTGCATTCCAACCCCTTTTCTCCTGCTATAGCCCTGTATTAACTATTTACAGAGTTAATATCCCCTGCAGTGTGTTTTTAACCCCTTTGTCTCCCCATAGGGATAGAGTGTATAGCCAGGTTGGGTGGATTGCTACTAAATAGTGTGTAAGTAACTGTAATTGTAGTTCTGGGGGGGACTTGGGATTTAGTTAGCGTAGTTAGGACCGTATAGTGTTGTGTTATAGTGTGATTATATATATTACTGTTTGTTGCTATAAATATATATATATATATATATATATATATATATCTATTCCCATTGATATAGATATATATAATTATAAGCAATAATTAGACTGTAGCCGTGTAGTCTGTTAATAAATACCTTTTATTTAAACACAGCGTGTAGTCTTTTTGTTGTATTAGGCGCCGCCGCAATAGCTCCAGATAGTTCAGTATAGAGTAGGGCAATCAGAGTGAATTTGTATTTAAGGTATAAATAGGCGGAGTCATCGCTAGACGACTAACGCCTATTTATGAATATTAATTTTTGGTATTATCCAAAATATCAATAATTAATATTTCCCTTAACACAGGTGAATGCCTAATTTTTTGGGCCTGTACTCCAGTGGCCTACAGTAACATTTTTAGCCAGTGACTGCCTAATGTACCTCAAGCCACATCATCACAAGTTCTTTTCTGTCAGGTGAATGCCTAATTTTTGGGGCCTGTAAAATAAAAAATTTCTGGGCACCAGCAGGGCACATTTTTGAGAGTTTCCCTTTAAGATGCATAAAAATGGCCCCTGATTAAAATACATATTTTTTGTGGGAATTTCTGGTATGTCACTGTCCATGTTGTGGGACTATTTGCGCAGTTCTAGTAAGTATTCAGTGGCTGAAAATATGACCTGAAGCTTTTCAAGGTTCGCCTGCCATTAAAGCCAATGGAGTCCGCCGTGAACACGCGGTTCGCAAACATTTGATCGCAAACGCGCGTTTGCGAAACGTACCGGCTGTGGTTCATCCATCACTATCCGCAATTGCTCTAACTTTTTTGCGGGGCTGCAGAGCGGAAGTACGGATGCAGACCGCAACAGTGTGCTATCCGCATCTTTTGCTGCCTATTGAAATGAATGCAGACACATAAATACGTTCGTCTGAATGAGCCCTTATAAGTAAAAGAAACTTTGATAATGTCTTCACAAAATAAGAAAACCATATAACACAAACTGTGCAGACATTAATAGTGTAAAGGCTGGATACAAAATATGTCAATCTCCCCTTTTTTTAAAGTAGGTCTTCATTTTTCTTTTGTTTCAATTGCTTTAAGTTCTTATACAGTATGTGGAAAACAAAATGGGTTCTTGATTGTTTATTGATTCCATACACAGTTAGAGTAAAATAGTAAGTCAGGTAAGCCCTAAGGGGTGGGTGGTCAGAATGCTCACTATTGTATTAATGCTAAAGGTAAGATCAAATAGCAATGGTTTGGTGATATATGTTATTCCGCTTCTTTGTTGAAAAAAAAGTGTTCTTTTTATTTTGTCTTTCTTAAAGGCAACCCATCTACTCCTGTAAAGCCCTCCCTGAATCGTGCTGACCTGCTAAAACAGCAGCGTGTGCCAGCACTGTGAGAGAGGTGAGTCTGGTGCTACTCAATACCTCTGACATCCCCACCTTTGGGTGATGATTCATAGTTCCTATGCACAACAGGAGGGGCAGGGCAAGGGCAGCATGCTTCATCAGACTCTCCTTCCTTGGAGTGTTGGTGGGAGCGGCAGACTTTGGTTGGTCAGTACTCCTACTGAATGCCTTCACAGGATTGACAGACGGCTGAAATAAGTGGGTCTGCAACTACACTGCCCTCAGTGAGGTTCCCTTTAAAATCCATGATGATTGTTCAACAATAATTCTGTATGAACAGCAGTAAAATATTCTGTGTCTATAATATAACCCTAATACAATGTTCTTTAGACTAAATATTCACAATTTCTCTTGAGCCAATTTTAAAGGATGCTAAGCAACGGAAAGAAAATCCCAGCAAACACCAAAAGAACATGCAAAATAATAATTTTTGATTGCATTCTAAATTTGTATGGCAAGATAAGGGGATTATAAAATCAGAAAAGGAAAAAGGTAATAAAGTTGCATCAAAAAGCCCATTTCATGGTCAGAAATTACATAGTCACAGTTACATGGTCACAGTTACATAATAGCTCAAAACTGTAATATCACTACTGACAATTTAAGCAGGGACTATTAGAATAGAGGTAAGAATGTAAATGGACAGGCAAAGGTAACACACATTAAAATTCTATATTGACCTTTACCCTATCATGCTATCAGCTGACTTCTGTGTATGGGAATATGGATTCCTCTGCGGCCTCACTGAGCTCTCTACTGATTTGCACATTGCTTCAGTTACATGTAGCAGGTCTGCTCTCCTAAAGCCTGGCATAGATGTGCTATACAAGGCTTTGGCAGAGCAGGAACAGTCAAAGGACAAATGCGCTATGCTGAGCTCCTGCCCTGCGCCGCCTCGTTCCGCTGTGCTTAAGCCTTGCATGGTGCAGGGTCTAGCAGAGCATAACGAGTGGATGCAGGGCAGGAGCTCAGCATAGAACATTGCTCCTTGGCCTCTGCCTACTCTGCCAAAGCCTGGCATAGCACATCTATGCCAGGCTTTAGGAGAGCAACACTGGTACAGCATTGCAAAGCTTAAAATCTAAGGCCAGATCTGGAACCTCAACGTTTTACCTTTTGCCTCAGTCACCAAAAAAGTTAGGAGCCCTTATATTATTTTCTTTTAATTTTTATCATAGGTTAGATATAGTCTATATATGTGATGAAAGTTAAAGTTGTAGAGTAAAAACTGTTGCAATTTTAATAAAATAAATTTTTTTAGCCCAAAATTAAAAGAATGAAGTGATAAAAAATGGACAAACATGTCCATAGCCTTACAATATTAAAGTGTTCTTGCAATGTAACTATTTTAGGTAATGAAAGCACAATGAATCAATTAACTAATTGGTCAAATAATACTATACATTCTATCAGTATAAATTAACCATGTCAGGGTGCTGTCACACTACAATTTTTGAGGAGAGTTGTCTTGGCTCTGATAAGTTATGAGATTTTTTTCCTGCCTTTTATTTGGTATGGCATTTTTTTTGTTACACAATATTTTTATAGTGTTTTTACAGACTTATTTTTCCAATAGAGAAATCTATTTGAAAATATCTGAAAAACATCACATCATAACATGTTGAGATTTTAAGGATGAAAAAAAAATACAGGGAAATTGTCTTAAAATGGCAATAAAAACATTCCAGGGTTTGTACAACATTTTATATACGGTACATGTATTTCCTAATACCCAGCATGTAACATCTGCCTGTGGCAACAAAATAACGCAAAAAAGTGGTAGTGTGAAACTACCCTCAAGATGGTACTATTTCTATCAAATAATTGTACAGTCGTGGCCAAAAGTTTTGAGAATGACACAAATATTAGTTTTCACAAAGTTTGCTGCTCAACTGCTTTTAGATCTTTGTTTCAGTTGTTTCTGTGATGTAGTGAAATATAATTACACGCACTTCATACGTTTCAAAGGCTTTTATCGACAATTACATGACATTTATGCAAAGAGTCAGTATTTGCAGTGTTGGCCTTTCTTTTTCAGGACCTCTGCAATTCGACTGGGCATGCTCTCAATCAACTTCTGGGCCAATTCCTGACTGATAGCAACCCATTCTTTCATAATTACTTCTTGGAGTTTGTCAGAATTAGTGGGTTTTTGTTTGTCCACCCGCCTCTTGAGGATTGACCACAAGGTCTAAATGGGATTAAGATCTGGAGAGTTTCGAGGCCATGGACCCAAAATGTTAAGGTTTTGGTCCCCGAGCCACTTAGTTATCACTTTTGCCTTATGGCACGGTGCTCCATCGTGCTGGAAAATGCATTGTTCTTCACCAAACTGTTGTTGGATTGTTGGAAAAAGTTGCTGTTGGAGGGTGTTTTGGTACCATTCTTTATTCATGGCTGTGTTTTTGAGCAAAATTGTGAGTGAGCCCACTCCCTTGGATGAGAAGCAACCCCACACATGAATGGTCTCAGGATGCTTTACTGTTGGCATGACACAGGACTGATGGTAGCGCTCACCTTTTCTTCTCTGGACAAGCCTTTTTCCTGAAGCCCCAAACAATCGGAAAGATTGCCTGAGCAAGCTCTGCACTGGTGGCACTCCGATCCCGCAGCTGAATTCTCTTTAGGAGACGATCCTGGCGCTTGCTGGACTTTCTTGGACGCCCTGAAGCCTTAACAAGAATTGAACCTCTTTCCTTGAAGTTCTTGATGATCCTATAAATTGTTGATTGAGGTGCAATCTTAGTAGCCACAATATCCTTGCCCGTGAAGCCATTTTTATGCAACGCAATGATGGCTGCATGCGTTTCATTGCAGGTCACCATGGTTAACAATGGAAGAACAATGATTTCAAGCATCACCCTCCTTTTAACAGGTCAAGTCTGCCATTTTAACCCAATCAGCCTGACATAATGATCTCCAGCCTTGTGCTCGTCAACATTCTCACCTGAGTTAACAAGACGATTACTGAAATGATCTCAGCAGGTCCTTTAATGACAGCAATAAATTGAAGTGGAAAGTTTTTTTTGGGATTAAGTTAATTTTCATGGCAAAGAAGGACTATGCAATTCATCTGATCACTTTTCATAACATTCTGGAGTATATGCAAATTGATATTATAAAAACTTAAGCAGCAACTTTTACAATTTACAATATTTATGTAATTCTCAAAACTTTTGGCCACAACTGTATATACCAAGGGGGACATCTATTAAGTAATATATGCCACAACAGTGGATTATTAACCGCCTCCGGACCGCCTAACGCAGATGTGCGGTCCGGAGGCGGCAGCCCTGCGCAGAGAGATGCATATACGCGTCATCTTGCAAGAGCCGAGATTTCCACAGGAACTGAAGGTAAGCGAGTGGATCTCCAGCCTGCCAGCGGCGATCGCTCGCTGGCAGGCTGGAGATGTGATTTTTTTAACCCCTAACAGGTATATTAGACGCTGTTTTGATAACAGCGTCTAATATACCTGCAACCTGGTCCTCTGGTGGTCCCTTTTGTTTGGATCGACCACCAGAGGACACAGGTAGCTGTGCAAAGTACCACAAAACACTACACTACACTACACCCCCCCGTCACTTATTAACCCCTTATGAACCCCTGATCACCCATGATCACCCCATATAGACTCCCTGATCACCCCCCTGTCATTGATCACCCCCCTGTCATTGATCACCGCCCTGTAAGGCTCCATTCAGATGTCCGTATGATTTTTACGGATCCACGGATACATGGATAGGATCTGCAAAACACATACGGACGTCTGAATGGAGCCTTACAGGGGGGTGATCAGTGACAGGCGGGTGATCACCCATATAGATTCCCTGATCACCCCCTGTCATTGATTACCCCCCTTTAAGGCTCCATTCAGATGTCCGTATGATTTTTACGGATCCACGGATACATGGATCGGATCCGCAAAACACATACGGACGTCTGAATGGAGCCTTACAGGGGGGTGATCAATGACAGGCGGGTGATCACCCATATAGATTCCCTGATCACCCCCTGTCATTGATCTCCCCCCTGTCATTGATCACCCCCCTGTAAGGCTCCATTCAGATGTCCATATGATTTTTACAGATCCACGGATGCATAGATCGGATCCGCAAAACACATACGGACGTCTGAAACCAGCCTTACAGGGGGGTGATCAATGACAGGCGGGTGATTACCCATATAGATTCCCTGATCACCCCCTGTCATTGATCACCCCCCTGTCATTGATCACCCCCCTGTAAGGCTCCATTCAGACGTCTGTATGATTTTTACGGATCCACGGATACATGGATCGGATCCGCAAAACGCATACGGACGTCTGAAACCAGCCTTACAGGGGGGTGATCAATGACAGGCGGGTGATTACCCATATAGATTCCCTGATCACCCCCTGTCATTGATCACCCCCCTGTAAGGCTCCATTCAGACGTCCGTATGATTTTTACGGATCCACGGATACATGGATCGGATCCGCAAAACGCATACGGACGTCTGAATGCAGCCTTACAGGGGAGTGATCAATGACAGGCGGGTGATTACCCATATAGATTCCCTGATCACCCCCTGTCATTCATCACCCCCCTGTCATTGATCACCCCTCTGTAAGGCTCCATTCAGACGTCCGTATGCGTTTTGCGGATCCGATCCATGTATCCGTGGATCCATAAAAATCATACAGATGTCTGAATGGAGCCTTACAGGGGGGTGATCAATGACAGGGGGGTGATCACCTCATATATAGGGATGAGCGAACTCGAACTGTATAGTTCGGGTTCGTACCGAATTTTGGGGTGTCCGTGACACGGACCCGAACCCGGACATTTTCGTAAAAGTCCGGGTTCGGGTTCGGTGTTCGTCGCTTTCTTGGCGCTTTTGTGACGCTTTCTTGGCGCTTTTTGAAAGGCTGCAAAGCAGCCAATCAACAAGCGTCATACTACTTGCCCCAAGAGGCCGTCACAGCCATGCCTACTATTGGCATGGCTGTGATTGGCCAGAGCACCATGTGACCCAGCCTCTATTTAAGCTGGAGTCACATAGCGCCGCCCGTCATTCTGCTCTGATTAGCGTAGGGAGAGGTTGCAGCAGGGACAGTAGGGCGAGATTAGGCAGATTAACTCCTCCAAAGGACTTGATTAATCGATCGATCTGCAGCTGTGCATCATTGAGCTGCTGAAATTCAAATGCTCACTGTTTTTAGGCTGCCCAGACCGTTTGTCAGTCACTTTTTTCTGGGGTGATCGGCGGCCATTTTGTGTCTTGTGGTGCGCGACCACAAGCTGCGACCAAGTGCATTTAACCCTCAATGGTGTGGTTGTTTTTTGGCTAAAGCCTACATCAGGGTGAAGCTGTCACACCAAGTGCATTTAACCAGCAATAGTCTGTTCATTTTTTGGCCATATACAAAATCAGGGGCAAGCTGCGCCTGTCACCAAGTGCATTTAACCCTCAATGGTGTGGTTGTTTTTTGGCTAAAGCCTACATCAGGGTGAAGCTGTCACACCAAGTGCATTTAACCAGCAATAGTCTGTTCATTTTTTGGCCAGATACAAAATCAGGGGCAAGCTGCGCCTGTCACCAAGTGCATTTAACCAGCAATAGTCTGTTCATTTTTTGGCCATATACTACATCAGGGGCAAGCTGCGCCCGTCACCAAGTGCATTTAACCCTCAGTAGTGTGGTTGGTCAAGCTGTCACACCAAGTGCAATTAACCAGCAATAGTCTGTTTATTTTTTGGCCATATACTACATCAGGGGCAAGCTGCGCCCGTCACCAAGTGCATTTAACCCTCAGTAGTGTGGTTGGTCAAGCTGTCACACCAAGTGCATTTAACCAGCAATAGTCTGTTCATTTTTTGGCCATATACTACATCAGGGGCAAGCTGCGCCCGTCACCAAGTGCATTTAACCCTCAGTAGTGTGGTTGGTCAAGCTGTCACACCAAGTGCATTTAACCAGCAATAGTCTGTTCATTTTTTGGCCATATACTACGTCAGGGGCAAGCTGCGCCCGTCACCAAGTGCATTTAACCCTCAGTAGTGTGGTTGGTCAAGCTGTCACACCAAGTGCATTTAACCAGCAATAGTCTGTTCATTTTTTGGCCATATACTACATCAGGGGCAAGCTGCGCCTGTCACCAAGTGCATTTAACCCTCAATGGTGTGGTTGTTTTTTGGGTAAAGCCTACATCAGGGTGAAGCTGTCACACCAAGTGCATTTAACCAGCAATAGTCTGTTCATTTTTTGGCCATATACTACATCAGGGGCAAGCTGCGCCCGTCACCAAGTGCATTTAACCCTCAGTAGTGTGGTTGGTCAAGCTGTCACACCAAGTGCATTTAACCAGCAATAGTGTGGTTATTTTTTGGCCATATCCCAGTCTAATTCTGTCACTAAATCCATACCGGTCACCCAGCGCCTAAATACTAGGCCTCAAATTTATATCCCGCTAAATCTGTCGTTACCGCTGTACTGTTGTGGCTGGGCAAGTTATTTAGTGTCCGTCAAAGCACATTTTTTGTTCAGGGTTGAAATACAATTCCCAATTTAGCAATTTCATAATTTAGTGGTTTCTGCTATATCAGAGCTATTTGAAATCTATCCCTAAAAGGGTATATAATATTCAAGATGCACATAGGGTCATTCAGAATAACTTCACACACACGCTACTGTGCATTTCCAAGTCTAATTCTGTCACTAAATCCATACCGGTCACCCAGCGCCTAAATACTAGGCCTCAAATTTATATCCCGCTAAATCTGTCGTTACCGCTGTACTGTTGTGGCTGGGCAAGTTATTTAGTGTCCGTCAAAGCACATTTTTTGTTCAGGGTTGAAATACAATTCCCAATTTAGCAATTTCATAATTTAGTGGTTTCTGCTATATCAGAGCTATTTGAAATCTATCCCTAAAAGGGTATATAATATTCAAGATGCACATAGGGTCATTCAGAATAACTTCACACACACGCTACTGTGCATTTCCAAGTCTAATTCTGTCACTAAATCCATACCGGTCACCCAGCGCCTAAATACTAGGCCTCAAATTTATATCCCGCTAAATCTGTCGTTACCACTGTCTTGTTGTGGATGGGCAAGTTATTTAGTGTCCGTCAAAGCACATTTTTTGTTCTGGGTTGAAATACAATTCCCAATTTAGCAATTTCATAATTTAGTGGTTTCTGCTATATCAGAGCTATTTGAAATCTATCCCTAAAAGGGTATATAATATTCAAGGTGCACATTGGGTCATTCAGAATAACTTCACACACACGCTACTGTGCATTTCCAAGTCTAATTCTGTCACTAAATCCATACCGGTCACCCAGCGCCTAAATACTAGGCCTCAAATTTATATCCCGCTAAATCTGTCGTTACCGCTGTCCTGTTGTGGATGGGCAAGTTATTTAGTGTTCGCCAAAGCACATTTTTTGTTCTGGGTTGAAATACAATTCCCAATTTAGCAATTTCATAATTTAGTGGTTTCTGCTATATCAGAGCTATTTGAAATCTATCCCTAAAAGGGTATATAATATTCAAGGTGCACATAGGGTCATTCAGAATAACTTCACACACACGCTACTGTGCATTTCCAAGTCTAATTCTGTCACTAAATCCATATCGGTCACCCAGCGCCTAAATAGTAGGCCTCAAATTTATATCCCGCTAAATCTGTCGTTACCGCTGTCCTGTTGTGGATGGGCAAGTTATTTAGTGTCCGCCAAAGCACATTTTTTGTTCTGGGTTGAAATACAATTCCCAATTTAGCAATTTCATAATTTAGTGGTTTCTGCTATATCAGAGCTATTTGAAATCTATCCCTAAAAGGGTATATAATATTCAAGGTGCACATAGGGTCATTCAGAATAACTTCACACACACGCTACTGTGCATTTCCAAGTCTAATTCTGTCACTAAGTCCATACCGGTCACCCAGCGCCTAAATAGTAGGCCTCAAATTTATATCCCGCTAAATCTGTCGTTACCGCTGTCCTGTTGTGGATGGGCAAGTTATTTAGTGTCCGCCAAAGCACATTTTTTGTTCTGGGTTGAAATACAATTCCCAATTTAGCAATTTCATAATTTAGTGGTTTCTGCTATATCAGAGCTATTTGAAATCTATCCCTAAAAGGGTATATAATATTCAAGGTGCACATTGGGTCATTCAGAATAACTTCACACACACACGCTTCTGTGCATTTCCAAGTCTAATTCTGTCACTAAATCCATACCGGCCTCAAATTTATATCCCGCTGAATTTGAATACAATACATTGGGCCAAATAATATTTTTGTTGTTGTGGTGAACCATAACAATGAGGAAAACATCTAGTAAGGGACGCGGACGTGGACATGGTCGTGGTGGTGTTAGTGGACCCTCTGGTGCTGGGAGAGGACGTGGCCGTTCTGCCACATCCACATGTCCTAGTGTACCAACTACCTCAGGTCCCAGTAGCCGCCAGAATTTACAGCGATATATGGTGGGGCCCAATGCCGTTCTAAGGATGGTAAGGCCTGAGCAGGTACAGGCATTAGTCAATTGGGTGGCCGACAGTGGATCCAGCACGTTCACATTATCTCCCACCCAGTCTTCTGCAGAAAGCGCACAGATGGCGCCTGAAAACCAACCCCATCAGTCTGTCACATCACCCCCATGCATACCAGGGAAACTGTCTCAGCCTCTAGTTATGCAGCAGTCTCTTATGCTGTTTGAAGACTCCGCTGGCAGGGTTTCCCAAGATCATCCACCTAGCCCTTCCCCAGAGGTGAAAGACATAGAATGCACTGACGCACAACCACTTATGTTTCCTGATGATGAGGACATGGGAATACCACCTCAGCATGTCTCTGATGATGACGAAACACAGGTGCCAACTGCTGCGTCTTTCTGCAGTGTGCAGACTGAACAGGAGGTCAGGGATCAAGACTGGGTGGAAGACGATGCAGGGGACGATGAGGTCCTAGACCCCACATGGAATGAAGGTCGTGCCACTGACTTTCACAGTTCGGAGGAAGAGGCAGTGGTGAGACCGAGCCAACAGCGTAGCAAAAGAGGGAGCAGTGGGCAAAAGCAGAACACCCGCCGCCAAGAGACTCCGCCTGCTACTGACCGCCGCCATCTGGGACCGAGCACCCCAAAGGCAGCTTCAAGGAGTTCCCTGGCACGGCACTTCTTCAAACAATGTGCTGACGACAAGACCCGAGTGGTTTGCACGCTGTGCCATCAGAGCCTGAAGCGAGGCATTAACGTTCTGAACCTGAGCACAACCTGCATGACCAGGCACCTGCATGCAAAGCATGAACTGCAGTGGAGTAAACACCTTAAAACCAAGGAAGTCACTCAGGCTCCCCCTGCTACCTCTTCTGCTGCTGCCGCCTCGGCCTCTTCCTCTGCCTCTGGAGGAACGTTGGCACCTGCCGCCCAGCAAACAGGGGATGTACCACCAACACCACCACCACCTCCGTCACCAAGCGTCTCAACCATGTCACACGGCAGCGTTCAGCTCTCCATCTCACAAACATTTGAGAGAAAGCGTAAATTCCCACCTAGCCACCCTCGATCCCTGGCCCTGAATGCCAGCATTTCTAAACTACTGGCCTATGAAATGCTGTCATTTAGGCTGGTGGACACAGACAGCTTCAAACAGCTCATGTCGCTTGCTGTCCCACAGTATGTTGTTCCCAGCCGCCACTACTTCTCCAAGAGAGCCGTGCCTTCCCTGCACAACCAAGTATCCGATAAAATCAAGTGTGCACTGCGCAACGCCATCTGTAGCAAGGTCCACCTAACCACAGATACGTGGACCAGTAAGCACGGCCAGGGACGCTATATCTCCCTAACTGCACACTGGGTAAATGTAGTGGCAGCTGGGCCCCAGGCGGAGAGCTGTTTAGCGCACGTCCTTCCGCCGCCAAGGATAGCAGGGCAACATTCTTTGCCTCCTGTTGCCACCTCCTCCTTCTCGGCTTCCTCCTCCTCTTCTTCCACCTGCTCATCCAGTCAGCCACACACCTTCACCACCAACTTCAGCACAGCCCGGGGTAAACGTCAGCAGGCCATTCTGAAACTCATATGTTTGGGGGACAGGCCCCACACCGCACAGGAGTTGTGGCGTGGTATAGAACAACAGACCGACGAGTGGTTGCTGCCGGTGAGCCTCAAGCCCGGCCTGGTGGTGTGTGATAATGGGCGAAATCTCGTTGCAGCTCTGGGACTAGCCAATTTGACGCACATCCCTTGCTTGGCGCATGTGCTGAATTTAGTGGTGCAGAAGTTCATTCACAACTACCCCGACATGTCAGAGCTGCGGCATAAAGTGCGGGCCGTCTGTTCGCGCTTCCGGCGTTCACATCCTGCTGCTGCTCGCCTGTCTGCGCTACAGCGTAACTTCGGCCTTCCCGCTCACCGCTTCATATGCGACGTGCCCACCAGGTGGAACTCCACCTTGCACATGCTGGACAGACTGTGCGAGCAGCAGCAGGCCATAGTGGAGTTTCAGCTGCAGCACGCACGGGTCAGTCGCACTACAGAACAGCACCACTTCACCACCAATGACTGGGCCTCCATGCGAGACCTGTGTGCCCTGTTGCGCTGTTTCGAGTACTCCACCAACATGGCCAGTGGCGATGACGCCGTTATCAGCGTTACAATACCACTTCAATGTCTCCTTGAGAAAACACTTAGGGCGATGATAGAAGAGTAGGTGGCCCAGGAGGCGGAGGAGGAGGAGGAGGAAGAGGGGTCATTTTTAGCACTTTCAGGCCAGTCTCTTCGAAGTGACTCAGAGGGAGGTTTTTGGCAACAGCAGAGGCCAGGTACAAATGTGGCCAGCCAGGGCCCACTACTGGAGGACGAGGATGAGGAGGAGGTGGAGGAGGATGAGGATGAAGCATGGTCACAGCGGGGTGGCACCTAACGCAGCTCGGGTCCATCACTGGTGCGTGGCTAGGGGGAAAGGCAGGACGATGACGATACGCCTCCCACAGAGGACAGCTTGTCCTTACCCCTGGGCAGCCTGGCACACATGAGCGACTACATGCTGCAGTGCCTGCGCAACGACAGCAGAGTTGCCCACATTTTACCTGTGCGGACTACTGGGTTGCCACCCTGCTGGATCCACGCTACAAAGACAATGTGCCCACCTTACTTCCTGCACTGGAGCGTGATAGGAAGATGCGCGAGTACAAGCGCACGTTGGTAGACGCGCTACTGAGAGCATTCCCAAATGTCACAGGGGAACAAGTGGAAGCCCAAGGCCAAGGCAGAGGAGGAGCAAGAGGTCGCCAAGGCAGCTGTGTCACGGCCAGCTCCTCTGAGGGCAGGGTTTGCATGGCAGAGATGTGGAAAACTTTTGTCAACACGCCACAGCTAACTGCACCACCACCTGATACGCAACGTGTTAGCAGGAGGCAACATTTCACTAACATGGTGGAACAGTACGTGTGCACACCCCTCCACGTACTGACTGATGGTTCGGCCCCATTCAACTTCTGGGTCTCTAAATTGTCCACGTGGCCAGAGCTAGCCTTTTATGCCTTGGAGGTGCTGGCCTGCCCGGCGGCCAGCGTTTTGTCTGAACGTGTATTCAGCACGGCAGGGGGCGTCATTACAGACAAACGCAGCCGCCTGTCTACAGCCAATGTGGACAAGCTGACGTTCATAAAAATGAACCAGGCATGGATCCCACAGGACCTGTCCGTCCCTTGTCCAGATTAGACATTAACTACCTCCCCTTAACCATATATTATTGGACTCCAGGGCACTTCCTCATTCAATCCTATTTTTATTTTCATTTTACCATTATATTGCGAGGCTACCCAAAGTTGAATGAACCTCTCCTCTGTCTGGGTGCCGGGGCCTAAATATATGCCAATGGACTGTTCCAATGTTGGGTGACGTGAAGCCTGATTCTCTGCTATGACATGCAGACTAATTCTCTGCTGACATGAAGACAGATTCTCTGTTACGGGACCTCTCTCCTCTGCCTGGGTGCTGGGCCTAAATATCTGACAATGGACTGTTGCAGTGGTGGCTGACGTGAAGCCTCATTCTCTGCTATGACATGCAGACTAATTCTCTGCTGACATGAAGCCAGATTGTCTGTTACGGGACCTCTCTCCTCTGCCTGGGTGCTGGGCCTAAATTTATGACAATGGACTGTTGCAGTGGTGGCTGACGTGAAGCCTGATTCTCTGCTATGACATGCAGACTGATTCTCTGCTGACATGAAGCCAGATCCTCTGTTACGGGACCTCTCTCCTCTGCCTGGGTACTGGGCCTAAATTTATGAAAATGGACTGTTGCAGTGGTGGGTGACGTGAAGCCTGATTCTCTACTATGATATGAAGACTGATTCTCTGCTGACATGAAGCCAGATCCTCTGTTACGGGACCTCTCTCCTCTGCCTGGGTGCTGGGCCTAAATTTATGAAAATGGACTGTTGCAGTGGTGGGTGACGTGAAGCCTGATTCTCTGCTATGATATGAAGACTGATTCTCTGCTGACATGAAGCCAGATCCTCTGTTACGGGACCTCTCTCCTCTGCCTGGGTGCTGGGCCTAAATATCTGACAAAGGACTGTTGCATTGGTGACTGACGTGAAGCCTGATTCTCTGCTATGACATGCAGACTAATTCTCTGCTGACATGAAGCCAGATTGTCTGTTACGGGACCTCTCTCCTCTGCCTGGGTGCTGGGCCTAAATTTATGAAAATGGACTGTTGCAGTGGTGGGTGACGTGAAGCCTGATTCTCTGCTATGACATGAAGCTGATTCTCTGCTGACATGAAGCCAGATTGTCTGTTACGGGACCTCTCTCCTCTGCCTGGGTGCTGGGCCTAAATTTATGAAAATGGACTCTTACAGTGGTGGGTGACGTGAAGCCTGATTCTCTGCTATGACATGAAGACTGATTCTCTGCTGACATGAAGCCAGATTGTCTGTTACGGGACCTCTCTCCTCTGCCTGGGTGCTGGGCCTAAATATATGCCAATGGACTGTTGTAGTGGTGGCTGACGTGAAGCCTCATTCTCTGCTATGACATGCAGACTAATTCTCTGCTGACATGAAGCCAGATTGTCTGTTACGGGACCTCTCTCCTCTGCCTGGGTGCTGGGCCTAAATTTATGAAAATGGACTCTTACAGTGGTGGGTGACGTGAAGCCTGATTCTCTGCTATGACATGAAGACTGATTCTCTGCTGACATGAAGCCAGATTGTCTGTTACGGGACCTCTCTCCTCTGCCTGGGTGCTGGGCCTAAATATATGCCAATGGACTGTTGCAGTGGTGGCTGACGTGAAGCCTCATTCTCTGCTATGACATGCAGACTAATTCTCTGCTGACATGAAGCCAGATTGTCTGTTACGGGACCTCTCTCCTCTGCCTGGGTGCTGGGCCTAAATTTATGAAAATGGACTCTTACAGTGGTGGGTGACGTGAAGCCTGATTCTCTGCTATGACATGAAGACTGATTCTCTGCTGACATGAAGCCAGATTGTCTGTTACGGGACCTCTCTCCTCTGCCTGGGTGCTGGGCCTAAATTTATGACAATGGACTGTTGCAGTGGTGGCTGACGTGAAGCCTGATTCTCTGCTATGACATGCAGACTAATTCTCTGCTGACATGAAGCCAGATCCTCTGTTACGGGACCTCTCTCCTCTGCCTGGGTGCTGGGCCTTTTGCAGCCCTCTAGCCCTTTCCTGGGCTGTTTTACAGCCGTTTTAGTGCCGAAAAGTTCGGTTCCCCATTGACTTCAATGGGGTTCGGGGCGAAGTTCGGATCGGGTTCGGATCCCGAACCCGAACATTTTCGGGAAGTTCGGCCGAACTTCTCGAACCCGAACATCCAGGTATTCGCTCAACTCTACTCATATACACTCCCTGATCACCCCCTGTCATTGATCACCCCCCTGTCATTGATCAACCCCCTGTGAGGCTCCATTCAGACGTCCGTATGCGTTTTGCGGATCCGATCCATGTATCCGTGGATCCGTAAAAATCATACAGACGTCTGAATGGAGCCTTACAGGGGGGTGATCATTGACAGGGGGGTGATCAATGACAGGGTGGTGATCACCCCATATAGACTCCCTGATCACCCCCCTGTCATTGATCACCCCCTGTAAGGCTCTATTCAGACATTTTTTTTGGCCCAAGTTAGCGGAATTTATTTATTTTTCTTACTAAGTCTCATATTCCACTAACTTGTGTCAAAAAATAAAATCTCACATGAACTCACCATACCCCTCACGGAATCCAAATGCATAAATTTCTTTAGACATTTATTTTCCAGACTTCTTCTCACGCTTTAGGGCCCCTAAAATGCCAGGGCAGTATAAATACCCCACATGTGACCCCATTTCGGAAAGAAGACACCCCAAGGTATTCCGTGAGGGGCATATTGAGTCCATGAAAGATTGAAATTTTTGTCCCAAGTTAGCGGAAAGGGAGACTTTGTGAGAAAATACAAATACAAAATCAATTTCCGCTAACTTGTGCCCAAAGAAAAAATTTCTATAAACTCGCCATGCCTCTCATTGAATACCTTGGGGTGTCTTCTTTCCAAAATGGGGTCACATGTGGGGTATTTATACTGCCCTGGCTTTTTAGGTGCCCGAAAGCGTGAGAAGAAGTCTGGGATCCAAATGTCTAAAAATGCCCTCCTAAAAGGAATTTGGGCCGCTTTGCGCATCTAGGCTGCAAAAAAGTGTCACACATCTGGTATCGCCGTACTCAGGAGAAGTTGGGCAATGTGTTTTGGGGTGTCATTTTACATATACCCATGCTGGGTGAGATAAATATCTTGGTCAAATGCCAACTTTGTATAAAAAAATGGGAAAAGTTGTATTTTGCTAAGATATTTCTCTCACCCAGCATGGGTATATGTAAAATGACACTCCAAAACACATTCCCCAACTTCTCCTGAGTACAGCGATAACAGATGTGTGACACTTTTTTGCCGCCTAGGTGGGCAAAGGGGCACATATTCCAAAGAGCACCTTTAGGATTTCACAGGTCATTTTTTACACATTTTGATTTCAAACTACTTACCACACATTAGGGCCCCTAGAATGCCAGGGCAGTATAACTACCCCACAAGTGACCCCATTTTGTAAAGAAGACACCCCAAGGTATTCCGTGAGGGGCATGGCGAGTTCCTAGAATTTTTTTTTTCTGTCACAAGTTAGCGGAAAATGATGATTTTTTTAAATTTATTTTTTCTTACAAAGTCTCATATTCCACTAACTTGTGACAAAAAATAAAAAATTCTAGGAACTCCCCATGCCCCTCACGGAATACTTTGGGGTGTCTTCTTTCCAAAATGGGGTCACTTGTGGCGTAGTTATACTGCCCTGGCAATTTAGGGGCCCAAATGTATGAGAAGTACTTTGCAATCAAAATGTGTAAAAAATGGCCTGCGAAATCCAAAAGGTGCACTTTGGAATATGTGCCCCTTTGCCCACCTTGGCTGCAAAAAAGTGTCACACATGTGGTATCGCCGTACTCAGGAGAAGTTGGGCAATGTATTTTGGGGTGTCATTTTACATATACCCAGCTGGGTGAGATAAATATCTTGGTCAAATGCCAACTTTGTATAAAAAAATGGGAAAAGTTGTCTTTTGCCAAGATATTTCTCTCACCCAGCATGGGTATATGTAAAATGACACCCCAAAACACATTTCCCAACTTCTCCTGAGTATGGCGATACCAGATGTATGACACTTTTTTGCCGCCTAGGTGGGCAAAGGGGCACACATTCCAAAGAGCACCTTTAGGATTTCACAGGTCATTTTTTACACATTTTAATTTCAAACTACTTACCACACATTAGGGCCCCTAGAATGCCAGGGCAGTATAACTACCCCACAAGTGACCCCATTTTGGAAAGAAGACACCCCAAGGTATTCCGTGAGGGGCATGGCGAGTTCCTAGAATTTTTTTTTTTCTGTCACAAGTTAGCGGAAAATGATGATTTTTATTTTATTTATTTTTTTCTTACAAAGTCTCATATTCCACTAACTTGTGACAAAAAATAAAAAATTCTAGGAACTCCCCATGCCCCTCACGGAATACCTTGGGGTGTCTTCTTTCCAAAATGGGTTCACTTGTGGCGTAGTTATACTGCCCTGGCAATTTAGGGGCCCAAATGTGTGAGAAGTACTTCAAATGTGTAAAAAATGGCCTGCGAAATCCGAAAGGTGCACTTTGGAATATGTGCCCCTTTGCCCACCTTGGCTGCAAAAAAGTGTCACACATGTGGTACCTCCGTACTCAGGAGAAGTTAGGCAATGTGTTTTGGGGTGTCATTTTACATATACCCATGCTGGATGAGAGAAATATCTTGGTCAAATGCCAACTTTGTATAAAAAAAATTGGAAAAGTTGTCTTTTGCCAAGATATTTCTCTCATCCAGCATGGGTATATGTAAAATGACATGCCAAAACACATTCCCCAACTTCTCCTGAGTACGGCGATACCAGATGTGTGACACTTTTTTGCAGCCTAGGTGGGCAAAGGAAGGGACCTACATTCCAAAGTGCATTCGGATTTCACCGGTCATTTTTTACAGATTTTGATTGCAAACTACTTCTCACACATATGGGCCCCTAAATTGCCAGGGCAGCATAACTACGCCACAAGTGACCCCATTTTGGAAAGAAGACACCCCAAGGTATTCCGTGAGGGGCATGGCGAGTTCCTCGAATTTTTTTTTTTTGTCGCAAGTTAGTGGATAATGAGACTTTGTAAGAAAAAAAATAAGAAATTATCATTTTCCGCTAACTTGTGACAAAAAATAAAAAGTTCTATGAACTCACTATGCCCATCAGCGAATACCTTAGGGTGTCTACTTTCCGAAATGGGGTCATTTGTGGGTGTTTTCTACTGTCTGGGCATTGTAGAACCTCTGGAAACATGACAGGTGCTCAGAAAGTCAGAGCTGCTTCAAAAAGCGGAAATTCACATTTTTGTACCTTAGTTTGTAAACGATTTACCCAAACCATTTTTTTTTGCCCAAACATTTTTTTTTATCAAAGACATGTAGAACAATAAATTTAGCGAAAAATTTATTAATGGATGTCTTTTTTTTGCAAAATTTTACAGCTGAAAGTGAAAAATGTCATTTTTTTGCAAAAAAATCATAAAATTTCGATTAATAACAAAAAAAGTAAAAATGTCAGCAGCAATGAAATACCACCAAATGAAAGCTCTATTAGTGAGAAGAAAAGGAGGTAAAATTCATTTGGGTGGTAAGTTGCATGACCGAGCAATAAACGGTGAAATTAGTGTAGTGCAGAAGTGTAAAAAGTGGCCTGGTCATTAAAGGGGTTGTCCAGGTTCAGAGCTGAACCTGGACATCCCTCCATTTTCACCCAGGCAGCCCCCCTGACATGAGCATTGGAGCAGTTCATGCTCCGATGCTCTCCTTTGCCCTGCGCTAAATCGCGCAGGGCAAAGGCATTTTTCTGAGTTCCGGTGACATACCGGGCTCTCTATGGGGCTGACAGGCAGCCCGGTGACGTCACCGGCACTGATGGGCGGGATTTGGCTCTGCCCTAGCCAGTAAAACGGCTAGGGCAGAGCTAAAGCCCGCCCCTCAGAGCCGGTGACGTCACCGAACACACTGCTGGGCGGAAGTTACCGCCCGGCAGTGTGTTATTGAAAACACAAGAGCCTGTGCCCTGCGCGATCTAGCGCAGGGCACGGGAGCGCATCGGAGCATGAGATGCTCCGATGCCAGGCTCAGGAGGGCTGCCGGGGTGAAAATAAGGGTATGTCCGGGTTCAGCTCTGAACCCGGACAACCCCTTTAAGGGGGTTTCAGCTAGCGGGGTTGAAGTGGTTAAAGTCGCAGATTTTGTCGCATGCCATTTTTGTTGCAAAATGTGCAACTTTTTCAAAGTGGCGAGAAAAGAGGGAGTGGCATAGGTAGGAAAGAAGGCCCGGCTCATTTATCCTTTTTCACTCAAGTTTTTAATGTGAAAAATGGCTTAGATCTACACCAGCCCCTATCGCACAGCCTGCCAGAAGAAACACCAAACTTATGAAGTGGTCTGCACCTCTACATAACTTTGGCTCCTCCTCTGGCTGGGCAGAGGGACTTAAGACCAGCTTGGAAAATGCCAGTCTTAATAAATTTCTCCGCAAATATGTAGTTTTAAAGTGATTATCCAAGACTAATAAAGACCTTCCAGAGTGGCAGACCCATGGTGGTGATAATATTTATCTGGTTCCTGCTGCTGGATTTGGTCTCTGTTGCTCCCAGTCCAGCTTTTCATCTCCTAGCAGTACTCAAATGAATATCTGTCAATGGGGGACACATGACCACTGCAGTCAGTCACAGGCCACAGGGGTCATGCATCTCCCCATTGACGAATGTTTATTTGAGCTCTGCAGTGAGAGGAAGAGACAGCCTAGGAGCGACAGAGCCTGAACCTAGCGACAAGGAGCAAGCGAGTATGATCACCACCGTGGGTAGGCCGCTCTGGGAGGTTTGTATTAGGCCTCTTGCACACAAACGTGCTGAGTTTTTTGGTCCAAAAATTGTGGATCCGCAAAACACGGATGCCGTTAGAGTGCCTTCCGATTGCGGAATGGACCAGATGGCCCATTATAGAAATGCCTATTCTTGTCCACAAACTGGAGCGACGGAGCGACGGATGCGGACAGCACACGGATCTTTTGCGGCCCCAATGAAGTGAACAGGTCCGCAAAAAATACGGCTCGGAGGCGGAACCAAACCACGCTTGTGTGCAAGAGGCCTTAGTCTGGATAACCCCTTTGACTTTTTTGTTAAACTTTTTTGCGATAGTTTTTAATAACCTTATATAATTTGCAAACAATTATATACACATAATTAAGGAGCAAGATTTAGCTCAATGGCATCATGTAGAGAAATATCCTCTTTCTATTCTTGTGTGGTTGTAAGCAGGTATTTAGAAGTACATTCTTTACTTCATGTTGCCTAACTTCACTTTTTAAAATATTTATGACTTCATTCAAAAAAGTAATAATGGCAATGTACTAAGTTTTCCCAGGCCATATTCACTCTCCAGAGTAATTACTTGTGATGAGCGCTTCAGGGTACAATATCCCCAAAGAGACTTTCTGGATACAGAGGAAATTACCAAGATGCTTCTTCCTCTTTATGTCGCCATCCCTGGAGGAATCAGAAAATATTAAATTGTAATCAACTGCAAAATGAAATTTTGATTCTGAAATCATTTAATTATGAGATTAACTGTTCAGTAGCAAGCCTCAGAAGTTACAAGTATTTTTAGCATAGCTTAATCTAATAAAGACCAAGCCACTATTGCTTTTTTTTTGTCTTATCATGGTTGAGTGTCTTTAGATGTTAACCAAAATGAAAATGGAGCAATCTATAAATCTATAATCCTGTATGAATGAATGAAATGCAACATAAAATTGACACACTTGCTGAATTATATAGATAAATCACAGTCCGTGTAAAAGGTTGCTGAATGATAGTGTTTCATAATTATTATTATTTATTTGAAAGAGCCATTAATTCCATTGCGTTGTACATCTAAAAGAGAGTATTCATACATAATGTAAAAACACAAGTACCATAAGCCAATAGAAAGAGAAAAATAGATTCACGACTCTCACCAGGCCATCAAAGTTTATTTAATCGATTAAAAAAGCTCTAAGGGGCAGCTCAACCCTTACAATCAGATACAGCCTACGTTCAAGGACACAGACGCTTTTTCAAGGCATGATGGGATAGAGTATGAATCCACTTAAATCCCAGGTACCATAATCATGAAACTTAATAAACTGGTACAGTAGGGGAAAGGACCCTGCTCATGAGCGCTTACAAACCAGGTTGCTTTTGAAGGTTTGACTGTTGGGGAGAATATTATGTGCCAAGGTAGTGAGTTCCAGAGTATGGAGAATGCATGAGAGAAATCTTGTAGACAATTGAGTGAGGAACAAACAAGAGGAGAACAAAGAATGATGTCTTGTGAGGATTGTAAATTAAGTGCGAGGATGTATCAGGAAAGCATTTCCGAGATATAATGAGGGGACAGATTATAAACAGCCCTATACAGTGTGTTGTTGTAGATTAACCTGACAGCAGAGATGAGGCTAGATTGGAGTGATGCGAGTGTTAGATTGGAAGCCACAGAGAAGGATGTTTTAGTAGTTAAAATGGGAGTTGATAAGGGTATGAATTTTAGTTGAATCAGAATGAAGGAACAAATATGAGAGACTGTCACCGCCAGATCTCTGAGAAGTTCTGACAGACGTTTTTCAGTACCTCCTGCATGATGTTCTTTTGTTTTGCTTTCACTTTGATATCTCTTCTCCCTCTTATAGCTGTCATCTATTAGCAGTGTTTGCCTCCCTTTATACCCCCTCCCATACTGCCTCACTTTGCGGTTTATACTACTTCCTGGATTGTGCTCATTGCTAGAAGTTTGCTACTGCTGATTTCTCAGATAAGTCCATCCCTTTATTTGTGTTTTCCTGTTGGCTTAATTCTAGGTGACCCTGACTCCCTCCGTATTTAGTGCAGGGAGCCGGTGGTCGAGACATTCTTGAGTTGAAAGTGGCAGGTGGAGTTAAGGGTTTGGAATATGTGTGTTTTGAATGATAGCACAGAATCAAATGTTATTCTGAGAATGGAGAAGGCGTGGTGTGGTTGACTGTTATGGATAGGTATGGTAGGGGGAAATATGATGAATTCTGTTTTGCTGAAGCTGGAGGAGAAGAATAAAGATACAGCTGATAGACTAGTCGGGATTCTAGATAGGAGGGAAGTGACATCTGGGCCAGAGAACTAGATTTGAATGTCACCAGCATAGAGGTGGTATTGGAAGCCATGGGACTTTATGAGTAGTGTTGAACACGAATATTCGAATTACAAATTTTAATCACGAATATCATCACTTTGCGAATTTGCTAATATTTCGAATATAGTGCTATATATTTGTTTTTCAAATATTCATAATTTTTTCCATATCAACACATGATTCCTCTCTGCTTCTTGCTTGTGGGCCAATGAGCCATTGGCCCACAAGCAACTTAAGCAGGGAGGAATCATGACTTCAGATTGAAAAAAAAGACCAATATTCAAAAAAACTAATATATAGCACTATATCGATTCCTCCTTGTATATGATTGCTATATATTCATTTTTGCCCCACACCTGTATTGATCGTGTAATATTCGCATATTCCGTGATCATTACCTTGCCGATTTTCGAGTAAAAAAAAAAAAAAGAATGTAGAACATAACGAATATTCAAATTCACGTATATTTGACGAACATTCTACAAAATATTTTCGAAATCTCACAAATTCTAAGCCTGCTTTGGAGATTAATGTGGTGAGCTTTTCTTCCATGATAGTGATAAATTGGGTTATGTGGGAAGAACACTGAGTAGTTGTGTAGAGGGATTGAGGGAATTGTTGGTTGAAGCTCTCATATTTTGTCAATTTTTTTTAGTCTGAAATAGGAGGCAAAGTCTTCAGCTGAGATGCACTGGCGGATCCAGGGGGGGGCAGCCCCCTCGAGCTGGCGGCGCAGCCCTGCTCACAAGTGGGGGGCGGCGGCGGCAGGGCACAGGGAGATGAGCACTGTGCTGCGGCGGGGCAGGGAAGGGAGAGGCGTGTCTTTTCCCTATTTTGCTTATAGGCAGCTGGCACTAGGTCGGCAGCCTATCAGAGGCCGACACAGGCGATGCGATGACATCATCATTTTCTTTTTTTTGATATGTACAATACTTTTACTGATACATTGGGGGGGCTCTTGTTACTGGCACATGATGGGGGGGCTCTTATTACTGGCACATGATGAAGGAGCTCTTATTACTGGCACATGATGGGGGGCTCTTATTACTGGCACATGATTGGGGGGCTCTTATTACTGGCACATGATTGGGGGGGCTCTTATTACTGGCACATGATTGGGGGGCTCTTGTTACTGGCACATGATGGGGGGCTCTTATTACTGGCACATGATGGGGGGCTCTTATTACTGGCACATGATTGGGGGGCATCTATGGGGGCACTTATTACTGGCACATTATTGGGGGCACTTATTACTGGCACATTATTGGTGGACAATTATTACTGGTACATTATTGGGGGCACTTATTACTGGCACACTATTGGTGGGCACTATAGGGGCATCTACTGAGGCCACAAAGAAGGGGTATATAATATGGGGGCTCTGTACAGTAGCATTTTATACTGGGACACATGATGGGTACTATGGGGAAGGGGGAGAGGAGTACTATGGGGTCATCTACAGGGGGCACTAAGAAGGGGCATTTTATACTTGCAAATTATGGGGACACTGAGGGCATCTACTGGGGCACTATATATAGGGCATTTTATACTGGTACATTATGGGGGCACTACGAGGAAGGGGGAGAGGAGCACTACGGGGGCATTTACTGGGGGCACTATATAGGGGTATTTTATACTGGCACATTATGGGGGCACTATGGGGACATTAGCTCAACTGGGGGCATTATAAGGGGGTATTTTTTGCACTGTCACATTATAAGGAGAATTATTTCTACTGGGGGGCATTATGGAGGGCTTTATTACTCCCCCATGGTATGACCCCCTAGTAGCAGCACCAGCCTTTCCCTGCTCTGCGACCCTACTGCCCCTTCTCCAAATCCTTATTATGAAATCTTTCTCATTAGGATAAAGCACATCAGCTCCACCGAACCCCCCAGCCAAAGTGTTGAAGTGGTGTCTGAGATCCCCAAGGGCCAAGTAATTGTAAGTTTTTATGTGAAATATGTCTATGTTATACACATCTAGCATACTCTGTGTTGCACAATATACAGTATACCTCTACATGTTGTAATCTGTTCTAGTATAAGCACCATTGTTTTGTGGCGGCGGACAGAAAATAATCTGGAAGTGCCCCTCCCGAGACCAGGCTCTGGATTCGCCACTGCTGAGATGAGGAGAGCAGGAAGGGGCTCTGGGATGTAATTGAAAGTTACAGGTATTAAATAATTGTTTGGGGTTGCAGAAAAAGGATGATATGAGAGTAGTGGAGTAGTCCTGTTTAGAAGAGATAAGTACAGACTCGAAGTTGAGGACAACTTGTTTGTATGTAATGAAGTCTTCCTTGCAGTGGGTTTTCTTCCAGCTTTCTTCTGCAGCTCTGGAAACTTAATTTAGTTTTTTGTCTTGTAATTGTCGATTGACTTGATGTCAATCGACAAAGCCTTTTAAATTGAAATGATTAAATTACTTAATGGTTTCATTAAAGCTGGGTGGTCAAAAGTGAAACTGCAGCAAAGCCAAGTTAAAAAAATAATTTATTCATTTATTTTATATGAAGAAATAGTATTAATGTGCGTATCAAATTTCTTTCTGCACCGGTTAGTGTGCCTTGTGCATGGCTTTTCTAGTGACCAAGATTGTGAGTGAGGTGCCAAATGATACTTCAGCATGTGGTAAAGATTCAGACTGAAATAGTAATAGGTTTTTCAGTGAGATAAAATTGTTAGTTCCAGTGTGTTAGAACAAAAGTCATCTTCAACAGTTTCTAGTTATGAAAAAATAATGAGTGTTATGTTATTTTCTTCCCTAAGTTTCTTGCACACGGTGTACTTATAATTTGATAGGAAAATTGACGGCTTTTGATAAGATCATAAAACAACATTTACAGATGAAAAATGAAAATGAAAAGTTGAATTGGTAGTTTTTTACTGTGTATATTGTTGATGTCTGATCACCTATCCAAAGATATTTCATAGAAAAATAATACCAGAATGTGAGTATGACACTGTACCTCTACTTTCTTTATACTGGTAAAATATATTTTCAAGTCATTCCAGCAAGCAGTATATTTTGTGAATGGTGTCCCACATCATCCAAGATTCATCAATCACTAATCCTAAAACATGCAGGTTCAGGTATAAAAAATAGTCAGTGGAATTTTCATAGACTAAAGTTTAAAAGTACTTCTACCATCAGCATAACCAAAAACATTAGTTCTTTAGTATATATTTTGACATGTTCGTAACAGTTTTTTTTTTAAAGTTAATAAAGTTCTGTTACTAAAGTTCATAAACTTTTAGGGCTCATTCACTTGACCGTATGGCTATGGTGCATGGTCCGCAATACATGTGCGCTGGCCGTGTGAACTCCTTGCTGTGGATGCGGACCCATTGACTTGAATGGGTCCGCGTTCCGCAAAATACAGCAAAAGATAGGACATGTCCTATCTTTTGTGGAGTGGAGGCACAGATCGAAAGCCCATGGAAACACTCGGAAGCACTTCTGTGGAAGCTCTCTGAGTTGGTAGTTTTTATTTCGGGTCCATGCTTCTGCACAGCAAAAGATAGGACATGTCCTATCTTTCATGGAACGGAGGCATGGATTGAAAGGCCATGGAAACACTAGGAAGTGCTTCTGTGGAAGCGCTGAGTTAGTAATTTATTTTTTTATGGCTAAATTCATGGCATCATTTCTTCACTTGTTGAACTGGCATAATATCAGGAACAAATTCTGATGCCCACAAGTAAAAAAAATAAAAGATCACAGATTTTTCTTGCTCACTCAGGTAGCATGTTTACCATTACTAAACTGGCTTTATGAATAACATTATTTCTGGAATAAAATGTCAAACTACCATACATAATATTACAGTTGCATCCATCTTTAAGGAAGACATTAAAGGGGTATTCCCATCACAGACAACAGGAAGCATATCACTAGAATATGCCCCCATTGTCTGATAGGTGCAGGTCCCATCTTTGGGACCCGCACCTACACCGAGAACTAGGCAGGGAGAGTGGTGGCTGGAGCACCCCAGGTTTGCCATGGTCCAGCCACCACCAAGCTCTCTCTCCATACAAGTGAATAGGAGCGCACCTCGCTTGTGCGACCAGCTTTCCCATTCATTTCTATGTGGCTGACAATGGCTCCTCAGAAAAGAATGGAGGGCAGCTGTGCATGCGCAGTGCACCCTCCGCCACCTTCCCTGCTCCATTCTTAGTGTATGTGTGGGTCCTAGAGATGGGACCTGCACGTATAAAATTATGGGGGCATATCCTAGCGATGGGAATGCCGCATTAACTAGTGAAGAATTTTAGTAATCAATTTCACTTGTATCTTTTGAGGTAATTTTTTATTGTACTTTAATACAACATACAGATTAAATAATGTGTCTGCACCTAGAATCCATCTAAAAAGTGGCACAATTGGGTGCAACTAGGATTTTTATATTTTTTTTCTTAATCCCCCAAAAAGGGGTGCTCTTTGCAAGAAGAGGAGTGAGTTCACTGGAAAAGGGGCATTTATGGGGTCATTTATCAAAATGGTGTAAAATAGAACTACCAATACTAGCATAAAATTCTCTCTCATGTACAGGATTAGTAGAGCAAATCTGCCTCTCAGTTATGTTTGCTTAGAATTTCATGACTGAGACTAATCATTAAATATGAAATGATCTATTTGTTTATACTGCTATACAGCACTAACAACCACAAAAAGTAAATCAATCCAAATGCAGAAAGGTGTCCAAAACAAACTACAACAACATAGTAACTAGTGTTGGGCGAACACCATTTTGACTCTAGCATTGCGATGCTCGGCACATTGCGGTGATCGCCCGAACACCGCGTATGCTCGAGCGCGATGCTCGAGTCTCCTCCCCGCACGTTTGTTGGCTGCTATGCCAATAAACATGCAGGGAAGTACTGGCACTCACTGTAATGCCGTAGCGATGTTGGTTACTGGAACGAGTCATAGCACCCGATGACACGTGGTTCAGCTCAGTCTTAGTCAGGGCGAGCTGCAGCAGCAGAAGGGACAGATAGTGTAGGGACGGGAATAGTTTTTTTTTTAGACAGGGTTTAGTGTTGAAAGTTGTTAGAGACCCAAAGTCCTTTTAAGGACTATTGTTTGATCTGGCTGCAATATATATTAGCGCAACCTGCGGTAAATTTCGTGCAATTGTTTGGCCGCTGCTGACAGTGACAAAGCCTCTGCTACATCTGTTGTTACATTTGCACATCCTAAATATCTGTTACATTCAGCGCAATTGTTTGTCCGCTGCTGACAGCGACATTACCTGCTCTACATCTCCTGTATAACGCTTGTGCGTCCTAAATATGTGACATTCAGTGTAATTTTTTTCTTAGCCGCTGGTGACAGTGACACAACCTGCGCTACATCTCCTGTATAACATTTGCGCATTCTAAATATCTGTGACATTCAGTGTAATTTATTTTCACATACACTTGCGCTACTGTGACATAATTGCAAGCATACAGTATATACCATTTAATATGCTCAAGGCGAGCACTAAGGGACAGGGAAGTGGCCGTGCTGCTGATGGTGCACGCAGAGGCCGTGGCCCTGGGCACGGTGAAACTGTGCCTGCCGCCAGAGCACAATAAATACACTAATCCACGATACCTACCTTCATGTCCCAGTTTTCAGGGCAGCACAGGACACCACTCTCGAAGTCACACCAGTGCGACCAGGTGGTCGGTTGGATTGCAGCAGATAATGCTTCCAATCGGTTAAGCACCACCCTGTCTTCCACAAAGTCCAGTCTCAGTAGACAAGCGTCTGGTCAACAGAATCCTCAGCCTGATTCTCCTTCCTCCCACCATGGAGAGTCTTGGCAAACAAGTGATCCCACACTCGGATATGTCGAGGAGCTCTTTTCATCGCCATTCCTTGATTTGGGTCTTTCGCTAAGCCTGCTGGAAGAGGGACATGAGGAGATCTTGTGCACTGATTCCCAAACTCTTGAGCATCCACAGTCAAAAGAAGATAATGGTGGGGAACGGCAATCAGTGTTTAACGAGGTGGATGATGATGATGATGAGACACAATTGCCAATAAGTCAATGGCAATCAGTGTCTCAAGAGGTTGATGATCAGGATGAGACACAGTTGTTAATAAGTCAGGTTTTTGTTAGGTCAACAAGTCAGGAGGATGACCAGAGTGAGGAAGTGGAAGAGGATGTGGAGGATGATTAAATCACTGACCCAACCTGGGAAGGTGGCAAGCGGAGCAAGGACAGCAGTACAGAGGGGGAGGGATCCTCAGCACCGCAACAGGCTGGATGAGGCAGTGGGGTGGCAAAAGGGAGAAGGCGGGACACACCAAACAGGCCCGCAACTGTTCCCCGGAGAAACACCCATGCGTTAATCTCCCTTGCCATGGGGTAGGTATTCTGCAGTCTGGTGCATTTTTGAGGAAAGCATGGACGATAAAAGAATTGTCATTTGCAACCTGTGCTGTACCAAAATGAGCAGGAGTGTGAACACTAACAACCTCACCACCACCAGCATGATCCGCCACATGGCATCAAAGCACCCTAATAGGTGGGCTGAATGCCTGGGTCCACAATCAGTATCTGCGGGTCACACCACTGCCTCCTCTTCCCCTATGTTACGTGCTGGCCAATTCCCTGTCCAAGACGCAGTACCGGATGCTTCCCGCCGTGCACCTGGACCTTTGCAAGCACCATCAGCTAGCACATCCACTTCCGTGTCCCAGCGCAGCATACAGATGTCCATACCCCAGGCCTTCGAACAAAAGAGCAAATACCCAGCCACCCACCCATAGGCCATAGCACAAAATGCGCACGTTTCCAAATTGCTGGCCCTGGAAATGTTGCCATTTAGGCTTGTGGACACTGAGGCTTTCCACAGCCTGATGGCAGCGGCCAGCCCTCGTTACTATGTCCCCTGCCGCCACTATTTTACCAGAGTGCCTTCCCCGCCTTACACCAGCATATTTCCCGTAACATCACCCGTGCCCTGACCAATGCAGTTATTAGGAAAGTCCACTTAACAACTGACACGTGGACAAGTGCTTTTGGCCAGGGATGCTAAATTTCCTTGACGGCACACTGGGTGAACGTTGTGGAGGCTGGGAGCGAGTCGTACCGTGGGATGGCATAGGTGCTACCTACGCCAAGGATTGCGGGCCCTACTTCCATCAGGATTTCCTCCACCACCTACATTAGTGGCTGCAACCCCCCTTCTCCAATGCCTCCTCCACTTCCACCTCTGAATTATCATCTTGCAGCAACAGTCAGCCATCAGTCAGTAGCTGGAAGCAGTGTAGCACTGCAGTGGGGAAGCGGCAACAGGCCGTGCTTAAACTGATATGCTGTGGCAGGGTATAAGGGACCAGACTGAGCTGTGGCTCTCGCCAATCAACCTACAACCAGGCATGGTTGTGTCTGAAAATGGCCGTAATTTGGTGGCGGCTTTGGAGCTCTGCAACCTCACACACAATTATAACTAGAAAAAACAAAAAACTAAAACATAACACACAACAGAGTCATATCTACAATAGACCAAACAATCAGACTCACCATAGACAAAATACACCCTATGTTCCTACTAATGAAATGGAAGATCCCTTTGAGAGACAGGGAGAGAAACAAATCAGGAAAAATATACAAGATCCCTACAATATTCCAACTAGCAATTATTTTGAATCCCTTACTTCACCTCATTTTTTAGACCAAACCCCGCCCCATCACAGAACAAGGACACGACACCACCCACGTTCCCCACAAAGACACAAGAGAGCACCAACCCCGACACACAAATACAACCCAAGAGACAGGAACGAAACACACAGAGAGAATCCACCCAGATCACACCGAGAAAGGACACCAAAGAACCCCCCCCCAATATTCCAGGGAACACCGAGAAGAGGTACCAACACACACCCCACATCACCAACACTATCACACGAATCACCAAACAATGATAGTTCCACAAAGAGAAAACCCACCCAGATCAGTGGATTACAGAGCACAAAGAAGACAAGAAGGGGTAGACATAAGAAGAAAACAGAACAGACACCACAGGACCAGACAACTCAATGAATATTATTGTTAATCTGAGCAATACCAGCCTTAATGAGACACAACAGAAATTACTCAGTAAGGGACTTAAATTCTCACCCACAGCTAAAATGGATAAGTTTAACGCCTATATAGGAATAGAGAAATTCGTGAGGAAACTCTGCTTGAAAAAATATTTCATTAAGAACCCAATATCCAGAGACAATCCTGGTTCTTCTATATACAACCATACGGATCTGAAAATTAAATCGACCAAATACCCAAAACAAGAAATGGGAGACAACATAGCTACATTTCGCAAATGTATAGAGTCTGACATTAGGAGAATGAATTTAAATAAAACACATTACTAGTGTTGAGCGCGAATATTCGAATATCGAATTTTTTTCGCGAATATCGGCACTTCGCTAATTCGCGAATATTTCGAATATAGTGATATAAATTCGATATTTCGAATATTCGTTTTTTTTTTTTTTTTTTTTTTATTGTTATATTTTTTTCTTTCCCACTTCCCTAAAGTTGTTCTTACCTGTCCTTTGGATTCCTGGCTTCCTGGCTGCTCCAGTCAGTGCCCGTTGCCGCTTCTGCCGACTTCCATGCTCATGGAGCGTCCCCATCACCATGGGAACATCTCCATATACTAGAATGTACTGTCGGATTTGAGAATTACGTTGAAATCGCAATTCGATTTTTTCAAGTTATAAAATTCGAATTTCGATTTTAACTTAGCACTGCTATATGCCATATTAGTTAGCCTAATATGGCATATAGCAGTGCTAAGTTAAAATCGAAATTCGATTATTATAACTTGAAAAAATCGAATTGCGATTTCAACGTAATTCTCAAATCCGACAGTACATTCTAGTATATGGAGTCGTTCCCATGGTGATGGGGACGCTCCATAAGCATGGGATATGGCTTCAATGGCTTGGTAGAATTAGCGAATTGACAAATATATTCGTTATATTCCACAAAACGAATATAACGAATGTATTCGTCATATTCCACAAAACGAATATAACGAATGTATTCGTCATATATCACAAAACGAAGATAACGAAGTATTCTGCATCTTCATTTTAGCTACCTATTCATCAATTTCGCTAATTCTAGCAATGATATAGGAAAGTTAACTATAGAGACAGCTAAGTATAATTCGCTATGCGATTATATGACTGCTTTTTTTATAAATAGTATAATTATAATAATTATCAGGTATTATAATTATTCTATTTATTTAAAAAAAAAGCAGTAATATAATCGCATAGCGAATTATACTTAGCTGTCTCTATAGTTAACTTTCCTATATCATTGCTAGAATTAGCGAAATTGATGAATAGGTAGCTAAAATGAAGATGCAGAATACTTCGTTATCTTCGTTTTGTGATATATGACGAATACATTCGTTATATTCGTTTTGTGGAATATAACGAATATATTCGTCAATTCGCTAATTCTACCAAGCCATTGAAGCCATATCCCATGCTTATGGAGCGTCCCCATCACCATGGGAACGACTCCATATACTAGAATGTACTGTCGGATTTGAGAATTACGTTGAAATCGCAATTCGATTTTTTCAAGTTATAATAATCGAATTTCGATTTTAACTTAGCACTGCTATATGCCATATTAGGCTAACTAATATGGCATATAGCAGTGCTAAGTTAAAATCGAAATTCGAATTTTATAACTTGAAAAAATCGAATTGCAATTTCAATAGGAGAGTAGCCTTTAAGTTAAAATCGAAATTTGATTATTTAAATCGCATATTAATCGCGATAACAAGAATAATGACGAATATTCGATTTCGACGAATATAAAACGAATATTCTATCGAATATTCGCGAATTTCGTCGAAATCGAATATGGCACCTGCCGCTCATCACTACACATTACAACATAACCAGAAGAGAGATACATGCAATTAAACAGATACAATCAACCTTAAACTTAACCATAAGACCAGCCGATAAAGGTGGAGCAATCGTCCTACAAAACACAGAAGACTATATGTCGGAATGTAGGAGACAATTAACTGACTCACACACATATACCATCCTTAAAAAAGATCCTACTGAAGATTTTTACAGAGAACTAGTGACTCTGACACAAACTGGTAAAGAAAAGGGTATCCTTAACGAACAGGAATTCACATTTATCACAAGTCCCCAAAATAGAATTCCAGTATTTTACTGTTTACCAAAGATTCACAAAAATCAAACCCATCCACCAGGCAGACCAATTATTTCAGGAATTGGATCCCTCATCTCCAATCTCTCCCAGTACATAGATAGACTATTGCAGCCCACAGTCAAACTAACACCATCATATGTTAAAGACACCACAGATATTGTAAGGACAATCGAGCAGACACAATGTGAAAACCATTGGCTACTATGTACGATGGATGTCAACTCCCTTTACACTATTATCAATCATAACCACGGCACTGCCGCCCTAAGGGAACAATTGAACCACCACCAGACTTTACACACAGACCAAATAGATTTTGTAATAGAGGGAGTTTCTTTTATTCTAACCCACAATTATTTTTCATTTGATTCAACATTCTATCTGCAACAACGAGGGACAGCCATGGGTACCAGGTTCGCCCCCAGTTATGCCAACATTTTTATGGCTCAGTGGGAACACTAAACCATCACCCCACTACTGGGGAGGAGCCTGGTACTATGGCGGAGATACATAGATGATATATTTTTTATCTGGAATGACACGAAGGAAAGTTTGGATACATTTCTGGAGAACATTAATACAAATGATAGAAACATAACATTCACAGCCAATATTAGCCAAACACAAGTGGAATTTCTAGACTTACTAATCAAGAAAACAGATAATAAACTACAATGCAGTACGTATCAGAAGCCAGTGATGAAAAACAACTTTATCCTATACTCAAGCTGCCATTTACCCAGCTGGCTACTAAACATCCCGACAAGCCAGTTCAGACGTTTAAAAAGAAACTGCACATTAGACAGTCAATTTGAAATAGAAGCGGAGAACCTTAAGAAACAATTTATAGCAAAGGACTATCCGATGATAGCAATAGACAGATCTCTCAATAAAGTACGCTCAATGGACAGAATAAAGTTTTTCGACAATAGTAAAGAAACTACCACAACTTCGACTAAAGAAGAAGCCCCTCGATTAATTCTACCGTACAATGCACATTACAAAAAATTAGAGATGAGTATTTATAAACACTGGCATCACATTCTTAGTGACAAAATCATGGGCCAACTGCTACCAGACAAACCACAGATCACCTATACTAGAGCCCCTAATTTAGACTTACGCATAGCACCAACAACCAAAAGAAATATGACCAAACCAAATCAAAGTTGGTTGTCACTACAGGGTTTCTTCAGGTGCGGGAAAAATCACAAACTTCCCAAAAAAGACAATGACAGTCCATTCAACTAATAGTACATACAAGCATGAGATCCGAGAACACCTTTCCTGCCATTCTAATAATGTCATCTACGTCCTACAATGCCCCTGTCTTAAACAATATGTAGGGCGCACAAAGAGTTTACTCAAAACGAGAATATCTGAACATATCTCAAATATCAAAAAGGGCTACGAGCTGCATTCTGTTTCCAGATATTATAAGGAACACCATAATTGCGATCCAACATCACTCACCTATGTAGCCATAGAAAAAAATCACACGTTTATGGAGAGGCGGCAATCATATAGCCGCCATGTCCAGGTCTGAATCCAGGAAAATATTCAAATTTAACACACTGATCCCGAAAGGCCTCAATGCAGAGATGGAAATCTTCGGCTTTCTATAAAAGCAAAGAATGTTCACATGGTGGGGTGCCCCCCTCGGGAATTGGGGTCATAGTCTGGCTGTTTATCAGCACTCCGACCCCTCCTCCCAGGTGGGCCCGTCCCCACATCAACTACCCCACCACTACCTCATATTTAGAATACAGTAGGACATATCCAGACAGATATTCCATTATCTCTTGATAATCTACCGCCAATTATAAAGAAGATATATTCCATTCCCATCTATCTATTGTTCTTAGATCACTATAACTTATATTGCCGGATCACCCCTTTTATCCATAATTAGGTATGCTTATCCATTGGATGTATCTATCCATTTATCCTATTACAATCAGCCAATTTATTATATCCACCTTGAATGTTCATTACTTTATACTGTTACTAATTATTGATATATATGTATCTTTATTGTATCTCCATATTCTTATGTAATATTATCCAATATGATGGGTTATCCATTCCACTTCTACTTCTAAAAATCCGGCACACAATTTATCCAACTCCCAAAAATTGGACTCAATCACTAATTGGACTCAATTAGGCTCATATATATTCTCTAAAAGAAATAGGCTACTCATTCCCACTGAAGAAGGAGCAGTACGCTCCAAAACGCGTATGGGGTACTGAGTAAGCCTACTCTAACTAGCTAGCAACAACCATAAGGATCCTACAACTACAGATCAGCTCCAGAGCTATCCATCCTGTTCACCCCCTGAGAAGCTGCAAGCGCTATTTCCCGCCATCTGCCTCCACGTGGCAAGCCTTAACAGCAGTGAGCGGGAGAACCTAGGAACGCACGTGACGTCATCGGAAGTGATGAGAACATCAGCAAGCAACGGCCGGAGCTTACAGCGAGCGGGAAACGGCACACGTGGACGCCGCCCCAAGGCAGGAGTCGCTGACCAGCTCACCGACAGCCGCCAGGAGGGTAATGTACCTGCTTACAAAGCAGCTTTTATCCCACAGTCTATGATAATTGAACCTGTGAATTACCACCAAGAACATAATCGGATGTGAATGTTGCCACCTAGCACATTTATTGGGGTTCTATTGGTTCACCCCTTATTGAAAGTCATCAACCTCTTAGTCCATATCAGGATACTGTAATTCCTCATCGGATACCATGATATGAGACTGGCCTTCTTTTTTCCCAACAGGCTCACAAGACTTTCTTTCCCTCCTTCCAGCAGGATTCCTCTCCTTTTTTTCAGCAAGATTTTATACAATTTATACAATTGTTACCCTATTGTATTTAGATACCAACAGTTACTTTTATGATTGGTCAACACAATATTAGATTGGACTTTCCTCCAACAGGCTTATAAGATTGACTTCTTGGTCTCCAACAGGATTTCACCAAATTGACTTACCTTTTCTACCATATATCACTATGTCTTTTTTATCCTAATATTAATACTATATTCTTTTATATCTAAGATTTTTTATTTTTTCGTTGTATGCCACTATTTTTAGCATATTTTTAGCTTATTCATCTATTCCATATTAAATACACCTTTCAATACACCCCAACTGTCTTGAGTGCCATCCCTTTATTTTTTATTCATTTAACCTCACACACATACCATGCCTAGCCCACGTGTTCAACCTAGTGGTTTCTCAAAACCTACCCCTACCTACACGGCCTGAGCTACTAGTGAAGGTGCGCCGCGTGTGTGCCCATTTCCGCAAGTCAACTACAGCTGACGCCGGTCTGGCAATGATGCATCAGCGATTGCAATTGACAGCTCACAGACTGTTGTGCGACGTGAGCACGCTCTGGAACGCCACGTTAAACATGTTGGCCAGGCTTTGTGAGCAGCAGAAGGCAGTAGTGGAATACCAGCTGCAACATAGTCGTCACCTTTCTAGTCAGCTTCCTCTCTTTACAAGCGACGAGTGGGAATGGATGCCTCACCTCTGTGAGGTTTTACGTAACTTTGAGGTATCAACACAGATGGTGAGCGGCAATGCCGCTATTATCAGCATAACCATCCCATTTCTGTGTCTACTGAAATGCTTGCTGCTCACAATGAAGGTGGATGCTTTGCATGTGGAAGAGGGGGAAATGGGGGAAGACAGTATACAGGGTGATAGCCAGACCACCCTCAGTTCGTCTTCTCAGCGTGAATTGGATGATGATGTTGAGGAGGAGCAGGAGACGGTTGCCTCCACTAGAGAGGGTAGTACGCATTGCAGGTTTATGCCATCTGTTCAGCGTGGATATGCTGAAGAGGAGGAGGAGGAGATTGAGAGTCATCCTCCTGATGAGGACAGCAAAGTCTTGTCTGTTGGGACTCTGGCACACATGGCTGACTTTATGTTATGCTGCCTTTTCAGTGATCCTCGCGTTACTGGATGCTCACCCTTCTTGACCCCTGCTACAAAAATTACTTTTCATCTCTCCTTCCTGTGGTGGAGAGGACTAGCAAAATGGTGCAATACCTGAAGGTCCTTGTGGAAAAATTGCTTAAAAAATTCTCCAGCTGACAATGCTGGTGGCAGAGTAAGTAGTTCCTTGGGCAACCGAGGAGGGGAGACGAGGGGAACACACAGCAGTTCCAACAGAGGCAGGGCAACACTCTCCAAGGCCTGGGATAGTTTCATAAATAGAGATAATCCACGGCACTCCAATATTTCTTTTTCTTTTTCAAGTTTATTTTAGGTACAAAAACTTTTTTCCAAAATGTCAATATATGACTATTGGCGCCAAAATCATAATATACATTATTTATAATTCATAAGCCATAGTATGTCCCGACGTTTCGGTCCTCAAGACCTTTTTCAGGGGATCTGTGGAGAAGTTTAGATATATAATTTTTATATCATTGATCTATGTTTCCGGCGGTCATAGTGTATTATTGACACATATTATAAGAGAAAATACAAAGGAAGGGATCATATATAGAAATCTCAGATAATAAATTATAGTATAGGAAGAGTAAAAGGGTAGGTAAAGTAAGAGGGATGTGAGACTGGTTAAACAGATACCGTTTATAATATGAAGGAGGCATAGTAATCTAGATAAGCTATTTCTATAATTTCATCAATAAATCATAAGTTTCAACCAAGAATTAACCTAATCAGGCTAGACTGGAGTAATAAGAGAAATATAGAGATAAAGAGTAGTCAATATAAATCAATATAAATCTATATGGGGATGAAGAGTAGTCAGGATAAAACAATATAAAATCAATCAGCAGAGTAAGATAACTGTGTATAATGAGTATTTGATGCATGAGCTTACCATGGCTGGGTTATAATCGGCATAATGCAGGCGCTATGTTGGCGTCTGCATGTCCGCAATTTAAGCCAGTAAGACCGGAAGTATTAGGAGCGCTTGACCTATGAGCGCTATGTCTCTGCCTGCGTTCGGTGGGTCACATGATCGCCGGAGACGTCATGTGAGCCGTGCGATCGCAGCACCCAGTATGCGCATGTGCATTTAGAAGTCAAAGACACTGCAGTGTCTATCCTTTGAATAAGGAAAACTTTATTAGGATCGGTCTGCTGTTTGATTATATAAGATGAAAAGGGGGTTGTATCTATAATATTTAGGGGTTGTATGAAACCCTACATATGAATTATACTACTGATAGATAGAAGACTTAGATAATAAGAAAATACTGTATAAAGTACAATATAATAAGTAGTAGCCACATGTTTATACATATGTTTATACATATACAAGTGTACTTATATAAGCATATATGCATACACACATATGCACCTGTATATGCATATGTATGCACACATATGAAAAAATTGACAATCCTATGTATTTACATAATGTTGAGATATGAAACAATTTACGAAAACGCGGAACATTGAATGGTTATAGACATACAGATAATTATATATACGCATATGTGTATGTATATATATGTGTACATATATCCATACACATAAGTACATGAATATCCTCTGTTCTTATACTGTGTTCTAATCAATGATGAGAGGGAAAGGAAGGGAAGGAAGGGAAGGGAAGAGAAGGGAGGGGAGGGGAAAGGGAAGAAGGGAAAAGGGGGGAAGGAAGGGGAAGGGGAGGCAGCGGGGGGTTGGGTGGGGTAAGTTATCTCACCAACTCGTGTATTGACTATAATAATCCGACTAGGGAGCCTGAAATAGAGGAAAAAGTATATGCAAATCAATATCATTGAATTAACATTTTGACACCATATCAATCCAAGATACTGAAAAATCAAGATAAATATTTAGAGATCACAATAAAAGTCACATTCGCGGTTAAGGCCTCTAGGGGTTAAGGTGTCCAGTCGATGTATCCAAAAACTTTCTCTTTGTTTCAATATTTTAATTTTGTTACCGCCTCTCCGTGGGGTATTCACTTGTTCCAGGACTTGGTAACGAAGGGACGAGATCTGGTGGTTATGTTCCTTAAAATGTGCTGGGATTGGTAGCAACAATTGTTCAGTCCTAATGGTGGATTTATGTTTAGAAATGCGATTCCTTACTTGTTGTGTGGTTTCGCCTACATAGCAAAGTCCACACGGGCATTTAATAAGGTATACGACAAATGTCGAGTCACAAGTGTAATATCCTTTGATTGGGAACCTCTTGCCAGTATGTGGATGTGTGATGAAGGAACCCTTGATCACACTCGAACATTGAGCACAATGTAGGCACGGGAAGGTGCCATATTTGGGATTCTGTAGAAATCGTTGTTTGGGTATTTTGTTAATAGGTCCAATGTCTGCACGGATGAGGTGGTCCCTAATGTTTTTTGATCTTTTATAACATGTAAGAGGGGGAGACTGAAATTCTGGAATCTCTGGGTATGCTTGTGACAGTATAGACCATTGTTTCCTGATGGTTTGTTGAATTTTTGGAGCGAGAGGATGATATGTGAGGATACATGGCATACGGGGTGTGGGAATGATAGTATGTGAAGTAGTTTTCTTGGGTATTGTTGGTTGATTGGTAATCAGTCGGTCAGGGTAGCCTCTTTGTATGAATTTTGATTTCATATCTAATTGTCTCTGTTGTAGTGTTGATGGATCTGACACTATCCTTTCAAGTCTTGTTAGTTGGGATTTAGGAAGTGACGCTTTAGTTGCTCTTGAGTGGTTGCTGGTATAATGTAATAAGCTGTTCCTATCTGTAGGTTTATTGTAAAGATCAAATTGAATATGTCCTGATGGGTTTTTGAGTACTACGGTATCTAAAAAGCTGATTCTTTCTGTATTAGTGATAATTGTAAAGCCAAGTTCTGGATAAACATTATTAAGATAGTGATGGAATTGTAGAGCGCTGGGTGTAGGGCCTCTCCACAAACAGAAAATGTCGTCGATAAAACGGAGCCATATTTTAGCATGTTGTTGGAAGAGGTGATGGGTGTAAACAAACTGTTCCTCGAAGTGGATCATAAAAGCGTTTGCATAGGGCGGAGCTACATTAGCCCCCATTGCGGTACCCCGTTTTTGAACATAGTACTGATCACCAAAGAGGAAGAAGTTTTCTTTTAGTACTAACGTAAGGAGAGATAAGCAGAATTCCTGTTGTAAAGAGGTTAGAGTAGAAGAAGTGGAAAGTAAATGAGCTGTGGCTTGAATACCTTTATCATGTTCAATTGACGTATATAAACTATTAACATCCATGGTTAACAGGATAGTATCTGATTCTGGTTGTATTTGTTTGATTTTGGAAATGAAATCGTTGGTATCTAATAAAAATGATCGTGACGTCTTAATCAGGGGGGTGAGTATCCGGTCTAAATAGATGGAAAGAGGAGATAGGATAGATTCTGTGGAGGCCACAATTGGTCTTCCAGGGGGGTTCTCGAGATTTTTGTGTATCTTGGGCAGAATATAGAAGACTGGGGTTATTGGATGTTGTTTAGTTAGGTAAGTTACAGTTTTGGTATCAATTATACCTAGTTCATGATAGTGCAATAAGGTGGATTGAATTTTTTTAGCTAACATTAATGTTGGGTTGGATGGTAAAGGCACATAGGTGGTAAGATCACTCAATTGTTTTTCTACTTCGTTAATATACATAGATTTGTTCATGACCACAATTGCACCCCCTTTGTCAGCGGGTTTGATGATAATGTCCTGATTGGTTTGTAATTCTGTAATAGCCCTTTGCTCCTCTATGGGAAGATTATTAGTGTGTCTAAATTTGCCGGTCTGTTGAGCTTTAATGATCTGTTGTATAGATTGGTATGTAAAGGAGATGTAAGTTTCTGCTGGATGATAGGTTCTAGGAGGCATGAATGTACTTTTTGATCTCAGATCTAAATTCTTAAGTAATAGAGGGTCTGATGTATTGATTTGCGGTGTAATGGAAGAGGAATCTGTCTGATTAAAATGGGTCTTCAATCTTATATTGCGAAAGAATCGCTGTAATTCTAATTCTAAATGGAATGTGTTCAGAGGAGTGGTAGGACAGAAAGTTAATCCTTTCTGTAGGACAGCGATATGTGCTGGAGATAAGTTCAAGGAGGAGATATTGATTACTAAGTTCTCAACTTTACCTGGGACCGGGTCTGGATTCTGGTGTCGGTGTCTGTGCCTTTTGCCCCTCCTCGTTCGTTTCTGTTGTAGCGTTGTCGTATCCGTCCTCGTCCTAAAAAAGGTTGGGGATTATATTGATTGTAGGGTCGGTCACTTTCGGATCCAGAGGAACTTGCGGAGAAGTGTTGTTGACGGTTATCTCGTGGTGGGCGAAAATTGGGATCCCTCCACCTGTAAACTCGGTTGGAACGGTAGTCTTCCGCGTCTCTGATAAATTTTGTTCTTTTCCTGTTCTCTGTCTGTTTCTGGAATTCGGTGATCTGTTTGGTTGTTTTCTCCTTTAGGCTTGTCCACTCCTCTGATGGCAATACTGATGAAAGTTGATTCTCTGTGGATTCAATCTGTTTCGTTAGTTCGCCAATTGTTTGATGAGCCTTGTCTATAGTCAAAAGCATTAGATCAAACGAGCACTTGTTTAATATGCTTTCAAAACGATTACAAAAATCGGGGTCGTCACGAAAAAGTGTAGGACGCAAGTGGGACCGTAGTCCCCTTGGTATGCGGCCACTTTTGTGATATTCGGTAAGTGTACTGCAGTGTAACTGCAGTGAAATCAGTCTCCGTTGGTCACGTGTATAATCTCGGGTTTTCCATTCCTGTGACGGAATTTGTAAAAAATCATTTCCCAGTTGTACCTGGGCGATGATATTGTTGGTGGCTTCCAGGTCATATGAAAAAGTATTCTGAGACATATAGTCTGGGTGCTGGATCCGTAGGGAGAACTTCAAATTAAGAGAGATTGCGGAGTCCGCACACCTTTAAGGGTGAAGGGTGCTCGTGGAGGACGTCAGTCGTCAAATAAATAGAGATAATCCACGGCACTCCAATATTTCTTTTTCTTTTTCAAGTTTATTTTAGGTACAAAAACTTTTTTCCAAAATGTCAATATATGACTATTGGCGCCAAAATCATAATATACATTATTTATAATTCATAAGCCATAGTATGTCCCGACGTTTCGGTCCTCAAGACCTTTTTCAGGGGATCTGTGGAGAAGTTTAGATATATAATTTTTATATCATTGATCTATGTTTCCGGCGGTCATAGTGTATTATTGACACATATTATAAGAGAAAATACAAAGGAAGGGATCATATATAGAAATCTCAGATAATAAATTATAGTATAGGAAGAGTAAAAGGGTAGGTAAAGTAAGAGGGATGTGAGACTGGTTAAACAGATACCGTTTATAATATGAAGGAGGCATAGTAATCTAGATAAGCTATTTCTATAATTTCATCAATAAATCATAAGTTTCAACCAAGAATTAACCTAATCAGGCTAGACTGGAGTAATAAGAGAAATATAGAGATAAAGAGTAGTCAATATAAATCAATATAAATCTATATGGGGATGAAGAGTAGTCAGGATAAAACAATATAAAATCAATCAGCAGAGTAAGATAACTGTGTATAATGAGTATTTGATGCATGAGCTTACCATGGCTGGGTTATAATCGGCATAATGCAGGCGCTATGTTGGCGTCTGCATGTCCGCAATTTAAGCCGTAAGACCGGAAGTATTAGGAGCGCTTGACCTATGAGCGCTATGTCTCTGCCTGCGTTCGGTGGGTCACATGATCGCCGGAGACGTCATGTGAGCCGTGCGATCGCAGCACCCAGTATGCGCATGTGCATTTAGAATCAAAGACACTGCAGTGTCTATCCTTTGAATAAGGAAAACTTTATTAGGATCGGTCTGCTGTTTGATTATATAAGATGAAAAGGGGGTTGTATCTATAATATTTGGGGTTGTATGAAACCCTACATACGAATTATACTACTGATAGATAGAAGACTTAGATAATAAGAAAATACTGTATAAAGTACAATATAATAAGTAGTAGCCACATGTTTATACATATGTTTATACATATACAAGTGTACTTATATGGCCTCCACAGAATCTATCCTATCTCCTCTTTCCATCTATTTAGACCGGATACTCACCCCCCTGATTAAGACGTCACGATCATTTTTATTAGATACCAACGATTTCATTTCCAAAATCAAACAAATACAACCAGAATCAGATACTATCCTGTTAACCATGGATGTTAATAGTTTATATACGTCAATTGAACATGATAAAGGTATTCAAGCCACAGCTCATTTACTTTCCACTTCTTCTACTCTAACCTCTTTACAACAGGAATTCTGCTTATCTCTCCTTACGTTAGTACTAAAAGAAAACTTCTTCCTCTTTGGTGATCAGTACTATGTTCAAAAACGGGGTACCGCAATGGGGGCTAATGTAGCTCCGCCCTATGCAAACGCTTTTATGATCCACTTCGAGGAACAGTTTGTTTACACCCATCACCTCTTCCAACAACATGCTAAAATATGGCTCCGTTTTATCGACGACATTTTCTGTTTGTGGAGAGGCCCTACACCCAGCGCTCTACAATTCCATCACTATCTTAATAATGTTTATCCAGAACTTGGCTTTACAATTATCACTAATACAGAAAGAATCAGCTTTTTAGATACCGTAGTACTCAAAAACCCATCAGGACATATTCAATTTGATCTTTACAATAAACCTACAGATAGGAACAGCTTATTACATTATACCAGCAACCACTCAAGAGCAACTAAAGCGTCACTTCCTAAATCCCAACTAACAAGACTTGAAAGGATAGTGTCAGATCCATCAACACTACAACAGAGACAATTAGATATGAAATCAAAATTCATACAAAGAGGCTACCCTGACCGACTGATTACCAATCAACCAACAATACCCAAGAAAACTACTTCACATACTATCATTCCCACACCCCGTATGCCATGTATCCTCACATATCATCCTCTCGCTCCAAAAATTCAACAAACCATCAGGAAACAATGGTCTATACTGTCACAAGCATACCCAGAGATTCCAGAATTTCAGTCTCCCCCTCTTACATGTTATAAAAGATCAAAAAACATTAGGGACCACCTCATCCGTGCAGACATTGGACCTATTAACAAAATACCCAAACAACGATTTCTACAGAATCCCAAATATGGCACCTTCCCGTGCCTACATTGTGCTCAATGTTCGAGTGTGATCAAGGGTTCCTTCATCACACATCCACATACTGGCAAGAGGTTCCCAATCAAAGGATATTACACTTGTGACTCGACATTTGTCGTATACCTTATTAAATGCCCGTGTGGACTTTGCTATGTAGGCGAAACCACACAACAAGTAAGGAATCGCATTTCTAAACATAAATCCACCATTAGGACTGAACAATTGTTGCTACCAATCCCAGCACATTTTAAGGAACATAACCACCAGATCTCGTCCCTTCGTTACCAAGTCCTGGAACAAGTGAATACCCCACGGAGAGGCGGTAACAAAATTAAAATATTGAAACAAAGAGAAAGTTTTTGGATACATCGACTGGACACCTTAACCCCTAGAGGCCTTAACCGCGAATGTGACTTTTATTGTGATCTCTAAATATTTATCTTTATTTTTCAGTATCTTGGATTGATATGGTGTCAAAATGTTAATTCAATGATATTGATTTGCATATACTTTTTCCTCTATTTCAGGCTCCCTAGTCGGATTATTATAGTCAATACACGAGTTGGTGAGATAACTTTACCCCACCCAACCCCCCGCTGCCTCCCCTTCCCCTTCCTTCCCCCCTTTTCCCTTCTTCCCTTCCCCTCCCCTCCCTTCTCTTCCCTTCCCTTCCTTCCCTTCCTTTCCCTCTCATCATTGATTAGAACACAGTATAAGAACAGAGGATATTCATGTACTTATGTGTATGGATATATGTACACATATATATACATACACATATGCGTATATATAATTATCTGTATGTCTATAACCATTCAATGTTCGCGTTTTCGTAAATTGTTTCATATCTCAACATTATGTAAATACATAGGATTGTCAATTTTTCCATATGTGTGCATACATATGCATATACAGGTGCATATGTGTGTATGCATATATGCTTATATAAGTACACTTGTATATGTATAAACATATGTATAAACATGTGGCTACTACTTATTATATTGTACTTTATACAGTATTTTCTTATTATCTAAGTCTTCTATCTATCAGTAGTATAATTCATATGTAGGGTTTCATACAACCCCAAATATTATAGATACAACCCCCTTTTCATCTTATATAATCAAACAGCAGACCGATCCTAATAAAGTTTTCCTTATTCAAAGGATAGACACTGCAGTGTCTTTGATTCTAAATGCGCATGCGCATACTGGGTGCTGCGATCGCACGGCTCACATGACGTCTCCGGCGATCATGTGACCCACCGAACGCAGGCAGAGACATAGCGCTCATAGGTCAAGCGCTCCTAATACTTCCGGTCTTACGGCTTAAATTGCGGACATGCAGACGCCAACATAGCGCCTGCATTATGCCGATTATAACCCAGCCATGGTAAGCTCATGCATCAAATACTCATTATACACAGTTATCTTACTCTGCTGATTGATTTTATATTGTTTTATCCTGACTACTCTTCATCCCCATATAGATTTATATTGATTTATATTGACTACTCTTTATCTCTATATTTCTCTTATTACTCCAGTCTAGCCTGATTAGGTTAATTCTTGGTTGAAACTTATGATTTATTGATGAAATTATAGAAATAGCTTATCTAGATTACTATGCCTCCTTCATATTATAAACGGTATCTGTTTAACCAGTCTCACATCCCTCTTACTTTACCTACCCTTTTACTCTTCCTATACTATAATTTATTATCTGAGATTTCTATATATGATCCCTTCCTTTGTATTTTCTCTTATAATATGTGTCAATAATACACTATGACCGCCGGAAACATAGATCAATGATATAAAAATTATATATCTAAACTTCTCCACAGATCCCCTGAAAAAGGTCTTGAGGACCGAAACGTCGGGACATACTATGGCTTATGAATTATAAATAATGTATATTATGATTTTGGCGCCAATAGTCATATATTGACATTTTGGAAAAAAGTTTTTGTACCTAAAATAAACTTGAAAAAGAAAAAGAAATATTGGAGTGCCGTGGATTATCTCTATTTATTTGACGACTGACGTCCTCCACGAGCACCCTTCACCCTTAAAGGTGTGCGGACTCCGCAATCTCTCTTAATGGGATAGTTTCATGACACCCCACCAGCACCCTGATGCGCGGCCTAGTGTCACAAGGAGGGAAAAGTTTTGTTAGTGTCCTCAGTGATCCCTCTGTGCTTTACAACTATTGGGGTATTTAGTGCTGCTGGGGGCATAATAACTAATAAGCTCATCCGCCTGTCAACTGAAAATGAACAACGCCTGGATTGCCCCTGACTTCTCTACTCCACCAGAGGAAAGCAGCTGAACATAAAGGCACTTTAAATGTGGCTTTTATGGAGTATTGAATACACTGTATTCCCATGCACCCCTTCCACCACAAAAAAGGGTATATGGTTCAATCTTCCTTTTCTCATCCTCCTCCTCCATCATATCAGCATACTTATTAGGCTGCCCTCACTCCTAATGTTTTAGAGGGTCAGCTCAGCAGCAGACCCTCATCCTTAATGTTTTAGAGGGTCACTAGCAGGCCCTCACCCATAATGTTTTAGATCACCAGATCTGCAGCAGGCTCTTGCCCCCTAATGTTTTAGAGGGTCAGCTCAGAAGCAGACCCTCACCCCTAATGTTTTAGATGTGTCACAGCGCCATCTAGGAGGTGGGTATGTCCGGAGCACACGCGCATCATCAGTGCATCCAGCGTCACCTGCACTCCTGATAATACTATGCGTGCATCTATCTGCATTCCTGCTAATGGTTTTAGGGCTGAGCACCGAGCTGATCACTCGGTGCTTGGCTGTGTAGTCTCTGTGGAGTCATGTGACGCTGGCCACGTCACATGACCCCTCTAGCTCTCTATTTAAACAGGCAATCTGCTGGCCAGAGATTGCCTGTTATTTAGGTTCCACCTGCGATTGTGTCTTTCCTGGCCTACCTCCTGCTGAATTCCTGACGATCCTCTGCCTGCTCCTTGTGTACTTTGCTGCTCTCCTGGTATTCTGACCCCGGCCTCCTCCTGACGATCCTCTGCTGACTCCTTTGGTACTTCTCGACTCTCCTGGTATTTATGACCCCGGCTTCTCCTGACTATTCTCTGCTTGCTCCATTTGTACTTTGTAGCTTTTGTGGTATTGACTCGGTCCGTTCACGTTCTGTTGTTTGTCTGTCATCCCTGCACTTATTCCAAGCTAGGGATTGCCGTCCAGTTGTCCCCTGTAATTAGGACCCGCGAGGCAAGTAGGCAGGGCCAGGGGTAAGGGTAGAGCGCAGTGGTCACTTCTCTCCCCCCTCTGTGTGTGTGTACGCGACTGTTACAAGATGGTCAGATCAGCAGCAGGCCCTCGCCACTAAAGTTTTAGAGGGTCACAAGTAAGCCCTTTCTCCTGTTTTTGAGGGTCACCAGCAGGCCATCAATCATAGTTTTTCAAGGGTGTGTATGATGCCCTCTCTTATGTGTAATAAATGGCATAATGGATTGCCGGTTCCTTGGAATTTTTGGCAGCCCTTTTACTTAGTGCATAGGCTTTTTGAGTGTAGGAGTCCCCACTACCTGAACAATCGTACCACAATGTGAATGAGGCCCTCCTTTATGTGATATAATACAGCTTGTATCGGAGGGCCTCTTCCGTGTAATTTTTGGCAGCACTTGCACTATGTACAAGTAAATAAACAGGAAATCTATTTTATCTTCGGTTTTGTGTGTATTAGTGTTAGTTTAAAAGACAAAACATGCAATGCGACAACTCACTGCAATATAAAGTACAAAATTGCATAATAAGTACAAGTGCTACACTATAAGTGAGAGATACTTGGCAAATCGTTTTGTACAAAATTATTCAAGCCGCACGTCAAGGCGATCTCTGTTAGACGGGTTCCTAACACTAAATTCTACCTGTTAAGTGCCATGACGGCTACCATACACTTCAGGGAGTGTAGGTTCCATATGCATGCTGGGTCTGCTTCAATAACTGTCATTTTGGGTGCCAAAATGTCCTCCACTATATTTGGATACAGTGGAGGCCATTTTGGCAGAATTTAGTGATAGGAACCCGTCTAACAGAGATCGCCTTGACGTGCGCAGACGGGCTCAAATAATTTTGTACAAAATGATTTGCCAAGTATCTCTCACTTATAGTGTAGCACTTGTAATTATTATGCAATTTTTAACTTTATATTGCAGTGAGTTGTTGCATTGCATGTTTTTGTCTTTTAGTGTTGTTCCATGTCATAGCAATGTGCTCCTGCGGTTTGGCATGTGCTGACTGACCCCCATTTTTCTTTCTTTATTACTGTTAGTCTGTAAAAGTGGCTCACTACTTGGACAACATCGTTCCCAGTAGCGACCTGGGAGTCCAAGATGCATCCAGACATCCTCCCCATGCTGCTCCCAAACCATTTCTGGTTTTTTTCCATCAATTTCTGACCTTTTTCTGTGAACCAGACACCCTCCCCTCTTCAGAGCAGGGGGTGCCTGGATTAATGCTTGGGTTCTCCCATTGTGCTCTGTAGAGCACCCGAGCATCCCAAAGTGTTCTACTCGAGCACTTTGATGCTCGATCAACACTAATAGTATCATATCTAATTTTGGACATATGTAAGAGCCCTTCTCCCTTATATCCGAATGTACAACTGGTTTAACCTGTTCCGGACACATGACGTACCAGTATGGGATGATGTCCCGGTATTTAAGGACACATGACGTATCAGTACGTTATGTTTAGCTCTGATCACCGCCACGCACATTGGGCGGTGATCGGAACTGGGTGCCTGCTCAAATCATTGAGCAGGCGCCTTGAGACAATGCGTCGGGGGGGTCCTGTGACCCCCCCGTGTTGGTGATCCGATAACCCGGAACAGGATAGTGATTGGTGGTGTGATAATACACCACCAATCACCATCCTGAGAGGTGATGGTGACATCACCTCTCAGGATCGGCTATGATTGGTCGGCTGGGGCGGGCTATTCAAATTACTGCAGAGCTCCTCTCTTCCTCCTTTTGTGTCCGGGAGCCGAGGAGAGAGGAGTGCTGCACGTCAATCTCCAGAGCCAGCTGCAGGGATCATCAGCCAGCACCCCCATCTGTGCCCCAGCACCCTCTTCTGTGTCCCAGCACCACAGGTTAGGTTGGGTAGGGATATTCAGGGAAAGTTAGTGACCCTAGACCCCCCCTCCCCCACAGGGGTGCTGCAGCTTGCCCCCCTTCACCTCCTCCACAACTTTTTTTGGGGCACAAGCAGTTTTATTTATTTTTTGCGTACGCTGACTGTGGCCGGCACTCTTAGTGTCTGGCCACTGTTGGTGTATCGCACACCCCACCGCTGATCAACTTTGAATGGTTGATAAGCGATTTAGAATTTTAAAGTTTTCACATTTTTTGGCCTAGTTTTTTTTTGTCTGTTAGGTTTAAGGCAAGTTCGTGAACACCCGTGCCCCCACACACACGCACACCAAATAAAGTTTAACACACACTCCCCTATGGCCCGCCGGATTTTCTCGGCCGAAGAGGCATACGCCCAGCTTGCCTCCGAGTCTGAGAGCCCCAGTGAGGACGAGGATGACCCCACTTTCCTTTTTTCATCCGCGTCCTCCTCATCATCTAGCGATGATGATGAGCCCCCAAGGTGGCGGAGACGCCGCCAGGCGGAGCAAGGGGACCGCTATGCTAGTGACCCTGTGGCCCAGACTAGTACGAGCAGCTCTGGGGCTCGTACTAGTTTTCTGGCCCACCAGATCAGTCCACCTGAGCCCCCTGCCGATGAACTTGTCTGGTGTACCCCAGAGCATTTTGAGCCTGCAATTCCTGATTTTGCAGGCCAACTAGGAATCCAGATTTCCACAGTAGGCTTCACTGAATACGACTACTTTAGTCTTTTTTTCAGTGACCACTTTGTAAATCTGATGGTGGAGCAAACGAACCTGTACGCCCAACAGTTCGTTGCTCAACACCCGGGCTCCTTTTTGGCTAGGTACGGTGGCTGGACTCCGGTCAGTGCAGCCGAGATGAGGAGGATGTTTTGGGGCCTCATGCTGCACATGGGTCTAGTCAAAACCCTAGTGTCAGGCATAACTGGAGTGGAGACGTCCTCTACCAGACTTTACTTTATAGTACGGCCATGACACGCTCCCAGTTTGAGGCCATCCGGAAATGCCTGCATTATGCAGATAATGCAGCATGTCCCCCCCCCCCCCAAGGTGATTTTGCCTATGACCGCCTGTACAAAATCAGGCCGGTCATAGATCACTTTGAGGCCAAATTTGTGCAGGCCTATGTACCTGGAAGGGAGGTCGCGGTTGATGAGTCTCTAATTGCTTTAAAGGGGAGACTCATTTTCCGCCAGTATGTTCCCTCTAAGCGGGCGAGGTATGGCGTGAAGCTGTACAAACTTTGTGAGAGTACCTCAGGATACACTTACAAGTTTTATGTGTACGAGGGGCGAGATTCCCGTATTCAACCCCCAGAATGTCCCCCCACTCTAAGTGTTAGTGGGAAACTTGTGTGGGACCTTATGCACCCACTGCTAGATAAGGGTTACCACCTGTACGTAGATAACTTTTATACTAGTATCCCCTTGTTCCAGTCCCTCGCCGTCAGATCCACATCCGCTTGTGGGACGGCGCAGAAAAATCAACGCGGCCTCCCTACCCACCCCCTCCAGGTACCTATGCCCAGGGGTGAGACCCGTGCCCTTACCAGTGGAAACCTGTTGCTGGTCAGATATAAAGACAAGAGGGATGTCCTTGTACTGTCCACAATTCACGGTAACTGCATCACCCCTGTCCCTGTGCGAGGTACCGTGGCAACGGTCCTCAAACCCGATTGTATCGTCGACTACAATCGGTATATAGGAGGAGTTGATCTCTCTGATCAATTCCTCAAGCTATATAATTCCATGCACAAAACTCGGGCAAGGTAAAAAAAAAGTTGCGGTCTACTTTGTGCAGGTTGCCTTGTACAAATCTTTTGTGCTGTCAACACAGGGAAATTCCTTCAGTTCTATGAGGCTGTCCTCAAGGAACTGATCTTTTCTGACCGGGAAATAGCAGGCTGGAGTACCTCGGGAAATGGAGGCGCCCGGATCGTCCTGGCCAACACTTTCCAGGTGTGGTCCCCCATACTGGAAAGAAGGGACGAGCCCAAAAAAGGTGCAGAGTGTGTCACAGGAGAGGGATACGCAAGGACACCACTACTCATTGTGACACGTGCCCCGATCATCCGGGCCTCTGCATTATTGGTTGCTTCAGGGAGTAAAACACTAAACTGTAGAAACTTGAGTCTCAATATGAAACACACACAAGTGAACTCTGAGCGAACAGCCTATTTTACCCTAACGAACCTACTGATTCAGTCTACCCAATTAAATATGTCCCTATACTGACCCTACAACACTCTCAATCCCAGAGACTGAAGGACCTGCCAAAAGCCAACCCTTGATTGGCTAATAGACTGCCTGTCAGACTCTGAGTCAATCAGGATTAGCCAACTGAATTTTTGTGACATTCTTAATAAATCTGATTCATTCTGAATTGATTTGCTCATTTCTAATGTCCAAAAGCTAATGTTTGACAAATACATTTAGAATACACATTGGTTAGTGAAATTTTACACAGTAAAGCAGGCACTCAAACATAGGTTTTTGTGGAATTTAAGTTTTTTTCCTTTTCGCTTTATACAAATCCAAAACAGCAACATAAAGCCTTTAAAATGGTATCCGGGCATACACTGACAAACATTTGGTACAAAATGCTCCTCTGGATCCTATGGGAACGTTATAATTGTTATGCTTCTATTTTATACACATTTATATATCAGACATAAAAGACAAAGGTAAGGCGACAAGAGACTTAGAAGACTATATAGTCTTTTATAATAATTGTGACCTTGTATTATATATATCCCTATGTGGTTTGGGTACCTTGGCTGTCCTAAAAGTCCTACAAAAACACTTATGTTTATTGATGACAGGTGTATGCTTTACGCACCTTTAAACATGGAATATAAATGTGATTTGTAACTATAAAAAAAAAAAGCGGTGGATTCTGTTAGAAAAGATATTAACACTTGTATGACCACTGTTATTTCACAATTCTTTTAACAGTGATATAGGGGATGGGATTAACCCATAGGATACCAGAACCATACATGTATGATGCTGCAGGACAAGAATTAAATCTCAGCGCCATACATGTACGACACTCTGATCGGCTCTGCCTCTGGATGGGTCTCATAGTCAGGCTGTTAGTGTATTACACTGACAGTTAATGCATTGCAATACACAGGTATAATAATGTATTGTAGAGGGAACCAGACCCCCAAAAGTCTAAGTCTCGCAGTAGGACAAAAATAAAAAGTAATGAAAAAATGTAAAAAAGTGTTTTTCATAATAAAAAAGTAAAAAGAAAAAAATAAAGTAAAATAAAAAAGTAGAAAAAAACCCCCAAAAAGGGCACTTTCCCATAATAAAGTCATCTAAAATTCAAAAAAATAGAAAAAACAGACATATTAGGTATCACCACTTCCATCACGACTGGCTCTATAAAAATTTGCATATAGTGAAGTACCTTCTTAGTTGTTGGTAAAAAAGGTTTTATTCTACTCACCGACAATGGTAGATAACAGGCATGTCACAGTAAAAAAATCAATTCAAACTCCTGCCCGACCCGGGTTTCGCTCTCTGGCTTCCTATGGGCCGACAACTGCACATGTCCACAGCTGAGTCCTTTAAATAGCCCAATCTCCCATTCTCAAGCTATGGGAGTCATAGCCCAATCAGAACATATTAAAATACATCGTGAAATACAATACCTTTAACATATCCTTAATAGGAAAATTCATCTCACCATAAAACAGTATCAACCGTACACCAACTATATCCAAAAAATTGGTTAGAAATTTTTCAATTATACGGTGTACTTTTCACTATCATGTTACCGCAGCCTTGTAATATATACAACCTCATCAATACATTTTATTGTCCCTTTTTTCTAGACCGCATTTGTATATTGCATATACCTTCTTTTTCCACAGCTTTTATTCCGCATTTCTCAGAAAGCCTCTTAATTTAAACCATTCATACTTCTCTTATACCGTTCATCACGCACTCACCTAATTTCATCTCCACCCACTATTGGTCACGTTACTCCAAAAGGACTCAACCCCGCCCCTTCCCATTCATAAAATTTATATCACATGATCCAACTGCCCAATCAATAGTCAGTCCTCATGACTAGAGTTGAGCGGACACCTGGATGTTCGGGTTCGAGAAGTTCGGCCGAACTTCCCGAAAATGTTCGGGTTCGGGATCCGAACCCGATCCGAACTTCGTCCTGAACCCGAACCCCATTGAAGTCAATAGGGACCCGAACTTTTCGGCACTAAAAAGGCTGTAAAACAGCCCAGGAAAGGGCTAGAGGGCTGCAAAAGGCAGCAACATGTAGGTAAATCCCCTGCAAACAAATGTGGATAGGGAAATGAATTAAAATAAAAATTAAATAAATAAAAATTAATCAATTGGAGAGAGGTCCCATAGCAGAGAATCTGGCTTCACGTCACCCACCACTGGAACAGTCCATTCTCAGATATTTAGGCCCCGGCACCCAGGCAGAGGAGAGAGGTCCCGTAACAGAGAATCTGGCTTCATGTCAGCAGAGAATCAGTCTTCATGTCATAGCAGAGAATCAGGCTTCACGTCACCCACCACTGCAACAGTCCATTTTCAGAGAATCAGGTTTCACGTCAGCCACCAATGCAACAGTCCATTGTCAAATATTTAGGCCCAGCACCCAGGCAGAGGAGAGAGGTCCCGTAACAGACAATCTGGCTTCATGTCAGCAGATAATCAGTCTTCATATCATAGCAGAGAATCAGGCTTCACGTCACCCACCACTGCAACAGTCCATTTTCATAAATTTAGGCCCAGCACCCAGGCAGAGGAGAGAGGTCCCGTAACAGACAATCTGGCTTCATGTCAGCAGAGAATCAGTCTTCATATCATAGCAGAGAATCAGGCTTCACGTCACCCACCACTGCAACAGTCCATTTTCATAAATTTAGGCCCAGCACCCAGGCAGAGGAGAGAGGTCCCGTAACAGACAATCTGGCTTCATGTCAGCAGAGAATCAGTCTTCATATCATAGCAGAGAATCAGGCTTTACGTCAGCCACCAATGCAACAGTCCATTGTCAGATATTTAGGCCCAGCACCCAGGCAGAGGAGAGAGGTCCCGTAACAGACAATCTGGCTTCATGTCAGCAGAGAATCAGTCTTCATGTCATAGCAGAGAATCAGGCTTCACGTCAGCCACCACTGCAACAGTCCATTGTCAGATATTTAGGCCCAGCACCCAGGCAGAGGAGAGAGGTCCCGTAACAGAGGAACTGGCTTCATGTCAGCAGAGAATCAGTCTGCATGTCATAGCAGAAAATCAGGCTTCACGTCAGCCACCACTGCAACCGTCCATTGTCAGATATTTAGGCCCAGCACCCAGGCAGAGGAGAGAGGTCCCGTAACAGAGAAACTGTCTTCATGTCAGCAGAGAATTAGTCTGCATGTCATAGCAGAGAATCAGGCTTCACGTCACCCAACATTGGAACAGTCTATTGGCATATATTTAGGCCCCGGCACCCAGACAGAGGAGAGGTTCATTCAACTTTGGGTAGCCTCGCAATATAATGGTAAAATGAAAATAAAAATAGGATTGAATGAGGAAGTGCCCTGGAGTACAATAATATATTGTTAAGGGGAGGTAGTTAATGTCTAATCTGGACAAGGGACGGACAGGTCCTGTGGGATCCATGCCTGGTTAATTTTTATGAATGTCAGCTTGTCCACATTGGCTGTAGACAGGCGGCTGCGTTTGTCTGTAATGATGCCCCCTGCCGTGCTGAATACACGTTCAGACAAAACGCTGGCCGCCGGGCAGTCCAGCACCTCCAAGGCATAAAAGGCTAGCTCTGGCCACGTGGACAATTTAGAGACCCAGAAGTTGAATGGGGCCGAACCATCAGTCAGTACGTGGAGGGGTGTGCACAAGTACTGTTCCACCATGTTAGTGAAATGTTGCCTCCTGCTAACACGTTGCGTATCAGGTGGTGGTGCTGTTAGCTGTGGCGTGTTGACAAAAGTTTTCCACATCTCTGCCATGCTAACCCTGCCCTCAGAGGAGCTGGCCGTGACACAGCTGCCTTGGCGACCTCTTGCTCCTCCTCTGCCTTGGCCTTGGGCTTCCACTTGTTCCCCTGTGACATTTGGGAATGCTCTCAATAGCGCGTCTACCAACGTGCGCTTGTACTCGCGCATCTTCCTATCACGCTCTAGTGCAGGAAGTAAGGTGGGCACATTGTCTTTGTAGCGTGGATCCAGCAGGGTGGCAACCCAGTAGTCCGCACACGTTAAAATGTGGGCAACTCTGCTGTCGTTGCGCAGGCACTGCAGCATGTAGTCGCTCATGTGTGCCAGGCTGCCCAGGGGTAAGGACAAGCTGTCCTCTGTGGGAGGCGTATCGTCATCATCCTGCCTTTCCCCCCAGCCACGCACCAGTGATGGGCCCGAGCTGCGTTGGGTGCCACCCCGCTGTGACCATGCTTCATCCTCATCCTCCTCCACCTCTTCCTCATCCTTGTCCTCCTCGTCCTCCAGTAGTGGGCCCTGGCTGGCCACATTTGTACCTGGCCTCTGCTGTTGCAAAAAAACTCCCTCTGAGTCACTTCGAAGAGACTGGCCTGAAAGTGCTAGAAATGACCCCTCTTCCTCCTCCTCCTACTCCTGGGCCACCTCCTCTTCCATCATCGCCCTAAGTGTTTTCTCAAGGAGACATAGAAGTGGTATTGTAACGCTGATAACGGCGTCATCGCCACTGGCCATGTTGGTGGAGTACTCGAAACAGCGCAACAGGGCACGCAGGTCTCGCATGGAGGCCCAGTCATTGGTGGTGAAGTGGTGCTGTTCCGCAGTGCGACTGACCCGTGCGTGCTGCAGCTGAAACTCCACTATGGCCTGCTGCTGCTCGCACAGTCTGTCCAGCATGTGCAAGGTGGAGTTCCACCTGGTGGGGACGTCGCATATGAGGCGGTGAGCGGGAAGGCCGAAGTTACGCTGTAGCGCAGACAGGCGAGCAGCGGCAGGATGTGAACGCCGGAAGCGCGAACAGACGGCCCGCACTTTATGCAGCAGCTCTGACATGTCGGGGTAGTTGTGAATGAACTTCTGCACCACCAAATTCAGCACATGTGCCAGGCAAGGGATGTGCGTCAAACTGGCTAGTCCCAGAGCTGCAATGAGATTTCGCCCATTATCGCACACCACCAGGCCGGGCTTGAGGCTCACCGGCAGCAACCACTCGTCAGTCTGTTGTTCTATTCCCCGCCACAACTCCTGTGCGGTGTGGGGCCTGTCCCCCAAACATATGAGTTTCAGAATGGCCTGCTGACGTTTACCCCGGGCTGTGCTGAAGTTGGTGGTGAAGGTGTGTGGCTGACTGGATGAGCAGGTGGAAGAAGAGGAGGAGGAAGCCGAGAAGGACGAGGTGGCAACAGGAGGCAAAGAATGTTGCCCTGCGATCCTTGGCGGCGGAAGGACGTGCGCCAAACAGCTCTCCGCCTGGGGCCCAACTGCCACTACATTTACCCAGTGTGCAGTTAGGGAGATATAGCGTCCCTGGCCGTGCTTACTGGTCCACGTATCTGTGGTTAGGTGGACCTTGCTTTAGATGGCGTTGCGCAGTGCACACTTGATTTTATCGGATACTTGGTTGTGCAGGGAAGGCACGGCTCTCTTGGAGAAGTAGTGGCGGCTGGGACCAATATACTGTGGGACAGCAAGCGACATGAGCTGTTTGAAGCTGTCTGTGTCCACCAGCCTAAATGACAGCATTTCATAGGCCAGTAGTTTAGAAATGCTGGCATTCAGGGCCAGGGATCGAGGGTGGCTAGGTGGGAATTTACGCTTTCTCTCAAATGTTTGTGAGATGGAGAGCTGAACGCTGCCGTGTGACATGGTTGAGACGCTTGGTGACGGAGGTGGTGGTGCTGTTGGTGGTACATCCCCTGTTTGCTGGGCGGCAGGTGCCAACGTTCCTCCAGAGGCGGAGGAAGAGGCCGAGGCGGCAGCAGCAGAAGAGGCCGAGGCGGCAGCAGCAGAAGAGGTAGCAGGGGGAGCCTGAGTGACTTCCTTGGTTTTAAGGTGTTTACTCCACTGCAGTTCATGCTTTGCATGCAGGTGCCTGGTCATGCAGGTTGTGCTCAGGTTCAGAACGTTAATGCCTCGCTTCAGGCTCTGATGGCACAGCGTGCAAACCACTCGGGTCTTGTCGTCAGCACATTGTTTGAAGAAGTGCCATGCCAGGGAACTCCTTGAAGCTGCCTTTGGGGTGCTCGGTCCCAGATGGCGGAGGTCAGTAGCAGGCGGAGTCTCTTGGCGGCGGGTGTTCTGCTTTTGCCCACTGCTCCCTCTTTTGCTACGCTGTTGGCTCGGTCTCACCACTGCCTCTTCCTCCGAACTGTGAAAGTCAGTGGCACGACCTTCATTCCATGTGGGGTCTAGGACCTCATCGTCCCCTGCATCGTCTTCCACCCAGTCTTGATCCCTGACCTCCTGTTCAGTCTGCACACTGCAGAAAGACGCAGCAGTTGGCACCTGTGTTTCGTCATCATCAGAGACATGCTGAGGTGGTATTCCCATGTCCTCATCATCAGGAAACATAAGTGGTTGTGCGTCAGTGCAGTCTATGTCTTCCACCGCTGGGAAACCCTGCCAGCAGAGTCTTCAAACAGCATAAGAGACTGCTGCATAACTTGAGGCTCAGACAGTTTCCCTGATATGCATGGGGGTGATGTGACAGACTGATGGGGTTGGTTTTCAGGCGCCATCTGTGCGCTTTCTGCAGAAGACTGGGTGGGAGATAATGTGAACGTGCTGGATCCACTGTCGGCCACCCAATTGACCAATGCCTGTACCTGCTCAGACCTTACCATCCTTAGAACGGCATTGGGCCCCACCATATATCACTGTAAATTCTGGCGGCTACTGGGACCTGAGGTAGTTGGTACACTAGGACGTGTGGATGTGGCAGAACGGCCACGTCCTCTCCCAGCACCAGAGGGTCCACTAACACCACCACGACCATGTCCACGTCCGCTTCCCTTAATAGATGTTTTCCTCATTGTTATCGTTCACCACAACAACAAAAATATTATTTGGCCCAATGTATTGTATTCAAATTCAGCTGAATATAAATTTGAGGCCTAGTATTTAGGCGCTGGGTGACCGGTATAGATTTACTGACAGAATTAAACTTGGAAATGCACAGTAGCGTGTGTGTGAAGTTATTCTGAATGACCCTATGTGCACCTTGAATATTATATGCCCTTTTAGGGATAGATTTCAAATTGCTCTGATATAGCAGAAACCACTAAATTATGAAATTGCTAAATTGGGAATTGTATTTCAACCCAGAACAAAAAATGTGCTTTGACGGACACTAAATAACTTGCCCAGCCAGAACAGTACAGCGGTAACGACAGATTTAGCGGGATATAAATTTGAGGCCTAGTATTTAGGCGCTGGGTGACCGGTATGGATTTACTGACAGAATTAGACTTGGAAATGCACAGTAGCGTGTGTGTGAAGTTATTCTGAATGACCCTATGTGCACCTTGAATATTATATACCCTTTTAGGGATAGATTTCAAATAGCTCTGCTACAGCAGAAACCACTAAATTATGAAATTGCTAAATTGGGAATTGTATTTTAACCCAGAACAAAAAATGTGCTTTGACGGACACTAAATAACTTGCCCAGCCACAACAGTACAGTGGTAACGACAGATTTAGCGGGTTATAAATTTGAGGCCTAGTATTTAGGCGCTGGGTGACCGGTATGGATTTACTGACAGAATTAGACTGGGATATGGCCAAAAAATAACCACACTATTGCTGGTTAAATGCACTTGGTGTGACAGCTTGACCAACCACACTACTGAGGGTTAAATGCACTTGGTGACAGGCGCAGCTTGCCCCTGATGTAGTATATGGCCAAAAAATGAACAGACTATTGCTGGTTAAATGCACTTGGTGTGACAGCTTGACCAACCACACTACTGAGGGTTAAATGCACTTGGTGACGGGCGCAGCTTGCCCCTGATGTAGTATATGGCCAAAAAATGAACAGACTTTTGCTGGTTAAATGCACTTGGTGTGACAGCTTGACCAACCACACTACTGAGGGTTAAATGCACTTGGTGACGGGCGCAGCTTGCCCCTAATGTAGTATATTGCCAAAAAATAAACAGACTATTGCTGGTTAAATGCACTTGGTGTGACAGCTTGACCAACCACACTACTGAGGGTTAAATGCACTTGGTGACGGGTGCAGCTTGCCCCTGATGTAGTATATGGCCAAAAAATAAACAGACTATTGCTGGTTAAATCCACTTGGTGTGACAGCTTCACCCTGATTTAGGCTTTAGCCAAAAAACAACCACACCATTGAGGGTTAAATGCACTTGGTGACAGGCGCAGCTTGCCCCTGATGTAGTATATGGCCAAAAAATAAACAGACTATTGCTGGTTAAATGCACCTGGTCTGACAGCTTCACCCTTATGTAGGCTTTAGCCAAAAAACAACCACACCATTGAGGGTTAAATGCACTTGGTCGCAGCTTGTGCTGGCGCACCACAAGACACAAAATGGCCGCCGATCACCCCAGAAAAAAGTGACTGACAAACGGTCTGGGCAGCCTAAAAACAGTGAGCAATTGAATTTCAGCAGCTCAATGATGCACAGCTGCAGATCGATCGATTAATCAAGTCCTTTGGAGGAGTTAATCTGCCTAATCTCGCCCTACTGTGGCAGCCGCAACCTCTCCCTACGCTAATCAGAGCAGAGTGACGGGCGGCGCTATGTGACTCCAGCTTAAATAGAGGCTGGGTCACATGGTGCTCAGGCCAATCACAGCCATGCCAATAGTAGGTATGGCTGTGACGGCTTCTTGGGGCAAGTAGTATGACGCTTGTTGATTGGCTGCTTTGCAGCCTTTCAAAAAGCGCCAAGAAAGCGTCACAAAAGCGCCAAGAAAGCGACAAACACCGAACCCGAACCCAGACTTTTGCGAAAATGTCCGGGTTCGGGTCCGTGTCACAGACACCCCGAAATTCGGTACGAACCCGAACTATACAGTTCGAGTTCGCTCATCCCTACTCATGACGTTTCCTGAAAGGTCCTCAACACAAAGTAAAACCTTTACTAGTTGATCCCCCATGAACAAGACTTCTTATTTTATACTTTACACTAGACACGGCTTCAGATCAAACTCTATATTCAGACCACTCGGCTGCAAGGTCCCCAATTGGTAGATCCATTGTACTTCTTTTCGGTTAATTTGCAACAGCGAGTCGCCTCCTCGCCAGTGTGGTGTAACTACTTCCACCCCAGCAAACTTCAAGCCCCGCGGGTTCTTACCATGCATGAGCTTGAAGTGAGCTGACACACTATGGCTCATCAGTCCTTTCTTAATATTCCCTATATGTTCCTGGATCCTCACCTTCAGTTTCCTCACTGTTCTACCTACGTATTGGAGTCCACAAGGGCACTCCAATACGTAGATAATACCCTCATTTTCACATGAACAATTTCCTTTTATTTGAAACTCTCCTCCATTTTTATTGGATGCAATGGAGTTAAGTGTTCTCATTCTTCCTGTTGTGTTCCGATTTCTACACCCGATACAGAACCCACACCATGTGAACTTCCCTCCCTCCTTACCCCACTTTTTATCCACTGGGGGAATGGCACTATGCACCAGCTTGGTTCTAATACTTGGAGCCTTTCTGAAAATAAATGAAGGGTTCTCAGGTATATCCTTTCCTAATATAGGGTCATTTTTGAGTGTTCCCCAGTTTTTTCTAACTGCTTTTTTGACAATATCCGACATTGAGCAATATCTTGTTATAAAGGAAAATCTGTAATCCTTCTCATTCTTTTTTTACTTTCATTTTCCCCTTTTCTCCCTTCTTGTCTTCTTCTACAGTCTGGATGCACTCATCCAGGCTGTTTTCTTCATATCCCTGTTCAAGGAATCGATCTTTCAACACCTTACATTGAAAACTATAATCTTCCACCGTAGTGCAATTTCGGGCCATTCTTTTAAATTGCCCTTTTGGTATATTCTTAAGC